>NC_143200.1:10300357-10618571 GCF_051530095.1 Phoenix dactylifera
TCTATAGCTGTGCTATCCATGCTTTAAGTATATCAAGGAACAAAGGCGAAAGCTGCTAGTTCTTCCTTGATGGATGATGAGATGAAGAAACGTCTCATAGAACTAGAGAAGATTGCCCAACTCACCAAAATCGTTTCCAGATTGGCAATACTTTCAGCACAAGTACTAGCAACTCTTGTTGCGAAGCTATCTCCTACGTCTTGAGATGACGATCCACCATCCAACGAGAAGGATGAGGATGAGCAACCTATAGGTATAAAAAAAATCCCTCTTCAACCGTTTAATGTTGAAGCTCGAATCGAGATCCCTATATATGATGGGACTGTTGATATGGAGAAGCTAGATAACTAGCTAGACCCTCTAAAGACATGCTTTACTATCTTGGATACTCAAGTATTCAAAACGTAGTTTTTGACCATCTCAAGCTTTCTAGCTATGCTCTTACCTGGTGGAATTTATGGATGAGGAACGACATTTCAAATATGATATGAAACACATTCAAGAGCCTAATTACGAAACAGTTCTACCCAATCGGCCATAAGGAGGATCGATAGATCAAGTAGCAGTACCTACAACAGAAGTATGATCAGTCTGTCTAGGACTACACCACTGAGTTCTACAAGCAAGCAATCTCACTCGGAATCTCCATCAACAATCATGCAAGTATCATGAAATTCGAAGGTCTCCACGAGAGCATCCGAAAGGGGTTAAAACTCTTCAAAGTTGAAAATATCAGCGAAGGCAACGTGAAGGCCAAGGGGATTGAGGAGAAGAATCGGCCCAGAAAAGGTGAAAAGGGTGACAAGTTTAAGAAAAGCAATAAAAAATCAAGCTAAAAGAGAAAGCAGCGCAAGAAGCAAGCCAACACAACTCAAAGAAATTCCTGTGAACATTGTAACCTCCTTGGACACACCAAGAAGTATTGAAAACTTCACCCCAAGCTACAGTCAAAAAGGAAGATGCAGAAGGATGATGATTCCAAGAAAGAGAGGAAAAACAATTCTCAATATTGTAGAAGTTGAAAAGCTGTCCGAGCTTGAGCAGCAGACTCTAAATTGAGCTTGATAGTGAGAAAACCCAAGACAACAACTATAGCAGATCTAGAAGTGAGAGAGAAACTTCCACTTGAAGATCCAGGTGAAGTAGAGCACTATTGAGGCTATTGTAAATCCTGAAAGCCAGAAGAATCTCATCATAAAAATTTGGTTTAAAAGCTGGAGTTGCAGACTAAGCCTCATCTATGCCCCTACCCTCTTGGTTGGATTCAGAAAGACATCGAATTGAAGATCACCAAGCAGTGTACCTTCTAATTCACCATAACCAAGAGATATCTTGACGACGTAACTTATAAAGCAGTTCCTTAAGATGGTTGCCAAGTTAACCTTGGGAACTTGTGCTTTTGGGATCGAGATGCACTCTTCTACCGACGTCTGAAGAAGTATCATCTCGTAAAAGACAGAAAGAAGTTCAGGATCAATGCCTCCAGAACACAAGGTAATAATGACTTTGCAGCTACTACCCAAGCAAAACCTTGTTAATACCTGCAACAGGTTTGTGATGATGGAACAAGAACCCGTTACTACTTATGAGAGGCCAAGCTCTCGTTCCTCGGTTCCATTGACCGATCTACCGAGATCAAGATCGAAGAGTTATCATAGTTGTCATCAACGAGGAAGGAAAGTAAGGAGCATCCTTACTACAAAGTCCAGATGCAGGAGTAGAACAAGTGGTTCACTGAAACTCGAGCAAAAAAGAGCCAAGCTAGAAACCATCTTCGAGCAAAGTCAGGTGGTTCAACTGCGGGACGAGAAAGCAGGCATTTTTTCATTTTCAGTTATGATTTAGCAGATGCTAAATCTCCCAAACAGGAGGATCCTAGTCGAGGAGAACCCTCAGACTTGATATGGACTACTTTAGCTATTACGAGTATCCAAGAAGATCACCAAACTTGATGTAGAACACTTTGACCACTACGAGTAGAGCTGGACAGGGTTCAGGAGCAAAATTTGCCATATCGGAAAGCTGAGTCGCATACAAAACTTTCGGAGGCTATAACTTGATCATACGATGCCTGATTGAGATGATCCTTTTTTCTGAAATTGGATGGCTTTTCGAGATCTATAACTAAAAGATTGAATTGGAATGAAATTCTACCACTTAGGCACTGAAATAGGCTAGTCAAACCGAAAGTTTTCTTTTCAGATAAGACTTTGACCAGACGTAGCTCTTTATGTAAGAAGAATTAGATGGAGCGATAGAAGACAGAGTTGATATATAAGTCGAGATCTACCTTCTTAAGAATTTTAGATTTTTCTAGAGTATTTCTATTAGTTATATTTATTTTTAGATACCTAGTCCTATTCAAATTATGAGAGGAGTCCAACCCAAATTGTGAAAGAGAAGATCTCGCTAGTATTATAAATAGGGGCTATGTACCTTAGTTTAGAAGATGTGGATGATCAATGAAAGAAAAAAGAACTTAAGCCCTACTTTCGCGATTCTTCAATCTTCTTCTATTTTTCTTTTGAGAGATCAGAGATGAGTGGCTTAAAGAAAATCTTCCTTCTTCCCATCAGATCACTTCTTTGCTCTTCTTGTTCCCCCTTTTTCCTTCTTTTCCTCTCTTTTTTCTTTTACTTCACAACATCTATATTACCTTCTAAACAAAGAGCATTTGACAAGTGTTGTCTTGCTGCAGAGACTAATGAAGTTCCAAATATGTGGTCTTGTGGCACAGTGTGCTTTCCCACCATAGAGATTTAATCACTACAGCACTTTAGAACCTCCCTTGCTCGTCGACTCAAAACTCCATCAAAGGTACTACATATCAGCTATAACCCCTAAAATCCATTGCCTCATTTTATTTATTAATCTTTTCCGGTATTTGGCAAGAACTTGAGAAGACCTAAAATTTATGTGGGAAGCCACTAGCTGGTATTATGATATTTCTCTTTTAACAGCACCAGATTAAGTCATGCAACACACTCTAACGGAACTGATAATGATGAAAATATATGTGCATTCTTCTCTATTGCACTTCTACTGTTCATAAGGGCAAGGGCAGTCCTCGCAATAAAGTAGCTTTCACAGAGATCAATTGAGTTTCTAAGAATGCAACCCATTCAATAAGTAGCTTCATGCTTTCGTTGCCACATAATCCTGGGAGAAGGTCTTGAACTGATTATTCAACAAAGTGTTGGACAACATGGTGGGGAAAAATGAATCAAAAGAGAGTGATAATAGGAGTCTAAAGTTTGATACCAAAATGATGCAGGACCACTTGGAGATGGCATGTGATGCATAAGGAAAGCTAGGGAAGGAATCAAATTAGGTTGAGAGTCTTGAGACACAGAATATGGTTTCAACCAAGTTATTCAAGAACCTAATATCAAAATAGAGCAAAAACCATCTCCATATCAATTGCTATGGCTAAAAGACCATGAGAAGATTACCACGGAGAACCAATGTCCTCTCTTTTTCTATCAGCAATAGCAGATAGCAAGAGCTAACAACTTCTTGTTGCGACAAATGCAAGGATGTAATTCACCACATTCAGCTTAATTTTTACACAGCTATAAATAAAGAACAGAATCTCATTCTTGAACCAGGGATGAAGTGGCAGTAATGAAAGTTCAAGAACCTTAGTCATAACTCTAGGACTTCCACCTATGAATCTTCTTCAACCAAAGGAATTATCAGTTCCTGTCAAGAATAGATAGAAAAAGAAAAAATAAAGCATCTCTGACTCAAAGATGGATCCTTCTCGACACGATGGAGCCAAATGTACCACCAATTTAGAGGTCTACCATATCAATGTCGACTTGTGGCAGAATGTAAGAATCTAGCAAGTTCTGTAAGGAATAATTTTTTGCACAAATATTGGATTTCAGCAATCTTAGTCTTGTTGGAAATATCTGTTTGATATTTACCGTTAGTGTTTCATGGCCAATGGCATATTTTTAGGGCCAAAACCTGTTGGAATTTCAGTTTAGTAACAGATCCACTTGGCTTTTGGTGATATATTCATTATAGGATCCCTTTTATTAGATCAAGGCTGGATTAGAAGTTCTCTAGGATCATTAATGTCAAAAATCTATATAACTAGCTACGGAAAGGGTTATAAGCTATTTTTTGAGATTACGAATTATGATTGAATTCATCATGATGATTTGAACAACTCTTCCTCTTTCTCCTCTTCTTCCTCAAAGATTATAAGGGTCATCAGCAATCCCTTCTCTAGTTTCTCCAAAGCAATGCAGCTCATCTCTCAATTTTCAGCATCATTAACTCTTAAGTCTTAACCATCTATAAATTACCATAGGACATTCCCTTCTCACTTTATTGCCCTTTCCTCTTAGTTCTTAAATAAAATATCAACAAATTAGATCTAGTATTGTTTTCATTTTCAGGATTGCAATGCTTCTGTGCTCCAAACAACTTATCAGCCAGCAACTAAGCCCTCCCTATCACGATATATGTGAACACTAAGCCACAAGGTTCCAATTATTTTAGCATCTATTAAGACCATAAAGATTTCATGCATAAGGCTAGTGTTGTGGTTCTTGTCAGGTATCTATGGCCTACTTGCAATATATTAATGAGACTGATGCGTGAGAAGGATAATGCTAATAATAACTCTCAAGCCCTACTCCCAAACTATTTGAGGCAGTCTCTAAATCCTTCCTTGCCAATCATTCCATTGAATCATAGGTTTTGCCCTCCTCTTTATTGACCCTTTGAGACAACTTTAAGCATATCTGCTTCATGGGACATCCTCAAATCTTCAGTGCACTCGCACATTACCATCTAAATCAGCTCTCTTGAGTGGATAAAATCAATGATATAATTGGTAAAAAGCGGGCGAGGAGTTGGACATGGCCCTTTCATTGTATTTTGCAAAAGAGCTGTCTTTGTGATTTCTGAAGCTTTCATGGCTAGTCTGCAAACTTTATGTTTGTCCTGCACAATGACATACTGATATGATACGAGGGTCAAAATCTTTACATCATACCATCTAACATTAAAACAGTTGGCTTTTGGAGTTAATGAAAAAATATACCAGATGCATGGAATAGAAAAGGAAAAATGCAGATACGGAACCTAGATATTCATAATAAACCGTCAGTTGGCAGAACACAATTGAGTGGCAAGTTCTAACGAGCCCAAGACATGCAAGAGCTTCAATTATTACCTTTTGGCAACAGACAAGCAAACCAAATCTGAAACCCAAGTCATGAGGGTTAACATGTCTTGCACTCTCTACTTGGAAACACACATCAAAAATCCAAATCAAATACAAAGAAAATGTTAAAAATTTAACAATCCCATGACAATTAGGTGTTGCAGATATGAATACAATAAACACAAGCAATAGTAGTTCATCATACCCCAACATTGCAGTAATCCCATAGTTTGTGCACTCCATTGTCTACCATCTGCATCAAACAAACCAATTTACTAGTCAGACAGAAACAATACCAGCTTATCATCTGAAAATAAGGAATATTGTATGTTCAATCAAGATAAATCATCTAAAACATGGCCCTACATGCAAAATGACTGGTTCTTTGATCAGTCGAGAAACAAATGCAAAAAGAAAAAAACTATAGTATACTTTTACATGTCAAAACCACAAGTTTGACACGTTTCAATCCCTATCTAATACGACCCATCTAACCATTCTTAATCCATAAAGGGAACAAGAGCGAGCTTGACGCAAAGTTTTAAATACCAGTGGGATGGCAAGGCATCCCACCATCCCGAGTGTCTGGGGGCACCATTCTGAGTGTTGATATGGAACAAGTCAGGAAATATACTGGGATGTGATGAGAGATTCACCATCCCAAGTGTTGGCCACAGGATGTCCTGTTGCATGGAAAAACCAGGATGCCCCGTTCTATGGTGTTTAGAACCTTCGCTTTAAGAAATAGATACGATTTATTCTTTGAATAATCTATATATCTTTTATCATAAAATAATGAAAGGAAACATTATGTTGGGGAACTTGTGGACTCCTCTGCCCCAGATCACATCAAAATTTCTCAACATTATAAAGTTAATAAGTACACAACGTGCAATTACATATAAGATTTTATTCCAAGCAAAACATGGTTGAATTAAAAGTAAAATAATGAGAAAATAAAATGATCAAAAAGACATAGAAATCAATCAAACTCTTGAGCGGTAAACAGATGGACATAATTGCGCCTTCTCGACTTAATTGCAGTAATTTCTAAATCATTTTTCATGCACAATTTCTTTTAACATGTAAGATCTTATCTTAAGCTACACAGATAGCAAAGCTTATTTCAAAAAAGGCAGATCCATGCAAGGTTACTTTACATTTAGTGTATCATCATATATAAGATGCTATTTTAAGTTTCACAAAAACTAGTAAATGTTCAAACATGAACCCGTCCACTGCGTTAGAACTTCTAGTCTTTTCCTATAAGATCGATTCAAATGAAGTCCTTGATTAATGAACACAATCGCAAGTTCCCAATCGAATCGGAGCAATTAATGAAAACAAATCCATGCACAAATGGATGGGAAAAAACAAAAAAAGAAAAGAAAAGAAAAGAAAAATTCTTGAGTAATGGAAAAGTTGAATCAACTCCATAAGGCCAGATCCAATTCTTGGATCAGATCGAACCAAGAAAACCCAAACCCAATTCAAAGAGACAATAATCTATGTAGAGATATAGATGAACTCTCACAATACGAATCCCTAACGAATTGATGAGGCGAGGAGGAGCAGATCGGCGAAGGCCCTACCCGTTCTCCGACGAAGGCGCCGGCGACGACGAAGGTGACGTAGACGGAGTTCCGGCGCATCAGGACGCGGTAGAGTCCGTCCCAGAGGCCCATTGAATCGATCGCTTCTCCCACGCTCGCTCTCTCTCTCTCTCCGCTTCTTGCGAGGTCCCTCTCGAGGCGTGGTGGCTGGCCCTTCCACAAGCGGTCGGCCTCTCTCCAAATATCGACCAAGACTCGAGCCTGTCCCAATGTTTGTCACGTGTGATGCACGTGATTTTTCATAAAAAAGATCGTACTTACGGCTGGCCATGCTCTTGTAAAGAAAAATAGTGGGTACGTACACTTCTAACTTAATCCTATATATTTATTTTTCATTCCATGTTGGAGCATACACACATGAAATATAATTATTGATATGCAGAGGTCTTACTTAAAAAATAAGATGAAAATGATTTTAAATTTATTACTAGTTATTGATCATAATTTATCACATTTAAATCATAAAAACTAATTTAAATAACTTGAAAGGTTATAATATTTTAAAAATTGTGTGAATTTGTGTTGGTGGCTTTCTTTCTTTTTTTTTTCGATTGGAGTACGGTGCCATTGTATAGATGTGTGTCTAAAACTTGAAAAGAGATCCAAAGGGTGGTCGTTCCTGTTATTTTGAGCTTCAAAAACTTTCACCACCAAGATGTTGCGTTTCTATAAAAGAAGTTAGCTGTAGCCATGGAACTAAACTAAACATAAACTAAAGGATTTTTTGCATGGATATCCTTCTAAATATTCAAATTTACGTGTATACCCTCTTAAATTGATATTTGTACCTATATCCTTATAAAACACTGTTATTATATAAATGCCCTAATCTAACGGTTATTCTAACACCGTTAAAAAAAATTATATTTATATGAATTAAAAATTAAATAAAATTTTGTAATGACGATTTTATCCTTGCTTTCTTTTCTTGCGGATCGGGATCGCGATCCTGCGAGCGACCGTGTTCGCGATCTCGGCAAAGAAGCTTTGATCCCGATCCGCGGGTGATCGTGTTCGCAATCCCGGCGAAGAAGCTTCTCCAAAAGCAAGGCCTGAGCTCACGGGCTTTCCCGCCCGTTGCTATGGAACTGAGGTTGAGAGGATCTTGGTCCATTGTCTGTGAGTCGGTGAACGTAGCGAAGGTAGTGAATCCCCAGTCGTGTTTGGGAGACCTAAGATTCGTTTGAGGTTTCAGACAAAAATGAGACCATAAAGATTTGTCTCCTTCAAAAAAATATAGATTTGCCCTCCACTTTCAGGTATCATGGGTTCTGTTGCTCTGTTTTGATCTCCTTTCTTCTTTTTTCTCTATTTTGGTGGAAGGTTTTGATCTTAATTTGATGGCAATCAGGTGGTATTCGATAAGAAAAACTCGATGCAGTATGTGTGGTTTTCTTTAAAGCAATGATCCTCCTTTTTTTACCATCAATGAATCCACATTTTTTGTTTTCATTGGCAAGCAGTATATTTAGCCACAAAATGATATTTGGATGTTGTTTGATTAAAACAGATTGGTTTTCTTTGTGTTTATCTGAGGAGAAAGTACCATGAGATAATGGAGATGAATTACTTATGAGCAAAGAAGTCTTGGAGACGGATTGCTTGGATGCTAGTCGCGGGCGGATCGCAGGCAATCCCATGGAATCGCGGGCGATCACGATCACGATCAATCTCCTTTCTTTGTCCCTGTTTCTCCCTACTTCTTTCTCCTTGTTTCTCTCTGTTTCCATAATATTTAAAGGAGCTCTGCTGTTTGGGATTGAAGAATATCCGTTGATGTCTGAGAAAGTGAAACTGTTGTTTCTAAATACCATGGTTTCTGAATGTTAATTTGTAAAATTCTTTTTCCTGCTAGGCCCTTGATACCAACAAAAGAGCAGTGCAATTGGAGAGGGTGAAAGAGCAACGAGTGTTCATGCATCTTAAAAAATGTTAAAGTAGATTTAATTTCCCATAATTGAAAAAAAAAAATCCTATCTTACCTGACAAGTATTTGCAGGGTAGGCATAAGAGGATGGCATAAGAGGAATGTAGATTTGACATCACTAGCGGAATGTTTATGTACTATTTTTTTTATTATTTTGTTAGCATAGTTTGGATTGATAAGCATTCTCTCTTACAATTTATATCATGCATATTTATGTATTCATTGTACAAGTTCTTAAATGGAGCAACAACTATTCAAATTAAAGGTGAAATTTGGAGGATATTTTAAGAAGATTAAGAATTCTACAAGAATAAAGTACTACTTTGGGAGATAAAAGAGTTAGTTAGTTGATGTTGACTGTTATTGCTACAAAGATCTGTATGATGATATAGTGCATGCCTTTAATTTGAAGTTTGAAGAGACCATAAAGATTTGGTCTGTGATTAGACATTTAACGCCTAAGTCTTACATGATATTAGATATGGATCGGAAATTGATGAGTTTGTTTGAGGAGTACAAGAATTTGAAAGAGTGCTTTTTATTTGTCACAAAAGAGGCCAATATTGTACAACTTTCTCAATCAATACTAGACAACCAAGATCAAATTGAAACATGTAGAAGTACTGCCACTGCAATAGAAGAGATTCGAGTAGTTGAAGTAAGAGAGAACTAAAGGCACAATGAAAGTGAGCATCTAGCTACAATAGGCATTGATACCTTAGCTACTGCTATTGCAAATAATAACTATATCGGGATAAATGATGAAACTTTATTTCTAGAGGAGCAGAAAACAGATACTAAAATTTATGATTTTGAGAGCGGCTATCATAGTATTTATAATAGTAATTCTAAGGATGATGATGAAAATATCATAGAATACGAGAGAGAGCCATATGAGATGGACACTAACATGACCGTAGAGGCAAAATATACAAGTCGAGAACATTTCAAGGTGGCACTGAGTTAGTATGCTATATTGAATGAATTTGCCGTAAGAGTTCTCAAAAGTAAGTCTGGTAGAATGACAGTGAGTTGCAAAGATGAAGCTTATAATTGGAGGCTTCATATTTCACTATTATGCGATGGTCATACATTTTAGATATTATCGTTAAAATATGTTAATGCTTATGGAAAATATTACATAAAATCAGCATCACTGTAGCAGGCTCCAATAATTTCTAGTTTGCGGCTTGTTTTTTTTAACATGAACACGTCAGAACATTGCGTGGGTGAAGGAAAGCGTGGAAGCAGGGTTTCATAGTCCCAACCATAATAAATGCAAGAAAGCTGTCAACATACATCAATCCAATTCAATGGAAAAGAAAGGCACTTTTTATTTTTCAGCCACACAAGCGTATTGGAGCCGCTAGTCTCCCTCGCGATCGCGATCCCGATCCGCAGGAAAAGAAAGTAAGGGTAAAATCGTTATTACAAAATTTTATTTAATTTTTAATTTATATAAGTATATTTTTTAACGGTGTTAGAATAATCGTTAGATTAAAATATTTATATAACAACAGTATTCTATAAAGATATAAATATAAATATCAATTTTAAGAGGATACATATGTAAATTTGAATATTTAAAGAAAATTCATCCAAAAAATTCTAAACTGAAATAAGATAAAAGAGAATGAGAAGGCAAAAGCAAATAAACTGATGAGTGTTTCATTGGGCAAGGGTCCTTTCGAGAGTTACATCCTAATATTTATATAATCTATTTTAATAATTAAGCAACTGCTTATTTCTCGGTTGACACTTGCCTCGCTTAACTCCCACTTTCCTCTAGCGGATTCAACGGTCAGTTTCAATCATCCTCCACTTTCCATGATTTAATAATCAGCGATATCCTTTGCCGCGTCGCAATTCCTTTGCTTGGGTGAAGATTCAGTCTCTCGGCATAATTATTTTTTTAAAAAAATATATATTTAAAAATCCTAACCTCGAGTAAGAAGAAGAAGAAGAGGCGAGGAAAGTAGCCATCGTAGATTTTGATGAGGAGCAGCCGATAAAAAGAAGGAGAAGTTCACCAGATTTTGATTATGTCTAGCTTGTCGTGTTTCCTCCGATTGATCTTGGCGTGCATTGTCGCCGCCATCATAGAAATTTCCACTAAAACACAAGATATCTTCAAAACTGGACAAAATAAAAAAAGATCGGGAGGAGAGTTTAATACTCACGAGATCTGAAGTTGATGGGAAAATATCTCCTTTCAAGAAGTTGACGTGCTATTCTAGTCTCCGGCGGCCGCCCTAGGAGGAACCGGACACAGGCCTGGACACGGTCATCGAAGAGGAGCTCCAGCACCACTAGAAGCATCTCTAGGGCGTCGGCTATCGAACAGATCGTGCCGGCGAAGTCAAGGGTGTGAAGGAGGGGGAGAACGACAGCATAAGCGTCGAATAGGGGGCAGCCAAGGTCGCCGGAGGGGAAGATTTTGAGGAAAAGCTGCTGGATCCCGTCTCCGTCAGGGTCCGGGTGGTGCCATCGGTCAGGGACAAAATGGCCTCCGATGATGCTTTAGAGAAAGCGTCGTGGGGGCACACCGGTTGTAAAATGGCCTCCAACGACGCTTTGGGCGGCCCAGTGTTTTTTTTTTAGGGGGGGAGGAGGAGGGGCAAAATGGCCTCCGATGACGCTTTAGAGAAAGTGTCGTGGGGTGGCCTGGTATGTTGGAGGCAAAATAGCCTCCGACGATGTTTTAGAGAAAGCATCGTTGTGGGTGGAGTTCGGTTGGACTCCGACGATGTTTTTAAGCGTCGTTTAATCATTCCATTTGGCCCACGATGCTATCCAATGGGCTCATTGTATCATCACTGCCGATGCTATTTTAAAGGGTCGGCAAATTTTGATGCTGGAGCCAAAATTACCTTCATGTCTATCTAGCATTGGCATGTAAATGTCGAGATAACCAACTTTTTCTATAGTATTAGCCTCAAGTTCAATACTTGGCCTTTGGACAAGTCCTCTTCGCTCGACCTACATCCTTGATTCACGTCTTTAATGATTATTTGGCTTGACTTGGCCAGCATTCTTTCCACTCGACTCGTTGGATGTCATGTAGTAGTTTAATTATTTCGAATCGTTCCTTTTAGTTTGTTCAGCCTGTTCGCATGGCACAGTTGGAGCAACCCTATAACCAAAGTTCCAGCATTTCAATTTCCAACCCCTAAACCATCTTGTTTGTCGACTCTAGGTACTCAGTCGAAGGGCCCTCAACCATTACCTTTTCTTGGTATTGCCGCATGGCTATGCACATGTTGATCCCTAGCTGCAATTATCTGTCAGAATACAGTATAAACAATGCCCTCATATCTTATTAGCCATTGATTAGACGGATGATGAGATGTTTCAGACATTATATCCATGTTTTTGTTGAATGCCAATGCCAATAGTATCTCAAATAAATTCATCTATGGGGATTCCCACATCTCTTTAGGATTTATCTTTACCTCCATTTATGGCACCACCGGATTTGTCTCCTCTACCTCTATGAAGTGAGCATGTGTTCGTGTGCAATAGGTCATTCCTCAAAAACTGTTGCCTTTTGATTCCCTAAGATCCTATAATCAAACCGAATCCTCCTGGAGTACACCATGGTATGTGGGGTACCAATGGGTTATAAATTAACACATCTCTTCCTTCATTCTCATCATCTCCTACGTCCCCTAGACTTTTGTCATCATCCTTGTTTTTCCTTGAACCATCTTCTATGGATCCTGAGACCCCGTTTGAAGCCATTGCTTAGTGGAGGCAACAATAGCTCGAACACCTTTTCTTCCATTTTCTCCCAATTGTCCTTGCTCTAGGCCTACCAAGACCAATCTTTGGGACCTTTCGTTTGACCAAGTCTCCCAGAATAAAATTATTGTTTGGGAAGCAAACGGTCTCCTAGACATTTAATCTCTTCAAAAATCTCCTCCTGTTGCTAATGGGCCCATGATTTTTGTTGCTATCTAGTTTTGATCTCGCTCAACCAATTTTCTGCACCTCAAGCATACCATGTTCAGCCCCGGTCTTCTAGATTTAGGGGTCCTCCTAAACCTTAGACCCATCAGGTGAAGTGTTCGCTACCAACATCCCGGTTGAAGTCCTAGAGGATGAATTTGGTATGGACCTGGGCAAAATAGCTAACCATGCTTCTTACATGAAGGCCTTTTGCCAGCGAAATGGGCCAGTCTCCCAATAGCAATATGTAGCTTTTTTCCTTGTTTGAGTTTGTAGACTCCTCTTATATTCTCGATCAATCAATATGGTAAAGGCATGCCCCATGCCTTTGACTGGCCGTTGCCCTGCCAGAGATTGTTTCATGTATTCCAAGGTTTGAGCCTCCAAAATTTCTAACCCGATGAAGAACGCACTACAAGAGTAACATCTTAAATTCCACAACCTGAATGCTCCAACAAAAAGAGAACACAACAAGAAGCAAGAAGAGAATTTTTGGTGCACCTTGAAACTAGAGAGGAGGGGGGCCTTAAGCCAGGTGTTACTGCTAGGCCATGAGGGGGATCGCCTATTGAGGGCGCCCTCCCTTTATTACATCTTCCACTCGCACACAGTGGGCACGACCCTAGTCATGTATCTTCTTAAGTGTTCTCAATCTTGTTCATACTAGCAGATAGGTTGTGCGACCACCAAGCACATATGTAGAAAAAATGTGGAAGCACTACACCAAATCTCTCACCAGAAAAGACCAGCATAGCAACATCCCTAAGTATCTTGTTATGCCCTAGACCTATTCAGATATACCAGATCAAGCCTTTTTTTAAAACCCTCTCAAGTATAAATACTCAAAACAATGCTTGACCTTTACCCCATTATCGTGATGTATTCACGATTATGTCACTTACCCTATAGTGCCATAACCTGTCGCAGCAAATATACTCACTGATGTGTCAACGAATAGTCTTTCCTTCGCCCTTATATCACTTAACCTTAACCTAATCTCTTTTCCAGCAATGTCCTTTTGACTATATCAATCATAGTCATAGGCAGCATACTAGAGTAGCTGGCATCAAAATCATAGTCTTATGACATAGTCAAAAGTAAATAAGGGCATAAAATAAGTTATTAAAATAACTCAAGGACTCAAACAGTGAGGAAGCAGGGTTTCATTCACTCACTTTCCATAATTGGTTGTATAAGCATATGTAGTATGAAATACATGCTACGATGGAGTTCTCTTTGATAAAGAGCGTATGTCTAAACTCTAAAACATCGTACAGATCTTAATCTAGTCGCTCATCAAGTACCTAAGCCGAGTTGTCAATTTGCTTGCCTCTCCAAGGCACCAAATGAAGATGTCACATCTGGCTAGAACATAAGCTACAAGGAATGTGGGATATCCATGCATGGTCTTTACAAGATAGACCTCATCTTAGCTCCGACTAAGGCGACATTTAATTGTGTCAACAATTCTTCTTGAACTAAAAAAGTATCAAGAGGCACAATGTCTCATCTCTGGTCGCTTCCAAGTGCTAGGGGCGATTGCTCGTGTGAGTGAGCCAATCTAGCTTGTTGACATACCTTTTATATCTTATGTTTAAACGTATGAAAAATGTGTGTAAATCAATTTATGAATAACATCATATTCATTGATATTTCAAAATGAGTACAACTCATAGTCAATTGAATTACAATTTATGCAACCCTAAACTTTTAACATGTACCTTAAAAGCATCTCTTGTTATAGGCTTAGTCAAGGGGTCCGCAACCATGCGACTCATAGAAATATACTTTAGGATCACCTTCTTATGCGCAATCATATCTCTCACGTAGTGATATCTTATGTCAATATGTTTGGTTATTCCATGATACTTATGATCCTTAGTATAGGTAATTGCTGCCGTACTATCACAATGAATCATCACAGGATCTGAAGCATCCTTGATAACTCTAAGGTGCTGAAGGAACCTCCTCAACCAAACTGTTTCTTGAATAGTTGTTAAACATGCTACATATTCTGACTCCATGGTCGATAAAGCTATACAGGGTTGTTTCTTGCTATTCTAGGTAATGGTGCCATTATTATGCAAGAAAGCATATCCAAAAGTCGATTTGCGCTCATCCAGATCGCTGCCCCAATCAGCATCAATGTAGCCAACAAGCAACAATTCTAAACTCTGATAGTAGAGCACATAGTCCATTGTCCCCGTGAGGTATCTTAAAACTCTCTTGACAGCTTTCCAATGAAGAAACCTGGGGTTGGACTGAAATCTGCTAACTAAGCCAATCGAATAATATATATCCGATCGTGTATACATCATAGCGCACATCAAACTACCTACAACACTGGCATAGGAAACATGAAACATTTCTTCAATTTTATCTAAAGTCTTAGGATACATTCCTTGACATAAGTTTTCACCTTTCGCTATAGAAGTGTCAATAAGCTTACAGTTATACATATAGAAGCATTTAAGAACCTTTTCAACATAGGTCTTTTGAGACATGCCCAGAAGTCTCTTTGAGCGATCTCTAAAGATTTTAACTCCTAGAATGTAGTCTGCCTCATCCATATTCTTCATTTTAAAATTGGAGGATAGCCATTCTTGTGCGGCAACAATTAATTCCTTATCATTTCCGGCCAATAAGATATCATCAAAATGATGACAAAATTGAATTAGCTTTTGGATATTGCTCATCACGGTTACCATATAGGATTGAGAAACTGAAATTATCTTTGATGGAAATCTTACACAAAGTAGGAAAACAACTTCTTAAGAAGAGTCAGCTTAGCTTAAAAATCATATGATATGCTTATTTTTTTCTAAATTTTTTCTCCATTTGAGAGAAGGCAGAGATTTCTCTTTCCCATCTTGTTAATAGGTATAATATATAATATAAAAAGAGATTGTGGATCAAATGGGTTGTGGGTTACAGGGCTCAACCCGTTAATAGGCTAAAGGGTCCCAACCTAATGTATAGGTCTAGAGTTCTTGTTGCCCTAACTTGACCTCCTTAGATCTTGCCATCCCTAGCTTAGACCATACCTAGTTCATAAAAAGAGGCCACGGATGTGGAAGTCAAAATGACCACTACTTCGAGCAAAATGTCACGGGCTCATAGCCCAAAAACTTAAGATATTGGGTGGAGCATCAACCTAGGCTAATAAATTCATATGACATCTCTTTTATAATTTAAAATGGGGCTTGTCCAACGAGGAGGGCCTATCCATAGCCCAGAGTCCTCCTGAATTCTAGGTTCGAGAGGTCCACATAATTAATAAAAATGGTGATCAAAATGGACCTAACTCCCATACCATAGTCTATTTATTAATTAACGTGAAACTATGATAAAAGGCAACCTCCATGAACTCTTAACAATTCCAGCAGCCTTCGTGCTTCCGCGTTATGATCAACATGGTGACCCTCTCTTTTGAGAGACGCTGGCTGCGCGTCAAGACGGTTCATATTCTAGTGGCTGATGTGTGAGCGAATGATCATCGACGAGAATCTGTGCGCAGCTTCAAATATCCAATCAAATATTTGCACTCCATTGGCCCAAAACCCCAAACCGAACGTCCACCGCTCATGGAATCGACTCAGCTAGCTTGTCTTCGCAGACAACGGCAGCCACTCGACCGCAGGGTAGCAGTGTGGACACGTACACTCTCCATGCACCATATGAAAACAATGGCCCCCCAACCTGTGCTTTCCTTTCCCGACCTGCTTTTGCTTCCCCACGCTACATTATAAGCTGTCATCAGGGGCCTTTCCTGGCTTCTAGCTCTTGAAACAAGAACCAAGTAGCAGCAGCAGTAGGAAGAGGATCCAATGCCAGCACCAGAGAGTGTTCAATTGGAGGATCTGAAAAAGCCCGGCGGCCGTGATGCAGATTCGGAGGATTCAAGTGGAGAGAAGCCACGGTGCCAGGCGACGAAAAAACGCCGGACGGATGCCTCGAGGGATCAAGCTGGCTTGGAAGATTCTGGGCGTGAGAGGCTGAGAAGGCACAGATTCGAGATGGCCAGGAGTATTTGTATATCAGATACTTGGGGGCAGGAGAGCCTCCTGAAGGATTGGACAGATTGCTCAGCCTTCAGTACCTCCTTCATCCCCAAGGGAATAGCATCAGCCCGTGAGGCGTTGGTTGCGGAGTTCCGGCGAGCAAGCTCCAAAGGGTTAAAAGTAGAGAATCGCTGTTGAATTGGAGTCTCGAGATCATCAATATAATGTCAATTCTAGTTTATTTTCTTTTGTCATCTTAGATGAGGTCAAACCACTGGGACTTTACCAACATGGCAGGATGATGTTGATGATGAGGAATTAGTTGGGTTTTCATGACATATATAGCTTGATAATTCTTACCAGATCAGGACAATTCTTAACAAATCTGTGTAATGTTAACAAATCTATTTATTTACAATCAAATCTTTCTTTGGTGGAACATTCAAGCCTCTCTCTCTCTCTCTCACTCATGCACACACATGTATGCATAGCAAAGTTACGCTCTTGAACTTGGTAAACACGTCTATATTGAAGCTACGAAGAAGAAGAATGCATGAAGTGCTAGAGCTAGAGAAAAAGTTTTCAATATGCCAACGGATTCTCTCTCTACCCAGTAGTTTAGAGATACAAAACTGCATTCAACCAAGTTTATCTTACCATCTGCAAAGTCGGCTTATACAATTTCTTTTGAATACAAGATTAAGGGTGGCCAAACGAAATAATTTGATAAGATAACCGAGTAAAATAGCTATGCTACAAGTCTCATAGCAGCACTTTGAGACTATTGTGTGCTTGACATTTCAACTCCTATGCAGACCCATAAATTAAATTAAAGACATCAGACATAGGCCTGCACGCTGCAAAAATTATCATCAGGGTACTTCCGATAGTTCCCATACCTTTATTATCCCATCATCATCATTAGCTGAGGCCAGAAGTTTAGGTTCCTGAGGTTTTAAATATAGGAACATAAAGTTAGGGCGTCTACTCAATCGATAAAAACATATATAAAGTGAGTACTTCCAGAACAGCACAGGAAAAATGTAAGATTAATTGGGTGATTGCAAGGTCAATTAAAAAGCAAAAGAAGTTCACCTTTGGATTCTTTTGCACTGAGTTTACATCCATGTCATGGGCCTTTTCTTTCTTAAGCAGTAATTTGTAAGATGGTACATCAACCTGAGGCATATATAACGTAAGATGTCAGAGATCTTGGACTACATTTTCAACACCTCTGCGGAGGAGTGAGCACAAGAGAAGTAAATATTTATAGTTGTCCAAAAAAGATAAGAAAACAGTGAGCATGATGGAAAATTTTATTGGGGCAATTTGGAAGAACAATAGTATCTTCATTTCATAGTGACAGATTATGATGGATGTCTTTAAGTTCTGGATCCATAGCTACACACTGTAAGTTTCCATCCAAAACAGTTGAGGTTCCCCATGATATTACAAGCACGCTAAAAACCTAGGAAATGATCGATTTTTTTTTAATATTTTTTTCTAGAATTTTTCTCAATGTGGGAGAAGGCAGAGATTTCTCTTCCATGTTCTGTTAATAGGTGTAATATATAATAATAATAATAAGAGATTGTGGATCAAATAGGTCGTGGGTCATGGGGGTCAACCCATCAATAAGTATAGGCGAAAGGGCCAACCTAATATTAATCTGACGTGTCAAGTATAGGTCTAGAGTTCTTGTTGCCCTAACTTGACCTAATTAGATCTATTGCCATCCCTATTTTAGACCCTACCTGGTTCATTTCAAATGGGATGAAATGAGCAAAAGGAGGGCATGGATGTGGAAAACAAAGTGACCACCACTTCGAGCAAAGTTTGGCTTAGGCTAAAAAACTCATATGATATCCTTTTTATTACTCAAAATAGGACTATAAAATCTCTTCCACCCAAACTCATGACACCCTCATCACAATTGGTTGCTGATCGGGAGAGGAGGGTCCATCCATAGCCCAATCCTCCTCAATCCTAATATATCTTAATGAGCGAACCACGTAATTAATAAAGATTGTAACCTATAATGGACCTAACTTTGATATTATTTGTCATAAATTTATAATCCAAAAGCTTATGCTGTTAGGAGGAAGAGCAGCCCAAGTTTATAAGCCAAATGATACTTTTTTTTATGAATCAATAAAGAATTATGAAAAAAAGGCAACCTCTATGGACTCTCAGCAATTCCAGCAACCGCTTTCGTACTTCCACATCCGCTTTCGGACTTCCATTGGGTGGATTAGTAAAATATTCCTGATCACCATTAGACAATGCAGCTTTATGCGGACGGAACTATGGTGACCATCTCTTTCGAGAGATGCTGGCTGTGCGTCATGATCAACATGTTCCAACCCTCAAGATGGATTATATTCTAGGCCTTGATGTATGTGGAAATGATCGTGGACACGAATCTGTGTGTAGCTGCAAATATCCAATCAAATATTTGCACTCGATCGGCCCAAAATCCCAAAACCAGTGCTCACCGCATAAGGGGTTGACTCGGCTACTTTTTGGAGCATTTGGTATGGAGTGATCATCCCAAAATCAAGAGTGATGTGGATGAAGGTGATGAGATTATTGCCTTTGGCTGCACCATAATGATACTATATGATGATAATCCTAAATCATCCCCATCTCTCAAATCATCTTATAACCCAATAATGAGATATTCGTTCTTGAGGTCGGAAATCTAAGACCACCCCAGGACAGTAATCTTGGGCTAAAAGTTGAGGGCAAAAATGCTCCTCAGTTCGCAAAAAAAATTAGTATATCAATATACTATTAAATATATATTATATTTATGGTATATTATATTATAATATATTATTAATTATATTATTTTTATATTATTATTCAATGATAATTTTAAATTATAGTAGAAATATATTATTGTACTTTATGTTTATATAATGAAAGTGTTTAATACCTTACTTCTATTTATCTTATTTTTTAATCAAAATAATTATTAGAGTTAAAACAATATATTACAAGTATAAATAAAAATATCAATTCTATAATAATAATAATTAACATATCTTATAGTATTAATAATTTATAGGACTAATAAATATATTTTTATAGAATATATTAAAAACTAATATATTCATAAATATATTAATATTTTATATAATTAATAAATATATTTTTATATGATGAGTGATTTTGAATTTTTATGAAATACCAAAAAGATTACTCGTGGATACCTAAAAATCTTTAATCACTATAATATAGTATACCATATGTGGTGATCTTAAATCATCGGAGATCACATTACTCTGGAATAAAGATTACTACAGATCTATGATCACCTTGGTGATTTCATTTGGGTCATCTAACACTACCTTTGGGTATGATGGTAGCCACTCGGCCATAGGGTAGCACCGCAGACACGTGCCCTCTCCACACACCATGTGAAAACAATTGGTTCCCACTGTGCTTTCCGTCCCCCACCCATCTCCCTACCTGCTTTTGCTTCCACACGCTGCATTATAAGCTGTCATTAGTGGCCTTTCCTGGCTTCCAGCCCTTGAAACAAGAACCAAATAGCAGCAGTAGGATCTGATATATTCCAATGCCAGCACCAGAGAGTACTCAATTGGAGGATCTGAAAAAGCGCAGCGGGCGTGAAGCAGCTTCAAAGGATTCAAGTGGAAAGAAGCAGCGGTGCCCGGCATTGGAAAATCGCCGGACGGATGCCTCAAGGGACCAAGCTGGCTTGGAAGATTCTGGGCGAGAAAGCCTAAGAAGGCACAGGTTCGAGATGGCCAGGAGTATTTGTATACCAGATACTTGGGAGCAGGAGGGACTACTGAAGGATTGGACAGATTCCTCAGCCTTCAGTACCTCCTTCGTCTCCAAGGGAATAGCATCAGCCCGTGAGGCGTTGGTTGAGGAATTCCGGCGGGCAAATTCTGGCGGGTTAAAAGTATAGAATCGCTGTTGAATTGGAGTCTCGAGGATCATCGATTTCATGTCGATTCTAGTTTATTTTCTTTCGTCATCTTCGAATGAGATCAAACCTCTGGGATTTCGCTAACATGGCTTGATGATGGGGAGTGAGTTGCTACATGATGAGGACTTTAGTTGGGCTTGCAAGGCATGCATAGCTCGACAATTCTTACCAGATCATGACAATTCTTAACAAATCCATGCAATGTTAACAAATCTATGTAATGTTAACTATCAAATCTTTCTTTGGCGGAACATTCAAGCCTCTCTCTCACACACACTCGCATTCACACACATCTACACACAAGGTAAAGCTCTTGAACTTCGTAAATACATTTATTTTGAAGCTACGAAGAAGAATGAAGTACTATAAAAAGAGTTTTCAATAGGCCAGCAGATTCTGTCCCTCTCTCTCTCTACCCCAGGAGTTCGGAGATGCAAAACTGCATTCAAGCAAGTTTATGTTACCATCAGCGAAGTCAGCATATACAGTTTCTTTTGAATACAAGATTAAGGGTGGCCAAAAGAAATAATCTGAGAAGATAACCGAGTAAAATAGTTATGCTACAAGTCTCGTAGTAGCACTTTGAGACTATCGTGTGCTTGACATTTCAATTCCTATGCAGACCCAAAAATTAAATTAAAGACATCAGACATCGGCCTGCAGGCCCTGCACACTGCAAAAATTATCATCAGGCTACTTCCGATAGTTCCCATATCTTTATTATCCCATCATCACTAGCTGAGGCCAGAAGTTTAGGTTCCTGAGGTTTTAAATATAGGAACATAAAGTTAGTGCTTCTAATCAATCGATAAAAACATATATAAAGTGAGTGCTTCCAGAATAGCAAAAAATGTAAGATTACGTGATTGCAAGGTCAATTAGAAAGCAAAAGTTCACCTTTGGATTCCATTGCACTGAGTTTACATCCATGTCATGGGCCTTTTCTTTCTTAAGCAGTAATTTGTACGACGGTACATCAACCTGAGGCATATATAACGTAAGATGTCAGAGATCTTGGACTACATTTTCAACACTTCTGCCGAGGAGTGAGCACAAGAGAAGTAAATATTTATAGTTGTCCAAAAAAGATGAGAAAGCAGTGAGCAGGATGGAAAATTTTATTGGGGCAATTTGGAAGAACAATAGTATCTTCATTTCATAGTGACAGATTATGATGGATGTCTTTAAGTTCTGGATCCATAGCTACACACTGTAAGTCTCCATCCAAAACAGTGGAGGTTCCCCATGATATTACAAGCACGCTAAAAACCTAGGAAATGCTTAACAAGCATTCCTAGGTGCTATGGATGCCATGGGCCTGGGATGCAAGTCTCTTCTGCCACTTAAGCCAAGGCTATCAAGGAGAGAGGTTGAGAACATGCAGTAGAGATCCAAGGCAGCCTGTTAAGCAGCTTGCTGATGGATCAAAAGATTGGATGAGGGTTACTGTAATAACCCTAAAAAAAAAATTTTATAGGAAAAAGAACAATAAAGTAACCCTTAAATTGGTATGAGGGGTAAAATTGGAAAGAATCAAAAGATAATGGCATAATTGTAGATGCAATGAAGTGGCAAGGGCAAAATGAAAATTTTGGTGTTTGAAGTGACTTAAATAGGGGTGTGGTGGCTGAGGCGGTGGATTTGATTCAGAGGGGAGTCTCAGGCGGTGAAGAAAGAAAAAAAAAAGAGAAGAAGAAGAAGAAAAGAAGAAAGAGGAAGGAAATTTGAGGTGGAAGGGAATTCCGGTTGCGCTGCCAGCTGAAGGAAAAAGCGTAGGTCTCCTTCCCCTCTATGCAAAGACCCCAGTTTTCAGAAGAAAAAAGGTAAATACCCCATCCCTACCAAGTATTCTAGAGAATTTAGGCTATAGAAAGGGTAGATGACAGTTTTAGAGGAGGTTAAAAGAGGAGTCGGATTTCGACAAGGTTTTTCCGGGACTGCAGAAAACCTGTGTCGATGTCCTGACTTCAGTGACATATTTCGGAGGTCAATCGGCCTCCAATGGTGATGCAAGTTACCTTTCTGAAAACCCCTATAAGTGTAGAATATTAGGTATAAATTTCATAGAGTTTGAAGTTTGGAAAGTAGATCAAACCCGGGATGAAGTAACCGCTGTTGGTCCGGGTTATTGTTCATCCGGGTGGGAAAATAAGAAATTTCATGCCATAATAGGGTATTAAGCCTAGATTAGGCTAAGGGGGACCTTGTACTCATGCAAAGGAGTCCCTAATACACATAAATGGTGAGTTAATTAATAGAAAAAAAAGTAAAAAAGAAAAGAAAAGATTTAGAGAAGGGGGAGTTGAGTCAATTAAAGTTTCTATGCTTATGATTGATACATAGATTATGAGTCCTTGATACAAGACTAAATGTATAATTAATGCATGTCACAGTTGGGCAAGAAGCTAGGGAACAAGAAGAAGTCCCCCACTGCCTTCTGTAGATTTTAAAGGTGTATCAGGATTGTGCCGGATTGGTAGGTGAGTGGGAGTCATGTACTTTGCACCATGAGCATTCTTAATTCATTTTCATGAATGCCGCCAAGTGTGAATTGATTCCACTTGAGCATATTGATTGATATTGTAGTAGATTCCTCTATAATCTTGTTTCTCCATGCTTGATTATTTGGACATGCATTTGAGGGAACATTGAGAGGAATTACAAGGGGTAAAAGAGTAGTTAAATTGGTTCCGAGTTGTGAAATGACTTCTTTTGTAAATTGATTTCATTTCCTCTATTTCAAAGACTTGTAGAGCCTTTTTAGTGGTATATTGAGTTGCATTGCACTCCCTTGACTCTTCACTCCCAACGCTGATGTTAGTTTATGATTGGATCGTGGTCGAGTGAGTGGTAGTCTTGATTATACTCCTTTATAGTTGAGTATTGGGAAGGTGCATTATGTCATTCATGCATGGCTTGGCAGTATCTATAGGACACCCATAGTTGATGGGGTTAGACATCGGCCTGTGTGCACATAGTAGCCTTCTAGGTGGGCAGAACCCAGTCCCTTCCTAGGAGGAGACACGGCCCTAGGCGTAGGATCGGCCAGTCCTGCGACTTATATATCTGCTTGCCACCGGGCATAGTAAGATCTTGTAAGGTGCAGTATGGCTTTCCGCGGATGTAGCATTCCCACGAGGTGCTGATAGTATTCAGATCTGAGGTGATTCTCACAGATTTCTATGGATTTCTGTTCTGGATACTGGCCAGCATTTACATTATTGGTGTGGTGTAATATTCTATGCATGCATATGACAGTAGGGAGTTGTGTTTCGCCTGGGGCGTAAGACCCACCTTCTGATAGCTGTTTATCGATGTTTCAGCATATTGACACCCGATTTGTATGTTCCAGCATTATGATCTGCTGAGCATATTCATGAGTAGCATATATGTTTACTTGATTATTCCATATGTGCTTCAAATAAGTTGATATTGATTATGGTGATATTAATGATTTACTCCATATTCTTTATGTTGAGTTCATGTTCATCTTGTTATTGATCACCATTCATATGCTCTTGAGATTTCACCTCGAGCCATGATTATATCTTGTCTCAAGTGCATAGTACTCTCTACTCCACTCACTGAGTATTCATATACTCACTCCCCAGTTTGATATTTTTGGTGCAAGACATATGTCGTTTAGAGAGGAGCAGGGTTAGAGTTACCTGCTGGTTGTACCGCTCCATAGTATAATGTAGATAGAGGTTTATACATTTTGGTGTAAAATAAACCTTCTGTTGTACATAGTGTATAGTTACAGTCATAGATCCTTTTGTGGATATGGGTTGACCATGGATGGATTGGGAAGCAGGTATATATATATATATGTGCAGATCAGTTGTGTGCCTGTGATGATGTATTGCGATATCTTGTCCAGGTTTATATTGTAGCAGGTTATATGTGCTGCTCTGACAGGTGGGGTTGTGTATGTATTGATATATCCTGACAGGTAAATATAGAAATAGGAAAAGTGATCATTTTGTGCATGTATCATGCCAAAATTTTGAGGGATTCATTGATGATCATGATAAGTAAGTAAGGTTCTACGTGGTGGCTGGTGGCCTTATGCCTACCCGCACCCTAGGACCGTCACGGCGGCCCGTCGGATCAGGGCGTGGGTCGTGATAGTTACAAGGTGACCAGGATTGCTTGCATATGAGAACGAAAGAAAATAAAATAAAAGAATAATTGATGTTCAGAATACATATGGCCTTCAAAGAGTAATCTGAATAATGATAAACCTTACAAAAGCATTAGACAGTGGGAAATGAAGGCAAAAGCAGACAAACAAAATTAAACTATATAGATGAGATAAATTAAAGTGCACTGGAGGGGAAGCAAAACTAATCACAGACAGATGAATTAATATTAGCAACTTGCTTAGAATTTCACAATGAAATTTCTACGTAGTTTACAGTAGCACATAATCGAATCAATAAACCAGTCCTGCAGTAAAAAGAACACTTCAAGCAAATATCACTCAGAACAACCAAAGGAGCATTGAGAAATACCGAGTTGTCTTTGCTCTCAAAAAAAAGACGAATAGCATCATCAGCTGCTCCACTAGCGATGACACCGTCCCTGTTGAAATGGAACAATGTGAATTTCTTGACTGAAAATTTGCAAATGAAATGTTATTGTAAAATGAACTATCTTCTTTTAATATCTATAATTGCAAACAAATATGCGATAGTAACAAAGCAACAATATCTCCTAACTACAATTTATTCTCTTAACTGTCGCATGAAAAATTGATATGAGCTACATAGTTTAGGTTGTTGTGTGAGTACAAAAGTGTATTATCTTGTACAAATAAACCCCCACGATGAATACAGAAAGTTTATATCTTAAAAAAAATGCAAATAAATGGTCATGATGAGGATGCAGTTCTCCTTTGACTATACAAGGTGCAGCAGGTTGGACTCGTAGACTTTATTCTCAACTGTTGCCTTGAAATTTGGGCAATTTCACCATAGAATTTAATCATGTTACACTGCTACTACCTATGAGGCAGTTAGAAAGGGGAGGGGGGGTCAATGACTTCAGGAGGACCAGGGACCTTAAGTGCTCCAGATTGTTCAGAATACTCCATTATTGTTAAAACAACACAGACCGTAAAATTAAATTTTACATTTTGATTTTGCATTTCCACAAGCAACAGTTTTTGCCTACTTATATGAAGTTAAAGTAGTCAGACGTACAAGATATGACACTATTGAATCTGTCCAACTTAGATTACGACTTAAAAAGTTAAAGAGGAATACATGATGTTGAAGCATATACCTTGACCAATTAACTGAAAATATGGTTCGATCATGATAACCAGAGATGGTACAGAGGTGTCTCCTGACAGCACCAGAAAAACGTTCTTATCAGATAACAAAAGATGATTGCAGATTGCTGATAAAATAAATATGTGAAGCATGTAGATTGGGCCTCGACCCTCGATGACTTCTAAATTATTCAAAATACATATTTACCATCATGCGAATGAGAGTAATTCCTCTGGAAGGTATCCTACAATTAGGGCATTCAACATCTGAAAATCTTCTGGTATAGGCCGGAAGAAGATTCTGGACCATGCCAGCAGAAACCAAGTGATTTCAGTTAGACTCCAGCCTACCAACCAAATTGGCTGAAGAATTTGTTCCTCGTGTAAGGAAAACTAAACTTGCTCCTGATCTTTAAAACAAGAAAATTTGGGGTGGATAAGATGATGAAGTCTGATAGCCTTTTTTGAGTTACTAATGGAAAAATAGGAATATTGATGCTAAAAATGTTTCCTGCAGAGGGAATGGAATCTTCAAACTAAAATAATGATAACTGTAATGCTAAATCATAGTACGAGTCCTAGATGAATTCGTGTTTCTTCAGACTTTTAAGGGATAAAACTCATGCCAAAGGCCACAAAGTCTAGTAGCTTGGACACATGCTTGGATAAACCCAACCAAGCCTGTATTTTTGCATTACTTTACGTACACATGAAGTCAAGGTTCTTCATTCATAATTGAATCACAATGTAGTAAAAGAATAATGTTATTTATCTAAAATCTTTTACAATCACAATGGCCCTATGTTTCCAAAAAAATAACTGGGATATTTAAATAACTTTATTCAAAAAGGTACTTATTCCTTGTTCACCAAGTAAAACTATTTGAACCCGCCTCCCTGAATAGTTTTAACTTAGTTAATTAAAACCATTAGGTATGGAAAGGTTCTTTTCAATTTTTCTGAAATCCCAAAAGTAACCCTCGTCATTGGGTCTTCAATCAGGTGATCAAAGAGTTAGTTGGCTAAATTAACCTGAATAAAGCTAAAAGAAGGGACTTTATTTTGGTTTACTCAGGAAATAAACAGTAACTGCATGACTGTAATAGTTGTGTTTGTGTGTAGGAAGGAGGAAGAGAGAGAAAGAGAGAGAGTTTTATCATGAGACCAATGATGGAACATCAAGACCAAAAATTCACATTATTAGACATAATCTGCAACATCAAAATGACAAGGATACTAAAAATCTGATGCTTCAAAGATTTCTTACCTATGTATCAAGAAGGTCACAAAATGGACAATTTCAGAGGCATGATGAAATTCATCAATTTTATTTATCATTCGGGAGCATCATAATTAACTGAATTTTGTTCTTTATCTGTTTTAGGATATTTATGTATGTATATACATACATATGTATGTAGGTATGTATGTATACATGTGTGTGTGTGTATGTATGTATGTATGATTGATTGTTTGATTGATTTCAGCATAGCAACTTAATTGCCATTTTCTATTTTCTTTTTACTTAAAATGTCAGTAAGAGACCACCAACACACATATAATATATACATTAAACTTTTACGCATTCTATTATAGTTCATGGTCGAACACTACAAATCCCCAATCTATAAGGTCCATCATAGAATTTGCATGAGCAGAGAACTGAATCTTCAACCTCCTTGGCACTTAATTCTAGCTAACGCTGTACCTGTATGCACATATATTAACATGTTTAGATGGTTGTCAGCCATGGGGCACAAAAATAAGATACCATTAATTGCTTCCTCCAGGATACCTACAATTCATGAAAGCTTTCTTATAGGGGGTAAGAAACTTTTCTTACTTCATATAACTTCAAATCACAATCTCCTTCAACAATCTCCAACTGCTCAACATGTTTAATAAGAAATCTATGATGACGCTCAAAGGGTATTGACTGGTAAAAATGTTTCCGCATCCCCTAAAATCCATTTTCATGTAATTTATAAAGATTGGTTAGAATATAACATGGATATTTCATTTGTATCATCGTTAAACAGTGTTAGGTATATGTCCCACATCAGTCCTAATGCCAAAAAAGAGTCCATGAATGCTGTAAATTTATTCATAACTATTGGTAAGGATAGGATCACACCTATGTGGCTGTTGAAATGTACAGGGCCTAAGTGAGTTCCTTCTTCACTAGGGTGGTGACCTCGCATTGGCATATGAGTCTGCTATTACATTGAATAGTCAATAATGGCAATGCACCTTGGAAATCACCATCAAGAGTTAAGGTGTGAATGTTACAAATCAAAGATTGCTGTGCCGAAACCAGGGCCCTAACCGGTTGTTCGGGGGCAAGGTTCGATATGCCCCCATGTCGTTCCGTGCCTATACCAACATAGTAGAGGGAGTGGGGGAGAGGGAGAACAGGAAAGAGGAAAAGAAAGAGAGAAGGGGGAGAGAGGGAGGGAGAGAGAAGAAGACCCACGGAGGCCGACGAAGGGCCGGAGAGCTGCACGGAGGGGCGGAGGAAGAGCTCCGCCTTCAGTTCCCCTATTTCGTTCAAAACAAGGGCCCTAAAAAAGGCTCTTTTTTATTTTCAAAGTTTTTAAGTGAAGTCGGCAAACCCCTTGCCGACTTTACTTAATTATTTTTATTTTTTTTAAAAAAAGTGAAGTCGGCAAGGAGTTTACCAACTTAATTTAAAAAGTTCAAAAATAAAAAGGAGCCCTCCAAGACTCCTATTTCAAACGAAACAGGAGAACCAGAGCCGAGCCCCTCCTTCGCCCCTCCGCGCAACTCCCCAGCCCTCTATCGGCCGGCAGCCACCCTCCCTCTCTCTCCTTCCCCCACTCTCTTTCTTTTTCTCTCTTTCCTTCTCCTTTTCTCCCTCCATCGCCAGTTTCTTGTTTTCGTTGCCCAAACCATCATAGTTTGCCGCTGGTACGGCTCGGTACGCCCCGAATCGGGCGGTTTAGGACGATTCTTCCGTCCATGTTGCAAGTAATCCTTCAATCTATGGGGTAAGACACATTGCTGCAATCTAGAGATAAGTAAATTTAGGACCAAACCTATCAACCATGGTACACAAGATTGCACCATTGATAAGGAGCACACTGATTTACTGGAAAGAGATTAAGCTATCCAACATGGGAATCATCATATGGCATTGTGTCCATACTGGGGCAAATACATGATCTGACATGGGAGTCCTAGGGCCCAACCTATTGTTTATATTTTGAACATGTTTAATTAATTTTTGCAAATCTATTATATAGAAGTAGGTGGCCACTTTTCCTAGTGTGCTGCCCCTCCCTATTTCTCCGAACTCTCCTGGGGAGTTCAACTACAAAGAGAGGAGGCATCCAAGTAAGGAACACCCCTTTTCTTGATGTCCTAGTTTCACTAGGATACCAAGTTGCCAAGTTGGAGCCAACCATTATAATCATAGCTCTCTCCTATATATTTCTTTAATAGGGGGCATGGTGTGGCTCATTGTGTAATATGTGAGAGAAAAGAAAAATAAGAGAGAGGGGGCACCACAAGCTCTACTAAAAGAAAAGGAAAGAGAGAGATTGATCTAAAGAAATAAATCTACTCTTTGTGTGAAGCATCTCCTTAGCTTGCAGTTAGCTAGAGATTGGAGGCCAAGAAAGGCTTCAAAAGAGCATACAACCAATGCAACTGTGGATAGCATGATTCAAAGGATCTTATGATTTGGCAGTCTTAGGATATCCCGAGATGAAAGATTTAACTCTAGAATCACATAATAGCTTGGTAAAATTTTCTTCAATCACTTTAAGCAGTTTTAGATGTAGATACCTCATGAACAAGATCCTTTTTCCACTACATTGATCCCCTTGTCCTTTCAAAAAATAGGTAAAACAAGATTTGCAACAAGTGGTTTCCTCTAATGTCCATTTGCCAAATAAATTACAAGTTTTCAATAGGAAGCAAAACCCATCTGACTGACATGATACTATTAATGTGCATGTTGAAACCTACAAAAAGACTCTCCTTCACATGGAAAAGCATTGTTGCTGTTTTGCCTCCGTTTTAGGAACAAAATTCGGTTCAAGCGGAACATGTTGGTTGTTAATTTCTGGATGTTATTTTGTTCTCCCATCCGCTATCAAATTCCCAACCCCTACGATTGCTGCAAAAGAAATGAACCACTGCTGCATTGCAGTGGAACGAGAGACTCTCTACTTCACAAGTCCGGTCATTCATATTCTCCCCTTTGGAATTGAATAAACTTCTTGACCTGCTTGAACATCACAGGCCATCTACAAACACTAGTACAATTCTCAAGAGAGATCGTGCCTCTAACAAGTTCACAACCACTACTCTTACAACCCTTTGAGCTCTAGTTGCTTATGGTGTCCCTTTGAAAAAATAATATGGAAAATGTGTGCCCGTAAAAATCAAAATTGGTTAAGCTTCAACAACAGATTCAACAATAGAGAAAATATGAACAGGAGTCAGGCAGAACTTCTAAGGATGCGTACTCTGCGATGAACTTTGCGGTGAACCTATGAAGTCACACGACCATCTGTTTCTAAGACAGGGGACCTTGGAGGATGTGTACTTGGAGATGAACTTTGCAGTGAACTTGTGGAGTCACACGACCATCTATTTCTAAGATGCAACTTTACCAAAACCATTCAGGTTGATGTTTTGGACAAACTAAATATTCAGCACTCCCCAAGTTCTTTCATATCATTTTGGACAGGATGGAGATCATCTTACATTCCTGGAGAAATTTGAGTGGCATTTAATCAACTGTATACTGATTCTATAATCATGTTGGACACAATAAAATGCAAATATAATTCTAAATCAATCTTCAATGAAGAGTCAAGTTCAGGTAAGCATTCGGTTATTCAACAAATGTTCTAAGCACCTAGAAGCAGTACATAGGTTTGCTGATGTTCTACTTTATAGTAGATACATTCTGTCTATCTTGTGGAGAATTTTTTTCCTTTTCTTTCCTTTTCCTCTTCTCCCTTCTTCTTCTATCACAGTCTTTCTCTTCTCTGAATTCTGGGTGGTTTTGCCTCCACTTTCCCTCAAATAAAGATATTAATGTGCATGTTTCTTTATCATACAACTCCTAAAGACAATTTTCTGCAGATTGGGTTGCGTCACATGTTGTGAATCACACAAAATGGTTTCTCTTGGGCCTCCTCCTCTACACCTTAACCGCTTCATGATCTTTTGTTCTATGACTCTAAAGGATGTATTTATACAAGAGCTGTATAATACATCTGATCCAAAAAAAAAAAGACAATTTTCGAGGATCTATGGGCAAAAACCTCCAATCATCTCAAATCTTCATTAGCAATACTCCCCTAACCATCCCAAATTCCCAATATTTGCTGTAAGAGGGACAATTCACCAACTTACATTAATAAATAACAACTTTTTGTGAATATTCCCCAAATTATTCTGAAATAAATTCATCAAGACATTTGGAATATTCTTTAAACACTCTCTTCTTAACTTTTTCTATCCCCTAGCATTTCTGAATCTACTCCTGCACTTTATGAAGTTTTTGCTTTTGATGATTTCTCTGAACATGCACTTTGTGATCATGCAAGTATTCAAACAAATCTGGTTTTAGACATGTTGAAAAAATGTCGCATTCTGAACCACATCTTCTCAAATCACCTCCCATTCTTTATAGAATTTGGGTCGATCTATTAGATAGACAAATTTGAATGGCTCATACCTTTTGTCCCTTGCGTCACAGAATAAGTCCAAATAAAAGGAATACTGGGTTACCCTGCCAAACATTTTACATTTTAATGGAACAGTTTGATTCTATTCAGCATGTAATAAGTGAGAATTCAAAGAACAAAACCATTGTGGGTGCAGAATAAACTTAATCGATCACCTTTTTATGAAGAGTTATTCCTCCCCTTTTACTTTTTTCATCCCACCTTTTAACCTTTTCATCTTTTTTCCCATGGTTGCAAATAGCCTTATCCCATGGGATAAGTAGTTAAGTACCTTTTGGAGGAACAGTGAGGAATATAGATACCTATCCTCCCATTGCATATTCTGCAACCAATGAGGCCTTTGCAATTCAATGAACTCAATGAAAGATAGCTTCCAACTTAATAGAAAGCAGCTAAGGGTACCATAGTGCTGGTTTTATTGAATAACTATGTAGAATATTAGGAGAGAACTTGCTAACAAATAATTAAAAAAAAGATGAGCAGTCCAAATGGTCAACTTCAAGTAACATTATAATTCCCTACGCATATCTTGAAAATGAAAGAAACAAGAAATATTCTTCTTCTTGGTTTTGTATGCTCTCATATTAATGAAGGTGTTCCCTATTGATAAAAATTAACTAAATATTTTTACAGAAAACTCTCTATGCTCATACTGAGAACAAAGCTTGATGGTTATAGTACAATACATTCTCTATGTTATAACAAATCTTGGTAGCAAAAACTTGAATGCACATTAATTACATAAACAAATTTCGTAACAACAATCTCTCATTGAAATGTCTTAGAAACTTATACACCTAAAAGAGAAATTACATAAACCATGCAAAATGATTGAGGAGTCAAAAGTATAGTTGCATCTCACCAAGATCCACAGCTACTGCCACTTGTCTCAGATGCTTTAGCACTAGTGTCCCATATCTTTAATGTCAGATCATCACTGCAAAGTTAATAACTATTTTATTGACCTTTTCTTATGAATATTTACTATAACAAACAAGTTAAGTACATACCTGCAGGTAGCCATTCTATCTCCATTAGAGTTGAAAGACACTGCCCAAACTGTTGATGTATGACCACTACAAAGCACAAAATAAAAACAAGTCAATATCTCGTGCAATCTCAAAATGCTACTACAAGGATTATTTTTCGAGTATGCACAAAAAGGAGGAAGAGTAATAAGTATGCATTGCAAACATGGACATTTGTTTCACCATAATCCAAATAAGCAAATAAATATCAAGGTAATATTGTGTGATTATTGTTTGTCTCATTCAAGATTTATTATACCAATATAGGGTACTATACTAGTACCTTATGTGTACGATATAAGACAGCTCTTGTACCAACACCAGGTCGAGAGGCACTTTTCTTATGCCCAGACATGGAATTGCTAGAATCAGGTGGTACGGGCTTAGTACAGGCCAATTTGGTCCTTGTGTCGTATTGAATCTCAGCATATATCGATACCTTACTGGTATGGTACAATATGCCTAGTACAAAAAAATATGGGTTGGTATGGCAAACCTCAGTCTCCTTATAGCTCACATATTATGTAAGCATAACATATGCTCATAAAAGATCCTAAGGTAAAGATTCCAAAATCAGAAATACTGTGATCAGACCAAAATAAACAATTCAGACGTAACTTTTTCTAAAATAGTGCATTGACCAACATCTAATATTTTCTTACAAACTCAAACGATGTTATCTTAAATCTTTGATATTTTTATGACTTAGGAACCTTATTTGTTTACCTTGTATAGAACTTAAACCACAAATATTTAATTGAATGGAAGAATGAATAGAAAGATGAACCGCCAATTTATGTACTTAATGGGGAGCATGAAACCCATAAGCTTGTATCTCCTCAGTAAATTTGGAAAAAAAATTTGGGGTGGGGCGGGAGGAGAGGGGGGAGGCTAATGAGAGAAGGGGGGCTAGAGAGAGATTAATTATCAAACACTAACCATGTCTTTTTCTCTGTAGATGATTTTCTATGACAAAATTACAAGAATAAGTGGTAGATATTTGTTGGAGCTTGTTAACAGGATTGCACCAAACAGCCAACTGGCTACTTGCTCATCAACTCGAGTAGATTTGCATGCAATAATAAATTTTCTTGCTATGGAACACTAGTGGATCATATGAGGACAAATGTTTATGGGCTAGCATAATCGATGATTATATTGAGAACATGTTTTCTTGCATCAATTCATCAGGAACTTTAGTGCCAATGTTGAATAGCAATGAAACTGCTATTATGCTAACATGCCGAACAACATGCCTTTGCAATTGTTCCCATATCCTGAATTTGTGATCAACTAAATAATATTGTGCTTATTTCTTCCCTTTACTTTTCCTTGTTTGTGAAATCTTGAGCGTCACTTGTTTGTTTAACTCTTTTTGCACAGAAGGCAAAATCTCCATAATCATCATTCATCTTTAGCAGATACAACAACAATAATTGAATTCACTGACAGGAAAAGAAAAATGTGACAAGTTAAATACCTGCTAGCTTCATTTAGTGTTTGCACACAATGCCAATCATCACTGTCACCATCCTCTGCCCAGATCTAGCACCACACTGGATATTGCTAACCTCATCCAGCCAATAAAGAAACTACTGGAAGTTGAAAACATCTTTTTTTTCTAGAAGATAAAAGACACTATTTCAACAATTCTATACCTTGACTGAGTTGTCATAGCTGACAGAAACCAGAACCTCCATAAATGGATGCCATTGCACCATCTTGACATCCTGGGTATGACCTTGCAACACAGATACACACTCAAACTCATTACCAGGTTGCATTTCCCATATCCAAACAGTCTTGTCTCGACCACATGTGGCTAGCAAGGAGCCGGAAGCATCCCATGAAACACTCTTAACTTCATTTTCATGACCCTATACATAAAACAGATGCATAAATACTTATTATCATTGAACCAATTCAAATAACATATGAAAACCACAATACATCCTCATGAAAGTTGTACCTCCAGTGTAGCAACACATTCAAAGTCACCACCGACACATTCCCATATAGCAGTGGTAGCATCAAAACTTGCTGTTGCCAGTAACTTTCCACTAGGAGACCATGCACAAGACCTGACTGTGCGAGTATGATTATCTTCCAAAACAGCCTGCATTCAAAGAATTTTCCAGAATGTAATTATTGCAAAACTAATAATTGACCTGATGGCAAGAGAGTCACGAGTTGTTAAACTCAAAACCTCAACTTAAAACTTATAAGAAGTGTTTATCTTAAATTTTTCTGTTGATCGATCACATTTTCCATCTACAAGTGATGTAGATGAAAGTGCATTCCATCCAATGGCAACATTTCAGGGATAATAGTTCATGAATTAAAGAACCTAGAAAATACAGGAGAACTTTAAAGGCAACACCTATGCCATTTGAAAACCTATCCAAAGAGCTTCATTGATCAAATTTCCAATAAAAACAAAACAGTTGAAACATTGGTAGATTCCCATACTTCAATCAGGTAGTTTGGATGACAGGTGTTGCATTCATGCCAAAAAGCAAAAAAAAAAAAAAAAGGTGTACTACAGAATAACAAAATAAATTGTTAGACGTGCTTTGATGGTTTGCTGGGAAAGTCCTAGTGGCAGGAGACTCCTGCAATCCTATCAAAGTCAGCAAGACAATTTAATCATATTAAATCATTAAGTATGCTTCTTGAAGTCAGAAAGTTCAGATTTGAGTGTACATTAGGACCTATGTTCCAGTATAGACATTTTCTATTTTAAGACAATATATCATGCTTGCACGAGCAGAGAGAGAGAGAGAGAGAGTAAAGATTTGACATTTTGAATAAGCTATCAGGTTTCAAGTGTGACTATATCAAACTGATTTTCTTTCAAAGGACCACATGAGCTCATTACTTTATGTTACAGAAAATCTTTTATTCTGCAGAAGTGCAGATAGTGAACTGAGAAGAGATATGATGCAGCTTAATATGTTGATTTTGCTTCTTAAGGGGGCAAGTAGAGTGGCCAACATGCTTGACAAGCTATATTAGAAATTTCACAATCACTTTTTTGATGTCAAAGAGCAAGGGTGATTATCTTCAACCCATTAATTCAAAGGTTCTTCCTGATCAAATTTGCTTACAACTGTGATAATGGGAATACCTTGTCTAGCAGAGGCATGTTCACCCATCATACAAAAATTTTACTTGAAAATCTACAGAAAAAATCCTATTTTATGTTTCAAATCTTGAAGGGTGAAGAAAGAAATTAATAAAATTGCATCAAGGATGATGGGAATCCAGTATATCCATCTACTTCTGTTGTTATTTGTATGCTTAACTAAGGCCTAGTGTATATATGAGCTTACATAAGGTTCTCATTGTGGAATATGTGATCCCTTGACTACATCTATCCAAATAGCCCATGTAGTATTCATTAAGTATAGTTTTAACGCAAGTTGCATACCCTAAAGGAAATTTGGTGGGGAATTGTTTAAGAATGTCGACCATGAGAATTCTGAGATTTAATGAACTTAAGCAACAGATAGTCAGCTCCAAGTATGCATGAAATGGGATGCCATGTGGGTTCATCATTACTAAAGAACAAGCATGATGAAGGAAAATTGTGCATGACCACAAGATGTATGAAATCACTTATTCCATTAAATGAGTGTGATGGTTGGGGACTCATTTTGGGGAGGAGGGGTGGGGACTCACTTAATTTAGATAGAAGTGTATTCATAATTCAATCTTATAATTTTTCTTTACTTCAGGGTCCAAGTTTACATGTTTGATTCAAAAATTTTAAAACTAGCCCACACATGAACCATGCACAATTAACACCAATCAATAATAAGGTTATTGGAACAAATTGAACATCAAAATATCAAGATAAATCAAGAACATTAGCCTCTAATGCATTAAAATCATATTATTCAGTGTTTTTAACAGAACTAAATTATGATTTTTATACTGAACTTATACATTATTAATTCAAAATTTGTTTGCATAGAAATAAGGCAGTTAGAATAGAAGAAGTTTTTGCGGGCAAGGTTTTAGTGTTGGCACCAATGGGCACGGCGGCTACTTGTAAAAAGAGTATGTGTTGTCCCATGTGATGCTAGCACATGTTCTTCACTGCGCCAAAACAATAATAAAAAAATTAAAATCATTTTTAATTAAAAAATTAAAAGAAAGAATTAAATCGGTGTGCAGATTCATGCTGAGTGCCAATTTTGGTTGGTCAACATAGTCCAACACTTAAAACCAGTAATTGCCGAAGGGACCCAAACTAGACAGCTCAGCCCGTATCGGATCGAACTGACGCTCGGCCAGAACGGTTCAACATCACTCCTCGATTCAGTGATTAAATCCTTTCGATTCAATGCGCCCCCTCTGTTCGATCATTTGTGAGCCTTCAAGGGCTCTCTCATTATCCTCGCCATCAGACGCCTCAAGTAAGCCCTCCCCCCCCTCTCTCTCTCATCCGTTCAGCTCAATGGTTCTCCCTTTTCTCCATTTGGGTCGGGTCGAGTCCATATATAATCTGGTCCCAATCCAAAAAATTTGGATCCGGGTCGGATCCGGTTTGGGTCACAAAATTAGAAGCCATTGCAAAAATTACAAAGTTGATAATTAAACTATATACAATAGAATAAACAAAGCATCACAGTAAAAACCATGTTTTTCTTTTTAGAACCCATAGCTTAGATGTTCTGTACGTCCTAGTTATCTAGGGGTTGACTATACAATGTTGGCATAGAAAGTTAGCAATTCAAACTCAGGAGACCAGTGGCATTTCAAGATTAATCAGAACAAACTCAACTTGTTGTTCTCCTCTCAAATTCCAAGCCGCAAACCACCATAGATGTAGTCTCGGAGGGATTCAACTCCATTATAAAGCTTCTCACCGGTGACATGTACAAATTTCTTAATGACGGCAGAGTTAGATCACCTCTCCTTGTTTCTCTTTGGAAAGCCAATAACATCCAAGAAAGCTAAGATCTTCCCCAAGGATAGACCCATTCCTGGCGTATCAAATTATTATACGCAACTATTCCAAAATTGACCACCTTTGAACCTATCTGTTGTGCATTTTTCTTTAATTAGTGACCTTTTAAAAGGCTTAAACTGTTAATCTGCAATATATTAATGGGTTCTGTTCTTGATAAAATTCGGGCAGGGGCAAAAGCAAAATGATACAGTTGGGAACATCCATTCATTCCTCATACCTCAAGACTCTTTGGTGCAAGTGGTGGCAAAGTAATATCACATTGAGATTGTTAACAAGCAGCAATAAGTTATTAACAACCAAAATTCAAATAGATCGGGTCGGATCTGAATTCAGCAAATCCAGATCCAACCCGAAAAATAGAATGGGTCCAATTTTAGAATCCGACCCAGCCCCACGAGTCCTCCAAAATGGGTAGGGTCGGGTCTAAGCGAGCGCGCGCGCGCGCGCGGGGGGGGGGGGGGTGGTCGGGGTAGGTCACGAGTCAACCCCATTTGCAGCCTTATCAATAGCCTAGTTGAGTTCTAGTCATAATAGTTTTATAATAGTTAAATAGTTGAAATTTGCTATTTTTTATTTGATAATTTAAATTACTTACAAGTTTTTTTCTAATAACTTTTTCTCAAAACTATGTATTGAGAGATGAAAAAGATAGCATTGAATTAATAATTTGAACTAATATAGCATTCTATAAGAGCAATACCACAAACACCTCAAAAAGTTTGCATCACAATCACTAATAAACACTTGTTTATGACCCAATACAATCCAATACTATAGTTCTTCAGAATCTTATATGACTTATTAGATAAGCTTTTATGGATAACTTGGCCATTTGAACAAACTTCTTAAAATGAAGTTGAAACTTGCTTTATTGTTTGAAAAATTACATTGACTGGTAATAATTCAACATTTTACATTCAATTTCATATTAAACATTGGCATATCACACAGAGTACTAGAATAATGAAAAACCTTTGTTTCTATTCCAACATGTCCCCTTGGTTAGATTTTGGTAAGTAGCGTGTAAGCAAAAGAGACATCCATGCATTTGGCACCTTTTCCAAGTTTCCAAGTAAGTTTGCCTGGAAAATATCAATGACATCCAGATACTTCCTCCGCCATTTTCTCTTTTTTATATCTTCCCCATTTCAAATGCTCAACATGTAGAAAACACAACTCGTTACCTTTACTCTATCAATCTCATTACACAACTTGATGACATGTGATCAATCCCTGCTAACTTCCAATAAAGTGCAGTGAATATATACAAGTATACATATATATACACATATACACCTATATACATACATACACACATACATATATATGTGTGTGTATTTGCATATAGGTGTATATATGTATCAAAAAATATGTGTGTGCATATGTAAATGTATACATGTATTTATATATGTATGTATGTATATATATTGTCTATATATATGTGTGTGAGAGTATGTGAGTGAATCTATATGTGCATGGGAGCTGGACTATACATTAACTGCTTGTAAAGGAGTTAACAACTTCTTTACTTTCTTTGGATTTGGCTGGATGTACTCAAGTTAGAGCTATATGAATTGCCGTTTTCAACAAAAAAAAAAGGAGTTAACAACTTTAAAATCAATGATGGGCTATTCAAGTTGAAGATCCAAACTGTTAAACATGATCTACACTATAAAAAATATCTAGAGACTAAAATTCATATATTTTGGTGGTCTTGAACCTATACATCCAGTCAATATGAATATGAATGATATCAATCACACAGTGTGGTAAAAACATGATAAGGTATATAAACTGAAAATCTGCTATGTTGATCATGATTCACACATCTTAAAACATGAATAGAATTAAATTCCTTACATTTTGATGATTAGATCATAGTAAAAGATGGTATCATGCTATTAAAAATGTCTGCTTTGCCACCTGCTTGATGATTAAGTCAGAGACCACCAAAAAGTTTGATTTCTACACATTTTTTGTACTGTAAATCATGTTCAATGATTTGGATCTTGAATTTGAATAGTCCATCATTGATTTCAAATTGTTAACTCTTTTTTAAAGTAGCTAACATATATACATACGTGCATAAATACATATATTTACATACATGCATGCACATATATATATATATATATAGACACACACACACATACATACATACATGTATTACTTGAATGAAACTTATGTGATACCAGATTTCTACAACCAGAATTTCTACAAACAGGTTTGTCACCCCAAAAGCATGGACAAAATTAATGTTCGTTTTGATTCTCTTCAAAACTTCAAAATAAACAGTGTTTATCAAAGCATAGCTACTACCAGATCAATCAAAGAGAACTTAGAGAAAGGGAATCAAAGAACAAGCCAAACCGAGCAATCCCAAGAACCAGATGGACCCTGCTGCCAGATCCTGACGGTCTTGTCGCCGCTGCAAGAGGCCAGCATGGCCGGAATCCCACAGACTCCGGTTGCTGGATTCCACGCTAGGCTCCAAACGCGATCGGTGTGGCCTTCCAGCCTCTGCCTCTCCCTCAGCTCCAGGTTCCCCTCCAAGAAGTCCATCACCGCCGCCGCCGCCGCTCACCACCAGAGATCACCGGGACTGATCAATCCCCCGACCCAATTCGATTCGCCGGCGGAGAGAAGAGTGACCAAGTGAGAAGCTGCGGGTTTGGATTCCTCTTTCCCAAGAGGCTAGGGTTTTGGAAAGCTCGGGGTCTTCGCCGGGGATCGACTGGAAAGTGAGGCAGAGCATTTATCCGCTTGCTTCGGTGAGAATAGGTGAGCCCTCACCTAGCTCTTCTTGGGGGACGTCTTCCGGAAGAATGGGCGATGTGATGATGAGGAAAGGAGGGGTAAGTTTACTGATGGTGCCTTTATCCGCTACGGTTTTCTAATGGGTCATAGGAGCCGTCGGGGAGCGTACGGAAGGAGAGGCTATTGGTTGGAGGCGCGTGGATGGCACGTGGCTATTTTTGCCGAAAGATATATAGATATGTATCTCGATATGAAAACGCATGCCATTTGTACCAAAAAAAAAAAAAAAAGCATGCCATACACCGGAGGTTGGTGTCCATCGTCAATAGCAGAGCATGGATCCAAAATTTTTCAAGACATGAATATTTAAGCAAAGGAAAATGATGAAAGATTTTAGAGGGAATTTAATTTTGTTTTACAAAAAGGGAGTGTGCAAAATTCATTGCAGATTTTATATTCTTTTTTAGCAATTATGCCTCCCTTAGAGATCAATAGAACTTCATATAATGTAATAAAAAAAATAATGTAACCGGACTAAACAGAAAAGAAGAAAAGATAAGGCAACTTCATGACATTGTGCACAAAGTTAAGAGTTTCGTTGATCAATATGTGTACATTTAAAGGTAGGCGTCGATCATCACAAAAGAAAAAGAAATGAAAAATAAAAATAACACATTAGTCATTCTTTGAAAATCACCAAATTCCTGGTTGAGTGGTGTTTTTAAGCATCACCAGGTCCCTAATTAATCAAACCATTTTCCTCATTTCATCACGTGTATCTAGCGAAAATGGCAACTCCTTCTATGCCAAAAGAGGAGTTGTTTAGGTCCAAGAGGGAGTTCATCTCAAGAATCGGACCCTTTTTGTTGATATGCATTCTTGACCCTCTCCCTTCTTTATATCAGCTTTGCTTGGAGGATTTAAGCTAAGCCACCTTTTGGTTCAACAAAAGGAAACCCCATGCCTCTTAAAGTTGCCAATTAGTAGCAATGACCACATTGAGTCCTCTTTGGACCTGAGACATCGATAGCAACATGGTCGAGTGTTATTCTCCTTCTGGACCTCAAGAGGCTTTTTAAATGGGGGCTAGTTTTAGCCGCCTCATGTTGATCTTCTTCTACGATCCCAACTTGCATATTAAAATAAAATCATCAAAGAAAAGGTCATTCCAACCGTCATGAAAAAAAATAAGGAAAAGATTAGTTGAAGGTAGTTGTACCTCTAGTGCCGGAATTACACTCATTAGAGTTAGGGAAAGCTTCCAAGATCAACGAAATTATCACCTTTAGACAACAATTAGTAATGTTAGAAGGCTCTGCTATCTATGCTTTTATAATCACTCTTTACTTCTTCAAAACTACGGGTGCCTACTAATTCAAAAACAGAGGTGCCTACTGTTTGGCGCAAGGCTTTCCTCACCGTCTAAAAATGAACATGCCAGAAAGCTTATTTGTTAAATCAATGTCAATACGGGTAGATAGGTGCGCAAGCATACCATTAGTGTTAGAGCAACCAAAAAAATGGTGATCAAAATGAGGATATGAGAGTAGTGTATGTTCGGATATCTAATCTTCAAAAAATTTTGCCACCATCACACCGTGTCATTCAAAAAGGATGGATTTAGATAAGAACAGAAGTGTAGCTTAGGCTGTAGTAGTAGAAATCTAGGTTAACACCACTTTTAAGATATCAAAAAATAAAGTACAGAATAAAGTAGAGCTAAGATAAAATAGAATTCATTGACATATACAATGAAGGATATTTTATAGAGTATAATTCTACTTATTTATACTAAAATAATAACAACTGCCTACTATGATTGTTGGTATCAATGTCTGGCCTCCACTTACAGAATTCTGATAATTGATGCCAGTTATTTTTGCACTACTCCACATTCATCAGCACAATTACTCTATATTAAAAAATAAAATCTCATTGGTCTTAGCTTATTTGACATACATGTGCTGACCATCTCTCTTTATCCATCCTATAATACGGTCTTCAATCCTTGAGAATACCTTTGAGATTGATTCAGTTGCTTCGGTCTATTTCTTTTACAAGCCATTTGACTTCATATGTTTTCTATTGTAGTTGACCATGATCAAGTCTTGATCTTTAAGCATGTTTATCAACATCATGGTTGAATTCTACCTCTTCAGCTCATACCACTATACTTAACTGAGATTTATCATCGTCAAATCCTATCTAGCCTAACAAGCGTCTTGTGACTTTTAATTGCCTTTACTTTTAATGTTGACCACGTGATACTTATTCACAGCATCCAGCTAGGTTGTTGAGGTGGAGTGTAAATAATACTTGCTATCTCAACGACCAATGATCAAGAGGCTGACTGGATGTCTGTCATCATTCTTTAGTGCTTGTAACGTAGCAATCCCGACAAACCAATATTACACACAAAGCATAATTTAACTTTTCTTTACATCTCTCGCCAACATCAAATACTTACGGTATCAACTACAAATGAGAGAAATATTAGATTTTGCATGTATATTGCTAGCTTTTTTGTATTTTGGGGTGGGGGTTGTGTGGAGAGAATGGGGGGTTCGGATTTTCAAGCTTCTACGCAATCTCTGTAGTTGAAGTAAAAGTACAAATAGGTTAGATTACATGAAAAGCACTAAACTAAGCTTAGGTAACTATACCCTCATCCAAAAGTTTGTTACCCTAACAGTTGGCCAAAAGTATTACAACCAAAGCCTTCTATAAATGCCACTAGTTGAAATTGGATGAACATCCAATAACCTAACGTGTTTGGGCGACATATAAAAAAATAATAAAATGCCTTTTCTTGAATCAAAGTAAAATAAACAATCAATTTCCTAGCTCTCTTAAGTATACTTTGAAAGAAAGCAATCGACAATATAATGGAAATGACTTTAATAGTCCTTGCATATAGGGATGGAAAAATATGACCCGACTAATCAACATGATCCTTGTTCGACCCGCCATAAGTAGGTTTGGATTTTCGCTAAACAGGTTCGAGTTGTAAACGAGTCGACCCATTTAACTTGTTTATTATTCGGGTTGGGTTCAGATTATAATCTTCTAACTTCTTTAACCCATTTACTATATAGATCGGGTTGGATGCCCATTTAATACCTATTTTGTTTAAAACCCAGCCTATATAGTGCTCTCTAGAAACTAGAATCTGATTAAAGTTTAAAACTAGCTTAATTTTTGAGCGAAGCATGCTGTGTGGAGCCACACCTACCACTCTACTTGCCCTATGCCCATATGGTTTTAGGCATGACTGCCTGACTCCTCTACCATCTACCATTCTAGTCTCCAGAGATTAGAGTCCAAAGCCTTCCAAATTCCAATCCATCCCTTTGTCCCTTTCTGCCTTCCAAGTTTCATGCATCATTTCACCTTAGTTAGGGTTTCTCTTCTCTAGTTCATCCATTCGTGGAGTTTTTTTCTCTTGACTGAGTGACCTAGCCAACCCGTCACCCCTTCCATCAACCAACTCTGAGCTACTTTCCTCAACTATTGAGCCGGCGAGTTGCCGAGATATTGCTACTTAAAAAAGATTGACCTAACTCCCTCTAGATTGACCCACTCTGAGTCAATAATCTAGTCTTCCTTTAGATCTAACCTTCCTTCTCAAACCCTAACTTTCTCAAAAGTCAAAACCTTTGCCATCTTCCTCAATATATCTCATCTCAAAGACAAATACTTTCTATTCCAACCTTTCACCTCTTTCTCTCGAATTCCCATACTTTCAGCAAAAATAGAGGATCTCCAAGGGAAATAAGAGAGGTAAGAAGAAGATGCATGGTAACATCAACTCCTTTTTAAGTTTTCATCTTTTTATCTCTCAATATGGTTTTGATTTGCTCGATCTACTGCAATATGGTGTAGATCCCTTTATGAAGAAAGATTAGTAGTCTATAAAAATCCTAGTCTTCAACGTTAAGAACATTGGGTCGGAAATCCCTAGTCTTCAACGTGAGGCACAAAGGTTAGTTTATATGCTTAATTTTCTTGCTATTTAGGTCTAGGATCCAAAAAACCTGCCTAATCAAAGATTTTTGGGCCATGTTTCATGATGTTAATTTTCTATATCATTTGTATAGAACATGTGAAGTGAAAAATTAATGAAAACTTAATTTGCTACATTCTTAATTTTCTATGTCATAGTTAGTTTAGCTCATGATATATCCTTGAACTCTATAGAAAAATTAAAATGAAATGTTAACAATAATTTGGTTCAGTTTTCATTTGATTATTTTAGATTTTTCTTAGATATTCCCATACAAATATAAATTTCAAATCCTTTGCAGACTCTACAAGGCATATGTGAAATAAAATATTAATAATCAATTTATTGCTAACTAGTCCTTTATATGTTTTTGTTCCACCTTCTTGTACTGGATAGTTAGCTATTTCTACATGAAAATTTTTCCAAGAAAATTTTATTTGGAGTTCCATAAGTAATATATGCATGCTTACATTAGATTTTTTTTTTTTATCCACAAACTCAATGTACTATGTTATAACCATTCTATCTAAAAATATTAAGTTGATGGACTCTATGGATTATAAGGCTGCAAGCATGTTAAGTTGGATCAGAAATTGACATACTTTTAATTCATTGCATTTTTGAATCAGATTTAAAAAATTGAATATAATCCTAATCAAATCAATTAAGCAAGATTAGTTTATATGCTTAATTTTCTTGCTGCTTATATCCAATCTATACAAAGTAATTTATTAGACTTAGTATATATTATCATTATTTATAGGTTCAATTCAACTGTCTATGACTATATATTTTCATTGTTTATGTGCTTAGTTTTGCTATCTATGAGACTATAACTATGTTCTATTGTTATGACATTGCTTTTATGTTTGTATGAAGAGGCTAGGATGATTTTTTGGATGAGTTTTTGCTGATATGTGAAACAAGAATCGGCTATTTTTTATGGTAAATAAGCTTGGATGGCCTATATCTGTAGGCAACTAATTGCAACCATTATAATTTAGCTGCAAATAAAATGATGAATTTGAGCCTCCTCTTCCTCTTCCTTTCTTTGCTTTTGTGTTTGGATCAAAAGGCTGAGATGGTTCTTGGATGAGCTGTTTTCTAATTCATGAAGCAAGAATCAGCTATTTCTGATGGCAAACAATCTTGAATGACCTGCTTCTATAGGCAACAAGCTGCAGCCATTTTGATTTAGCTGAAAACTAAGTGATGAGTCTGAGCCTCCTCTTCCTTGTCCCTTATCTGCTTTTCTAAATGTTTGCTGGTTATAAATGTTGGTGTCTTAAATATTTCTTTAATTTCTTTAATCATGTTTCGACAAATTTATAATTTATTCCTCAAAGCTAATCATTTGCTTTCTATACTTATTTTTTGATATAATTTTAAATTATATGATATAAATGGATAAAGAGTTCAATGTGAATCTGGAGTTGGAGAGTGATGATGATAGAGAAAATGAATTGGTGGTTTTAGGTTCGAATACATTTATAGTGGGTGACCGTACAAAACAAATGTAAAAGAAAGCTAACTTCACATGTTTACCAATTCTTCTATATAAATGAAGCAACTCAAAGATGTAAATGCAAGAAGTGTGGTATAGAATATCTATATGGTGATAAGGTTGGGACCAAAAATCCAAAACGTTGTATAGAGAGTTGTAGAAAGAACCGTGACATAGGACAAATGATCTTATCACAATCTGAAGGTTCTATGCCAATGCGTTCTACTAAATTTATCCCAAAAAATTTTATGAATTGCTAACATTTGCAATTATTAAGCATGATCTATCATTTCAACTTGTTGAGTATGAAGGCATTAGATCTTTATTTGCTTATATTTGTAGGATGCCAAGTTAGTATCGAGAAATACTATAAAGATTGATTTGCTGAAATTGTATAAAAAAGAGAAGAAAAAATTAGTATTGTGGCTACATTCAATTCCTTCTACAATAAGTTTGATTTCGCATTTGTGGACTTCTATTACTACCAATGGGTATTTGTGTTCAACCCCCTATTTTATTGGTGAAGAATAAGTACTTCAAAACAAAGTTTTCAACTTTTGTTTCATGCTTCCTCCACATAATGGTATATCTTTATGTGAAACAATTTATAATTTGTTGATTGGTTGGGGGATTAAAAAAAAATTGTATTGCATGACTTTGGATAATGTATCGATAAATGATGTTTTTGTTGACATGCTAAAGATCTAACTTAATTTGAAGAATGCAGTTTACTGAAATGATAAGTTCTTTCATATTCGATGTTGTGCTCTTATTCTTAACTTAATTGTGCAAAAGAGATTAAAGGAGATGAAAACAAACATAAAAGAAAGCTAATTTCATATGTTTACCAATTCTTTTATATAAATGAAGCAAGTCAAAGATGTAATGCAAGAAGGGTGGTATAGAATATCCATATGGTGATAAGGTTGGGACCGAAAATCTGAAATATCGTATAAAGAGTTGTAGAAAGAACCGTGACATAGGATAAATGATCTTATCACAATCTGAAGGTTCTATGTCAATGCGTCCTACTAAATTTGATCCCAAAAAATTTTATGAATTGCTAACATTTGCAATTATTAAGCATGATCTACCATTTCAATTTGTTGGGTATGAAGGCATTAGATCTTTATTTGCTTATGTTTGTAGGATGCTAAGTTAGTATCAAGAAATACTATAAAGACCGATTTGTTGAAATTGTATAAAAAAGAGAAGAAAAAATTAGTATTGTGGCTACATTTAATTTCTTCTAGGATAAGTTTGATTTTGGATTTGTGAACTTCTATTACTACCAATGGGTATTTGTGTTTAACCCCCCATTTTATTGATGAAGAATGAGTGCTTCAAAACAAAGTTTTCAACTTCCATTTCATGCCTCCTCCACATAATGGTATATCTTTATGTGAAACAATTTATATGTTGTTGATTGATTGGGGGACAAAAAAATTGTATTGCATGATTTTGGATAATGTATCAATACATGATGTTTTTGTTGACATGCTAAAGATCTACTTAATTTGAAGAATGCAGTTTACTGAAATGATGAGTCCTTTCATATTTGATGTTGTGCTCTCATTCTTAACTTAATTATGCAAAAGGGATTAAAGGAGATGGATGAACCTATCTTCAAGGTCCACGAAAGCATTAAATTTGTGAGTGGTTCACAAGTTCGAAAATAAAACTTTTTGGAATGTGGTAGCCAAGTTTATTTTGAAAAGTAGAAAAGGCTTAAGGCAAGATGTTTCTACAAGATGGAATTCAACTTTTTTGATATTAAAGAGTGCTCTTTTTTACCACCGTGCCTTTATTTATTTAAAATTAAGTGACTCTAGTTACAAGCATTGTCTATTTGAAGAGGATTGGGTAAAGTTGAGAAGATTAGCAAGTTGTTGAGTGTATTCTATGATGTACTTTAGTATTTTCAAAAGTTAAATATCCACCATCAAACTTGTATTTTTCTCAAGTTTTTTTGATTGAGCTTACTTTGAGGTACGAGATGCGGAGTGTAGATGCTTCCATGCAAAGAATGACATGCCAATTGTATAAAAATTTTGAAAAGTATTGGTCAGATTATAGCTTAATCTTGGCCATGGCGGTCATTTTGGATTCTCGATACAAATTTTAGTTTATGGAGTATTGTTATAAGAAGTTAAATGGATATGGTTTTATAGAGAGCATGCATTTTTGCGATTGTATGTTTTCTTTCTTTAATTAGTATATGCTTGCTTCTTCTAAAGCTCCAACAACTAGCACATTAACTCATGGAGACATAGAGAGTTATACTTCTTATGATGCTTCCAAACCATTTTGAAAAGTAGATGCTTTAGAGATAACTTAAAACTTTTCTATCAAAATAAATATATTGTACTTATATATAGTATTGTTTCTGATAAATAATTTATTTTATTTTTTCAATAATGTAGGATTTTGATATGTTTGAAAGTTTGATTTTGAGAATGCTGCATAGAAGTCTTAATTGAAATTATATTTGGATGAGCCTAGAGTTGATAGGAAGTCCAATCTGTTGGCGTGCTGTGCATGCCGCAGAAAAATCAGATCCACAGCGGAAGATGCACGCACGGCACCGTTCATCGCATGAACATATTTTAAAACCATTCGTAGATAGATTAAAATTAATTGCAGTAGATAAATAAGATTAGATCTTCATCTTGTGCCGGTAAATGATTATGGCAAACTGATGATCGTGGTAATGTTGAAAGGCTCGCTTAAGTTGCACATGTGTCCGGTCTCTACGGGTATCCACATGAGGTAGAGGGCTAATCCAAGCATTTGAATCTTTCCGGAGTGCTAGCTTCCTTGCAGAGATTGCTTTTGATGGCTGAAATTCTCTCTTTCAATCAACTCTTGATTTCTAAGAGAGGAAGAAGAAGGATGGATCAAAGAAAAGAAGGCCAAGCCCCTTCTTTTTCCTTTCCTTGCGGTGGAACAAGGATGGAAGGGGAGAGGAGAGGTTCAACCGCCTCTCCTTTTTTTCTTTCTTTTCTTTTGTGCGGTTCAACTCAAGAGGGAGAGGGGGGCTGTCGTACTTCAAAGGAAAAATTAGAGGAGGGGGGCCGCACGCCCTCCTCTTATTTTTCTTAGCCTTAGGCGTGAGCTCCTACAAATTAGGAGCTCACATTTATCTTAGCCAAGAGGACGGGCATACTCCCCTCCTTTTTCCTTTCCTTCACGCATGCCCAAGCCATCATCTCATGAGGGACGTGGGCTGATTTAATTTGGGTGTCTAATCCTCTTCTAAAGAGGATTAGGTGATCTCTAAGACTTATCCATAAGAGTCCTAATCTAATTAGGACCCAATTGGACCATGATTTAATAGAACTCTTCAATCCTAATCTAATTAGGAGTCATCTTTATCTATTAGATCAAAATTAATTAGGACTCTAAGAGTCCTAATCCAATTAGGACTTGTGGAGTGATCGATTAAAACCCCGTTTGATTTTGATGAGCTCAAAGCATTTGAGTATATCTTGTGATTACTAATGAATTCAATTGAGTGTTTTAGTGAAAATCCTGTCCAAGTGTCTCTAGACTTGGTTCATAGCATTTTGGATAAGTTAAGAAGTCTGCATGAACCAATGTCTGAGACACGAGTCGACTCCCGAGTTTCACGAGTCGACTCCAAGCGTATCAAGGTCACTGGCACGAGCTCGAGTCGACTCCTGATCAGTACGAGTCGACTCCGACTGAAAATAGACAGAAAAAGTCAGAGAGCGTTTTATGGACTCTGAGATTCGAGTCGACTCCAGTGGAACGTGAGTCGACTCCCAGCGGTACACAAAGAAAAAGTCAGAGAGCGTTTTATGGACTCTGAGATTCGAGTCGACTCCCGCAGTACGCGAGTCGACTCCGAGACTGTGCGACCATCGACAGACAGAAGACCATGTTACTGCCTCTGAGATTCGAGTCGACTCCCAGACAGCTCGAGTCGACTCCAAGACAAGCTTCACGTCAAAAGGCAGAAGACCAACTTTCGGAAACTGAGAGCCGAGTCGACTCCAAGGAAGTTCGAGTCGACTCCAAGACTGGATGAGCCAAAAGACAGAGAATCGGGAGTTCGGGCTCTGAGATTCGAGTCGACTCCCAGGACAGTCGAGTCGACTCGAGTGGACAAAATTTAAATTTGGATCCACGGACTACAGAGGATGAGCCGACTCCAAAATTGCCAGGTCAGCGCCAGAAGTTGGCGAGTCGACTCCGGGTCAAGACGAGTCGACTCCCAGTCAAGACGGCAACTTTAATTCAAACTGGGAACAGTTGCCGAGTCGACTCCGAAAAAGCTCGAGTCGACTCCTGCTACAGCCGAGTCGACTCCTGATCGCGCGAGTCGACTCCAACCCACCAACGGTCACATTGTCAGGCTGCGCAGAGTGTGCAGAACGGCCAGAAAAAGCAGAGTAACGGCTAGTTTCCGTGGGGGTTGGCTTAAATAGCCACAGAAGACTGTAGCAAGGTAGAGAACACACATTCCACTCCTAGCATTCAAGTCTTCAAGCTCTCTAAGTGCTCTTCAACGAGAAAAAGGGAAGATCTGCATTTACTGCTCCACCAACATCTTTCCAGCATTCAAAGCTTCCTCCTCCTGCTTTCAAGTCGATCACTCTTTCAAGAGGAGACCGGAGTTCCAGAAGCCACACCTCTTCACCATCTTAAAAGCGTTTGAGGGCTTCTAACTCCTTTACGATTATATTGTTTTAAATCTGCTTTTTGAGAAGCTATTTTCTGTTTTCTTCTATCTCGTGTATTTACTTGATTCAATCGGAGGATTGAATCAAGGGGATTAAGGTTGGTTGGTGAGCCGGTTTAAAACCAACGAGTGTAAGGGTTTGATTGTGAGCCCGGGAAAACAATCGGGGTTGGTTCTAGTCGGTGAGCCTGGGAAAACCGACCGAGTTCGTTGTGAGCTCGTAAAACAACAAGTTCGGTTGTGAGCTTGCAAAACAACCGGCTGTAATCCAAGGGGGTTATAGTGAAATTCCCAAGTGAGACTTGGGGAGTGGACGTAGGAGCAAGGGTTAGCTCCGAACCACTATAAAACTTTGTGTTTGTAGTGCATTGTCTCTCATCTTCTTCCCCACACATTACTCACAGCACTTAGCTTTAATTAAATAACTGGCTATAGTATTTAGTTAATCATCCACAAAGTTTTAATTAGCTAAGTTAATTTAAAAACCCAATTCACCCCCCCCCTCTTGGGTTGTCTATCTGGGCAACAAGTGGTATCAGAGCCAAAAACTCTTCCACTCAAGAGTTAAAAGATCAAAATGACAACCTCTTTTGGATCTTCTCACATTGAGGGTCAGTCCACCCAAAGACCCCCTTTCTTCAATGGATCTGACTACTCATACTGGAAGGCTAGGATGAGAATATTCATCCAAGCCCAAGACTATGAGATGTGGTCCATTGTAGTAAATGGGCCCTACATCCCATCCATATACGTAGATGGTGTTAAGGTACCTAAACTAGAAATGGACTGGGATGAACATGACATGAGGAAGGCACAATTAAACTCTAAAGCAATGAATGTCTTCTATTGTGCCTTAGACCGTAATGAATTCAATAGGGTCTCTACTTGCAATTCTGCAAAAGAGATTTGGGACAGACTTGAAGTGACCCATGAGAGCACGAATCAAGTGAAAGAGTCCAAAATAAATATTTTGGTTCATAAATATGAACTATTTAAAATGGACTCTAACGAAACAATTACATGCATGTTCACTAGGTTTACTGATATTGTCAACGGCCTAAAAAGCCTTGGCAAGAACTATACTAACAGTGAACTTGTCAGGAAAATCCTTCGGTGTCTACCAAGGTCGTGGGAAGCTAAAGTGACGGCAATCCAAGAAGCTAAAGACTTGAACAAGCTTCCACTTGAAGAGCTCCTTGGATCCCTTATGACGCATGAGCTTACCATGAAACAACACAACGAGGAAGAGTCCTCCCATAAGAAAAAGGTAATAGCTTTAAAATCTACTTCTTCTAACAAGGACTTGTCTTGCAGCAGTAGCAGTGAAGAAGAAGAAGATGAGGAAGATGGTGGTGAGGCTCTTCTTGTGCGCAAGTTCAAGAAATTCATCAACCACAAGAAGTCCTATCATCAAAGGAGAGGCCCCTCAAATTCCTACCGCAAGGACAAAGGTAAGAAAAGGGAAAGTGAGGGGATCGGGTGCTATGAGTGCAAAAAGCCGGGACACATCCGAGCTGAGTGTCCCTTACTAAAGAAGAGCAGCAAGTACAAGAAGAAGAAGAAGGCACTTGTCACCACCCTATCGGACTCCGACGCATCATCTTCATCATCGGATGAAGAACAAGAAGAGAAGGCCAATTTCTGTTTCATGGCCAACGAAAATGAGGTAATTTCCGATACGCATTTTGATTTTACATTTGATGAACTTTATGATGCGTTCAATGAATTAATGATTGAGTATAAGAATATAAATGTTAAAAACAGAGAACTAAAAGTAACTAACCAAAGTTATATTCATAAGCATGATTCATTAATTAAGGATAAAGATAATCTCACCAAAGAAAATCTAGAACTTAAGACAAGCAACCAACTCCTAATTAAGAAGACTAACACCTTAACGAAAGATATTGAGAAACTAACAAAGGAATTTTCAGATCTCAAAAACCATGAACAAGTCTTAAACAAGGATCTAACTAAAGAGCTAAATGATCTAAAAATCGAAAATCAGACATTAACTAAAGAACTAAACAAATACAAACCCTTAGTTGAAAAATTCACATATAGTTCTGAAAAGTTAAACATGATACTTAATAATCAACGGGCCGTATTTAATAAAGCGGGTTTAGGGTATAAACCAAAGAATAAGCAAAAACTTCTTAGTAACTTCTTTGTTAAAGCTGGGGAAACTAAAATTAAGAAAATAACTTGCTTTTGTTGTGGAATAGTAGGACATAAAGCAAATGCATGTAATTTTAGGAAAAGTAAAACTAAAAGAAAAAATAAAAGGGTATGGGTTCCAAAAGGAACCAACTTGACTAACCATGAAGGACCCAAGAAAACTTGGGTACCTAAGATGACATGATTTGCTTGTGTAGGAGTGTCTTGCAGCCAAGGTCAACAAAAACTGCTGGTATTTGGATAGTGGCTGTTCAAGGCACATGACGGGTGATAAAGATCAATTTTTCACCCTTGAAGCTAAGAAGGGAGGTGCTGTGACTTTTGGAGACAACAACCAAGGTCACATCATTGGTATTGGTAAAGTTCAAATCACCCCTTCTACCTTTATAGATAATGTTAGATATGTTGATGGTCTTAAGCATAACTTGTTAAGCATTAGTCAATTATGTGATAAAGGATATAATGTTATGTTTAAACCATCACTATGTATTATAACAAATCCTAATGATAATAGTTTAGTTTTTAAAGGGATGAGACGTGGAAATGTATATGTGGTAGATCTAGAAGACCTTACAAAACATAACCAATGTTTAGTTGTTAATGAAACTAAAGAAAATGATGCTAGTTGGTTATGACACCGTAAGTTAGGTCATGCAAGCATGGACACAATAACTAAACTAGTTAAAAGAGACTCCGTGATAGGTTTGCCAAAATTAAAATTTGAAAAGAACAAAATATGTGAAGCATGTCAATTTGGCAAACAATCTAGAAACTCTTTTAAATCCATAAAATGTGTCTCTACTTCTAGGCCTCTAGAATTACTACACATGGACCTATTTGGTCCAACTAGAACAACAAGCCTAGGTGGAAATAAATATGGTCTAGTTATAGTAGATGATTACTCTAGGTACACATGGGTCATGTTTCTAGCGCATAAGGATCAAGCATTTTCTATGTTTAAGAAGTTCCATAAGGAAGTAACAAATGCTAGAGAGTCCTCAGTTATAGCTATTAGAAGTGACCATGGTACCGAATTCGAAAATCAATTATTTGATGAATTTTGTAGTAAAAAGGGGATAACCCATAATTTCTCAGCACCTAGGACACCACAACAAAATGGAGTTGTGGAAAGGAAAAATAGAACCCTAGAGGAAATGGCTAGAACGATGTTATGTGAAAGTAACCTCCCTAAGTACTTTTGGGGAGAAGCCATTAATACTTCTTGCCATGTATTAAATAGAGTTCTATTAAGACCCATCATAAAGAAAACACCATATGAACTGTGGAAAAACAGAAAACCAAAGGTTAACTATTTTCATGTTTTCGGATGTAGGTGTTTTGTACATAATAATGGGAAAGATAATCTAGGGAAATTTGATCCAAAATCTGATGAAGGAATATTCCTAGGTTATTCTACAACTAGTAAAGCCTATAGAATCTTTAATAAAAGAACCCTAGTTATAGAAGAATCTATACATGTTGTTTTTGATGACTCTAGTGACATCTCATCTAGTAAGAAGGTTAATTTTGATGATGATATTGAAATACTTGAAGAAAAGATAGATGAGATGGGATTACAAGATGATAATCAAAAGTTGATTGAAGGAGAATCATCAAACCAAGAGCCTATAGTGGATCATGGGCTAACTAAAGCTTGGAGGTATGCTCATGGGCATCCTAAGGAACTAATTCTAGATGATCCATCCCAACCCGTTAGGACTAGAGCATCCCTTAGAAATTTGAATAACCATCTAGCTTTTGTTTCACACTTTGAGCCCAAACATATAGAAGAAGCCGAAAATGATGTAAATTGGATAAATGCAATGCAAGAAGAACTAAACCAATTTACTAGAAACAAAGTGTGGGATCTAGTAGAGAGACCTTCTGAATATCCAATTATAGGTACAAAATGGATATATAAAAATAAGCTAGATGAAAATGGAATTGTTATAAGGAATAAGGCTAGACTAGTAGCAAAGGGTTATAATCAAGAAGAAGGTATAGACTTTGATGAAACCTTTGCTCCCGTAGCTAGACTTGAGGCTATTAGACTATTATTAGCATATGCATGCTCTATGGACTTCAAGCTATATCAAATGGATGTAAAAAGTGCTTTTCTAAATGGGTTTATTAATGAGGAGGTATATGTGGAACAACCTCCTGATTTTGAAAATCATCAATACCCCAATCATGTGTATAAACTGAACAAAGCACTTTATGGTCTAAAACAAGCACCTAGAGCATGGTATGAGAGACTTAGTAAATTTCGATTAGAACATGAATTCTCTAGGAGAAATGTAGATACAACATTATTTCTGAAAAAGAAAAATAAGGATATGTTATTAGTACAGATTTATGTTGATGATATCATTTTCGGTGCTACTAACAATCGCCTCTGCGAGGAATTTGCTGATTTGATGCAGAGTGAGTTTGAGATGAGCATGATAGGAGAGCTGAACTACTTCCTCGGGCTTCAAATCAAACAATCTGAAGGAGGCATCTTCATCAATCAAGCCAAATATATCAAGGAGATGCTCAAGAAGTTCGATATGGAGGGAAACAAGTCAATCAGCACCCCCATGAGCTCATCATGTAAGTTAGACCAAGATGAATCAGGTAAATCTGTAGATCAAAAACTTTATAGAGGTATGATAGGTTCTTTACTGTATCTTACTGCAAGTAGGCCTGATATTATGTTTAGTGTGTGCATGTGTGCTAGATATCAGGCTAATCCTAAAGAATCACACCTAGCTGCAGTTAAGAGAATCTTTAAATACTTAATAGGAACTAAGAACATAGGGCTGTGGTACTCTAAAGAATCTAGCCTAAACTTAATAGGGTACACAGATTCAGACTTCGCTGGATGTAAGCTTGATAGAAAAAGTACCAGCGGGTCTTGTCAATTTCTAGGAGAAAACCTAATCTCATAGTTTAGCAAGAAACAAAACTCGGTTGCATTATCCACTGCAGAAGCTGAATATGTTGCAGCCGGGAGTTGTTGTGCTCAAATCTTGTGGATTAAACAACAATTAGAAGATTATGGCATTAAACAAGATAAAATCCCCATTAATTGTGATAATACAAGTGCCATAAACCTAACTAAAAATCCAATTCAACACTCAAGAACTAAACACATTGAGATAAGACATCACTTCATAAGAGATCATATATTGAATGGTGATGTGACTCTCCAATTTGTTTGTACTGATAATCAATTAGCAGATATTTTCACAAAACCCCTAAGTGAAGAGAGGTTCAGTGTACTTAGGAGGGGATTAGGAGTGATTGACCCATCCTAGTGGGAGTTTCCACTAGATTAATTGATTTTGATGGTTAAAATGAGGTTAAAATAGAGTTTCTATTCAATGATCATCAAATCAGATCCCAACTAGGTGATTTTCCCTCATTTGGCACGGTTATAGCATGATTTTTAAGTGCGTGCCAAGGTTAGAGACGACTCGAGTAAGTTTCAGAGCCGGCTCCTAAGGGGGAGTCGACTCGCGCATTTGGGGGAGTCGACTCGCAAAGTTGGCAGCTGAGGGGGAGTCGACTCGCACATTGTCGGGAGTCGACTCGAAGTCTACAGGCGCATAAGGAGAGTCGACTCGCGCATTTTCTGGAGTCGACTCGAGGTCGAGTCGACTCGCGACTCAGGGGAGTCGACTCGCAGTCGGGATCCGACTTTTTAACCCTAGGTTTGTCGTTTCGCAAACACTTTTTCTCAAGCCGCCACTGTTCACAAAGCCCTAGAGCCGACTCCTAGGTCATCTTCGATCGTCTCCAAGCCCTTTTTCCGTCGATTCTTCGCCGGACATTGAGTTTCCGTCCGTTCCTAGGTCTTTTCAGGTCAGTCCCGAGCTTCCTCTATCGATCCTTCTTCGTTCTCTAGGTTTTCATCTCGTTTAGGTCAAGATGCCTCGCAAGGGAGTTGTTAGAAAGAGGTCCCGTCCCGTGGCCGGTCCCGAGCGGCGCTCCAAGGCGCGGCACGATCCCGCGAGGCAACCTCCTCCGGATCGTTCCCCGCCTAGGGTGGTTCATGTTAGGCCGTTGGCCGGGAAGGCCGTCACCTCCGGGAGGTATGTCACTTTCGACTATCTCTCCCGGGAAGGATTCACCATAGGCGATAGGCTTAGAGCCCAGGGTCTAGAGTACTTCCTCACCTTGGACCTTCCCACCTATCCTGGCCTAGTTCAAGAGTTCTACAGTACCGTCCATCGGGGAGATGGAGGTATTGAGGGCACGGTATTAGGTGTCCCATTGCGTGTCACAGAGGACCTCATTGCCCATATCCTCCACCTTCCATTAGTAGGGGTGGCTCCTGCACATCCTGAGGATAGATTTGAGGCCCTTACGATCGTCTTAGGGCATCCACCTCAGTCTCCCCTAGATGAGGTATCTGCTAGCTCACTTCCTATTGAAGTGAGAATCCTTTTGAGCATTTTGTCCAGGTCCATCTTTCCTAAGACAGGGAGATTTGATTTTGTGAATGAGAGGGACCTAGCTATTATGTCTTACATTCTTCAGGACACTCCGGTCAACTTCCCCAAGCTCATTTATAGGTATATGTGTGAGCCCCTGGATAGACCTAGGCTCTCCCTCCCATACGGAATGTTATTCACTCTTCTCTTTAGGCAGTACGAAATTTCCATTCCTGAGAAGGAACCCTCTCGTGCCTTGCGATGGACTGATCGCTTGGGTACGGGGACCATGCACAGGATGGGATTTCGGAAGAGAGAAGGGATCTGGGTTAGGAAGTCCACTCTCACCGCTCAGACCACCAGACCATCACCCAGTCCTGAGCCAGATTCTGACTACCCAGAGTTCCCAGACCATCCAGACCTTCCATCCACTCCTCCTGCTCCTACCACCTCTGCCGGACCTTCCTCCTCAGCTCCACCATCTATGGAGGTCCGTATTGATCCAGAGCAGCTCCGGGAGCTGCGGCAGGAGATCGTCCGAGATTTGAGGGACGAGCTGCTCCGAGAGCTCCGAGGTTCCGTGCCAGCTCCCACTCCTGCACCCACTCCATCCTCAGCATTGGTCCCATCCTTGACAGCCGTGACAGACATGACGGCTGAGGTGCGGCAGGAGATCTACAACATTAGGACCCTGGTGCAGGCCCAGTTCCACAGCATGAGCGAGGTCACGAGCACCACGAGGAGGATGCAGGATGACATCCGCCGTGACATGCACACCACCACCGAGGGGGCCGAGCGCTTGTCGAATGTGCTCATCGACAAGCTGGACGCACTTCAGACCTCGGTGACTGGGCTTCAGACGTCGGTGACTGAGCTCTCCACTACACATAGCAGAGCCACCACGTCTATTATCACGCAGCTGGGCCATGTTACAGAGGCAGTCGCCCTCCTCATGGAGCAGAGCCGATTAAGAGGAGGAGTCACATCCTCGAGAGGAGGAGCTACATCCTCCAGAGGAGGAGATGTATCCTCGAGAGGGGGAGCCACATCCTCGAGGAGGTCATAGATGATTTTGAGTTGTGTTTTGTCTTCTTTTGTATTGTTCTTGCTTTACCTATTGTATGCTCAAATGTATTCACCTTCATATCAATACAATGAGTAGACATCTTATCTTCATTTCTGTGCCATTTGATGATTGACTGTGCCATTTGTGCCATTGATTGTGTGTGATTACCTCCTTTTTGGTATGATGACAAAAAGGGGGAGAAATGCGTAAGTATAAAATATGTAAAAGGGGAGAAATATTAAAAAATATGTAAAAGAAATCAATGGAAATAAATAAAACGATAAACTCTTAAAAACACACATAAATTTGTTCTAAGTGGATTCGGTACCTCGAGGCTCATTATCTCTCTTTTGGGGCTCCTAATGGAGTAATCTCCAGAATCTATTCAAGGGATATTCGGAGATTAGCTGAATCCTACTCAAGAACAAATTGACAGATTTTTCCTCTAAAAACAAAAATTTTAGTTCAAAAATTTCAAAGCATTAAAAGGAAATTCAGAAAATCAAAACATAGTTGAATGCATATGTTGAGGGGGAGAATCTGAATTTTAATCAAGCTAAATCATTAATGTCATATAAGCCAAACAATTGATTGCAGAATATGAAGGCTTATATAATTCCAAATGAAAGGGAGAACTTTAACTCCGAAATTTAATGTTTCACTCCTTTCAAACTTGGATAAATTAAATTATCAAGACATTTGAATTCATTTATGGAGTTTATTTCATTATTTACTGAGCAACTCATTTTACATATACTCAAAGTTTTGTCATCATCAAAAAGGGGGAGATTGTGGAGTGATCGATTAAAACCCCGTTTGATTTTGATGAGCTCAAAGCATTTGAGTATATCTTGTGATTACTAATGAATTCAATTGAGTGTTTCAGTGAAAATCCTGTCCAAGTGTCTCTAGACTTGGTTCATAGCATTTTGGATAAGTTAAGAAGTCTGCATGAACCAATGTCTGAGACACGAGTCGACTCCCGAGTTTCACGAGTCGACTCCAAGCGTATCAAGGTCACTGGCACGAGCTCGAGTCGACTCCTGATCAGTACGAGTCGACTCCGACTGAAAACAGACAGAAAAAGTCAGAGAGCGTTTTATGGACTCTGAGATTCGAGTCGACTCCAGTGGAACGCGAGTCGACTCCCAGCGGTACACAAAGAAAAAGTCAGAGAGCGTTCTATGGACTCTAAGATTCGAGTCGACTCCCGCAGTACGCGAGTCGACTCCGAGACTGTGCGACCATCGACAGACAGAAGACCATGTTACTGCCTCTGAGATTCGAGTCGACTCCCAGACAGCTCGAGTCGACTCCAAGACAAGCTTCACGTCAAAAGGCAGAAGACCAACTTTCGGAAACTGAGAGCCGAGTCGACTCCAAGGAAGTTCGAGTCGACTCCAAGACTGGATGAGCCAAAAGACAGAGAATCGGGAGTTCGGGCTCTGAGATTCGAGTCGACTCCCAGGACAGTCGAGTCGACTCGAGTGGACAAAATTCAAATTTGGATCCACGGACTACAGAGGATGAGCCGACTCCAAAATTGCCAGGTCAGCGCCAGAAGTTGGCGAGTCGACTCCGGGTCAAGACGAGTCGACTCCCAGTCAAGACGGCAACTTTAATTCAAACTGGGAACAGTTGCCGAGTCGACTTTGGAAAAGCTCGAGTCGACTCCTGCTACAGCCGAGTCGACTCCTGATCGCGCGAGTCGACTCCAACCCACCAACGGTCACATTGTCAGGCTGCGCAGAGTGTGCAGAATGGCCAGAAAAAGCAGAGTAACGGCTAGTTTCCGTGGGGGTTGGCTTAAATAGCCACAGAAGACTGTAGCAAAATAGAGAACACACATTCCACTCCTAGCATTCAAGTCTTCAAGCTCTCTAAGTGCTCTTCAACGAGAAAAAGGGAAGATCTGCATTTACTGCTCCACCAACATCTTCCCAGCATTCAAAGCTTCCTCCTCCTGCTTTCAAGTCGATCACTCTTTCAAGAGGAGACCGGAGTTCCAGAAGCCACACCTCTTCACCATCTTAAAAGCGTTTGAGGGCTTCTAACTCCTTTACGATTATATTGTTTTAAATCTGCTTTTTGAGAAGCTATTTTCTGTTTTCTTCTATCTCGTGTATTTACTTGATTCAATCGGGGGATTGAATCAAGGGGATTAAGGTTGGTTGGTGAGCCGGTTTAAAACCAACGAGTGTAAGGGTTTGATTGTGAGCCCGGGAAAACAATCGGGGTTGGTTCTAGTCGGTGAGCCTGGAAAAACCGACCGAGTTCGTTGTGAACTCGTAAAACAACAAGTTCGGTTGTGAGCTTGCAAAACAACCGGCTGTAATCCAAGGGGGTTATAGTGAAATTCCCAAGTGAGACTTGGGGAGTGGACGTAGGAGCAAGGGTTAGCTCCGAACCACTATAAAACTTTGTGTTTGTAGTGCATTGTCTCTCATCTTCTTCCCCACACATTACTCACAGCACTTAGCTTTAATTAAATAACTGGCTATAGTATTTAGTTAATCATCCACAAAGTTTTAATTAGCTAAGTTAATTTAAAAACCCAATTCACCCCCCCCTCTTGGGTTGTCTATCTGGGCAACAGGACTCATATAATTTTAGTCCTAATCCAATTAGAACTTTAGAAATTCGACTCCAAGTAGGACTCTAATAATTTGAAGTCCTAATCTAATTAGGACTCTAGGAGTCCTACTCCAAGTAGGATTCTTAAATCTTATCTAATAAGATCAAGCCCAATTAATTAGTCTAATTGATTCAATTTAATTGCAATCCAATTGCAATTATTTTTTCTTCAACTCACTAACTCTTAGTGGGTTAATCAATTATCAATCAAATTGATAATCATAATCTATTGTGATTCCAAATCATAATTCAACCATTGGATCGGTCAATACCTCTAATGTGTGTGACCCCATAGGTTTTATTCTGTCTGGTAGTGAGATATATTGTGATTTCTATCACAATATCATTGAAAACTTCTTTCAATGGATTAGAATAATTCAAACTCATCTCACTAGAGATCATCGACCATCAATACGGTAACAAAGACTCACTCAGTGAATCGGTGGATGCAATGTCCCCCCCCGAATGATCGGTGCGGTGGTTAGGCATCCTTAGATGAAAGAGTGGTCTTTCTAATTCCTGTGAGTCTTATCATCCACCAGTAACACCTAGCAGCATGTAGTGGCAACCCAGCAGAATAAAATGAATGAACCTATAGATGCAGTTATCGTATGATACAGTACTTCTATCGTGGATACCTACAAGATGGAGGTTATGGATAACTCATCAAACCCCTTCGTCTGTCATATGTCAAGATTTATTCGACTTTAGTTCGAAAGTGGAAAACTCCTTTTCCACTGTACATACTGCCCCGGTCGAGGTCTTACGAACTCAGTCTCATAAATCACATAGGACCACTCCTTAGGACTGAGTTCTGGGACAATTTGGCTATATAATAATAAAGTCAAGTACAAAATTATGTTCCAGAATAAATTATGCGTCAGCCAGATTGGCTTCTAGGGTATATGTTAAGTGCACATCTGTGCACATTTTAGCACTCTTTTGTGCCTAATTTTCTAAAGTTTTTCCGCATATAACTCTTAAAAAGATGTAATTCTTTATTTTGGTTTCCGTATTGTAATTGAAGGTCCTTCCGAGCCAAGCCCACCTGAAACTTAGGTCACTCCCAATCTTTCCACTGCATCATCACGATTCATCCCTATTATTATGGACAGAAGTTCATCTCAACCAATTGCGATGATCCTATCAAATTGTTTTCATGTTCATTTCGCCTATTCCCAACAGCTATGAAATTAATTCTTAATAATGATATTTATCCCTGTTCATGGCTGAAAACACTGTTCATATGAACAGTGTTTGAGACGACACAGTTCATATGAACAGTGTTACGTGAAAACATTGTTCATATGAACAGTGTTACGAAAAATATATTATGCTCACTGTTCTTTTTCTTCCTCCCGTAGTGCCCCAGCCGTCCATCTTCCATGGATCACCTTCCAGATCAGCCTCGCGGCATCCATGTCCCAACTGTCCGCATGCAAGCCTCCCGCGATGCATCCCAAGATTCCTCTCCAGCCTCCCACATCCATTCTGACTCCATGATCCCAACTCTCTTCCGGAGTTATCCCGCATCCCCTGCTCTCGTTTCTTCCACCCGTGATGCATCCAAAGATTTAGCGTTCGTCTCCTCCGCGATGCAGCAACAGCTCCCCATCCCAGCGATCCCGATGTTGGGAACCCGCCCATGCCGCTGATATTTTAAAAATTTTCAGATGGCAGCGGAATCGGCATGCACGAGTTCGACGTTCATCGCATGAACGTTGTTTCCAGACCTTTCGTAATTAGGTAAGAATTAAAACCTTTTAAAACTATTAAGAAGATCAAATCTTCACCTTGCGCGGGTAGATGATCACCGCGAATCTGAATTCGTGGTTTTAGGAAGAGGGTTCGCTTGAAGCCGTTCAAACGTCCGGCCTCTACGGGTATCCACACGAAGCAGGATCCGATCCAAGTTCTCTATCTCACCGGGGTGCTAGCTCCCTTGCAGAGATAGCTTTGATGGCTGATGTCCTCTCTTTCAATCAACTCTTGATTGCACTTGAGAGGAGGAAGAAGAAGGATGAAGAAGAGGAAGAAGATCAAATCCCTTCGCAGCTTTCTTCTCTTCACACGCGCTGAAGCCAAGGAAGAAGACCAAGAGGAGGGAGACGCCTCCTCTTCTTTTCTCCTAGCTGATGGCGGCTGAACCAAGGGAGGAGAGGGAGAGGGTGGCCACGGCTTGGAGGAAGAAAAGGCTTCAATGCTTAGGGCGCCGGCCTCATGGTGCTTCTTATAGCTATCAAGGGCTCCTCCAAAGTTGGAGCCCTAGATAACTTTCCAAAGAAAGAAGGGGGCGCCGGCCCTAGCTCCTCTCTTCTTGTCGCCCCAAGCAATTGGAGAGGGGCTGATGCCCCTCTTAGTTGGTTAACCTAATCCTCTTCCAAAGAGGATTAGGTGCCTCTCTCATGGTTTCATCCTAATCTAATTAGGATTAGCCAATTTGGGTTCAATCTATGCTAGTCCTAATCCAATTAGGACTTGAATGAACCATGACTCAATTGAACTCTTCAATCCTGATCCAATTAGGAGTCATGTTGATTAATTAATTTAGACTTAAGGAATCCTAATCCAATTAGGATTTGTTTAATTTTAGTCCTAATCCAATTAGGACTCTATTTGAATCCGAAGTCCTAATCTAATTAGGATTTCTAGGAATCCTACTCCAAGTAGGAATCCTATTTTAATTCAAAATTCCTAATCTCATTAGGATTGTAGGAATCCTATTCCAAGTAGGAATCCCAGTCCTACTCCAACTAGGATTCCCAGTCCTAATCCAATTAGGACTCTAGGAATCCTACCCGAAGTAGGATTTGTGTTTAAGTCCAATTAATTAATTCCCTTTGTTCCTTCTTCAACTTCTTATCAATCAAATTGATTTCTTGTGATTCCTAATCACGATTTCAACCATCGGATCGGTCAATACTTCTAGTGTGTGTGACCCCATAGGTTCTATTCTGACTGGTAGTGAGATATATTGTGATCTCTATCTCAATATCATTGAAAACTCCTTTCAATGGGTTGGAACGATTCCAACTCAACTCATTAGGGTTTATCGATCATCAAGATAATCCCTATGAGTCCCACCATCCACTAGTGACACCTAGCAGCATGTAGTGGCTACCCAGCAGAATGGAATGATGAACCTCTAGGTGCAGTTAACATGTGATACAGTCCTACTATCGTGGATCCCTACAGGACGGAGGTCATGGACAACTCGTCAAACCCCATCGTCTGTCATATGTCAAGATTTATTCGACTTGAGTTCGATAGTGGAAAACTCTTTTTCCACTTTATATTACTGCCCTGGCCAAGGTCTTAGAACTCAGTCTAACAAATCACATAGGATCACTCCTTTTCTATCAAGGTCGATAGATTCCTTATAGGTGCATACCCTACTCCTACAGTGAACCTACTGCAGCCAATCTACACTGCATGGATCCATATGGCTAGAGACCATGTATGTGTGCAGTCAAACTACAATAACCTCACTGTGAGTAGCCGAAGCACCGCAGGTCAAAGGACCAGTCACACTACTGCAACATCAAGCAAGTCACTGACGAGTGGATAGACATCCAAGTGACTTCTTGTCTTGGTCACGCTCAGTACCCTTGTTCTCTAACAAGCACCTGCACTATCACTTCAGTGTCCCTACACTGTGGACTCAAGTCTCGTCCATCCAGAAGAAAAGTGATCTGTGCACTGATCGGATCGATAACCGTCCTCGTGATGATCCATTGATCAGGAGCATTTAGAAATTAATCACCAATGATACATGGCTCAAATTTTCAACTCTTGAGAATATGTATCATCATCTTATTAATTCCTTGGACGATTCATAGACACATAAACAATATGAATGAAAAGATGCCTTTTATTTATTCAATAATAAATAGTCAAGTACAAAATTATGTCCCTAGAATCAACAATGTGTCAGCCAAATTGGCTTCTAGGGCATACATCTAACAATCTCCCACTTGCACTAAAGCCAATTGGTCATATATCTTAGGCCCATCTTCTCAAGGTGGGCTTCAGTCTTTTGCTGACTCAGCTGCTTAGTGAACGGGTCTGCCACGTTATCCGCGGAGTCTACTCTCTGCACCTCTACATCATAGTCGCGTATGAAATGGAAGCGCCGCTCTATGTGCTTGGACTTCTGATGAGACCATGGCTCCATAGCTAGTGCTATGGTGCCAATGTTATCGCAGTAAAGTGTTATGGCATCTAATGACATTACACCTAACTCTGCAATTAACTTTTAATCAGAAGGTTTCCACTGCACCCTTAGATACGGCTTAACATTCAGCTTCTAAGGTAGAATCTATAATGATCGGTTGTTTGGAACTCTTCCAATTTACTGAACCACAATTGCACATATTCTGATGTAGACTTTCTATCATCAATATGTGTGCATCCTTCTACCTTCAACTCTGATCTTCTCCCAAAGACCAAGAACATGTCCTTAGTTCTTCTCAAGTACTTAAGACTGTTCTTTCACAGCTATCCAGTGCTTCTTGCCTGGATCTGACTGATATCTGCTTGTGACACTCACAGCAAGAGCTATATCAGGTTATGTACACAGCATGGCATACATGAGGCTTCCCATTGCCGATGCATAGGGAATCTTGCTCATGTGTTGAATCTCTTCAGCACCTTCTCTATGTACATCTTCTGTGAAAGGCCAAGCATTCTTTTATATCTATCTCTATAGACCTTTATTTCCAAAATATAGGATGCTTCCCCCAGGTCTTTCATGGAGAATTCTTTTGACAACTAGACCTTGACCGAGGTTAGCATGGGAATATCATTCCCAATCAGGAGAATGTCATCTACGTACAGTACGAGAAAAACGACAGCACTCCCACTAACCTTTTTGTAAACACACGGTTCCTCTTCGTTTTTGATGAAATCAATCGTTTTGATTGCGTCATCGAAATGAGTGTTCCAACTCCGAGATGCTTGCTTTAGTCCATAGATGGACCTTTGCAGCTTGCAGACCTTGTGATCTCCATCACTGGAAGTGAAACCCAAAGGCTGTTCCATATAGATATCTTCATTAAAATATCCATTCAGGAAAGTAGTTTTCACATCCATCTGCCAGATTTCATAATCATGAAATGCTGCAATGGCAAGCAATGTTCGGATGGATTTTAGCATGGCTACAGGTGAAAAGGTCTCCTGATAGTCAATGCCTTCGCGCTGACTATACCCTTTTCCCACAAGCCTTGCCTTATAGGTCTCTACCTCTCCATCCGAACCTATCTTCCTCTTGTAGATCCATTTGCATCCAATAGGTACAATACCTTCTGGTGGATCTACTAAGGTCCAGACTTGGTTGGAATGCATGGAGTCTAACTCTGACTTCATAGCTTCCAGACATTTCTCGGAATCGATATCAGATATCGCCTCGTCGTAGGTTTTGGGATCTTGTGTATGATCCCTATCTCCCACTAGGAACATTTCCTTGGTATCCTCTTCAAGTATACCTAAGTATCTATCGGGAGGATGGGAGACCCTACTAGATCTACGAGGTGGTTGAGGGACATCGTGTACTGGCTCTTTATGAATGGGTTCTATAGGATCCATGACTCGTTGCTTTTCAGAGACTTTCTCTTCAAGCTCAATTTTCCTCCCACTGCCTCTATCAAGGATAAACTGATTTTCCAAGAAGATGGCATGACGGCTCACAAACATATTGTGATCCTCTGAGACGTAAAAATTGTATCCTAATGACTCTTTAGGATATCCTATAAAACGAGCACTTATGGTCCTAGCCTCTAACTTGTCCGCCTGTAGTCTCTTGACATGGGCCGGACATCCCCAAATCTTGAGATGACCCAGACTTGGTTTCTTACCATGCCATATTTCATACGGTGTGGTAGGAACGGATTTAGAGGGAACTCTATTCAATAAATAAATCGCTGTGAGTAAAGCATCTCCCCAAAGGAACATAGGTAAATCAGTGAAGCTCATCATGGACCTGACCATATCCAATAGGGTCTGATTCCTCCTCTCTGACACCCCGTTGAGTTGAGGTGTACCCGGAGGTGTCCATTGTGAGACTATGCCGTTTTCTTTGAGATAGTCCCGGAATTCCCCACTAAGGTATTCTCCTCCTCGATCTGATCGAAGAGCCTTAAGAGGTTTTCCAGTTTGTTTTTCTACTTCATTCTTGAATTCTTTGAACTTTTCAAAAGATTCAGACTTGTGTCTCATAAGATACACATACCCATACCGTGAATAATCATCGGTAAAGGTAATGAAGTACGAATAACGTCCCCTGGCTAGCACATCGAATGGGCCACATACATCTGTATGTACTAGGGTAAGTATTTCAGTGGTCCTCTCCCCATGTCCTACAAAGGGCAGTCTAGCCATTTTTTCTTGAAGACAGGACTCGCAAACTGGATATGACTCGGAAGTCAATGAGCCTAAAAGCCCATCTTTATCCATTTTGTTCATTCTGTCCTCTCCAATATGGCCAAGCCTGAGGTGCCACAAATATCTTTGGTTTATCTCATCTCTGGATCTTTTGGATCCTTTGGCACTCACATCTTGCTCGGTAACATTCACAGATACATCCATATGTAAATGATAGAGACTGTCAATCATAAAACCACGTGCGACTATTTTATTTCTCAAATAAATAGAACAGCAATCTTTGTCAAATGTAAAAACATGACCTTCCTGTGCTAGACATGAAACAGAAATCAAATTTCTGCTAGCAACAGGTACATAATAACAGTCTCTAAGTATTAAACTAAATCCAGACGGTAGTCGCAGATGGTAGGTGCCCACAGCCACAGCAGCAACTTTTGCCCCGTTGCCAACCCGAAGGGTTACCGCACCTTCCGCCAGCCTTCTACTTTCCTTTAGACCCTGCATGGTAGTGCACAAATGAGCACTAGAACCAGAATCTATAACCCAACTAGAAGTAGAAGAAACCGTTAGATTAGTTTCAATAATGAGCAAGTCTATACCTTCTGAAGGTGTGTCACCTTTCTTGTTCTTCAGGCTCTCGAGGTATGAAGGACAGTTTCTCTTCCAGTGGCCTTCGACATTGCAGTGGAAACATTTTCCTTTGTCGTTAGCCCTTTTCTTTTGAACTTCCTTCTTTGGCTTCTTGTCTTTCTTCTGCTTCTTAGCAGGCTTCTTTTTCTTCCAAGTAGACTTTCTCTTGGAACCAGAAGTCAACTCAGCAGCAAGGACATTGCCCCTTGAACCTTTCAAGGCTCCCTCAGCAGTTACCAACATGTTGATTAGTTCAGTCTTAGTGCATTCAATCTTATTCATGTGGTAGTTTACTATAAACTGACCAAATGAATCAGGAAGTGACTGTAGGATCAAATCCACTTGTAATTCCTTGTGCATGTCCATACCGAGCTTCTCAAGCTCCTCTAGGTCCTTGATCATGGTCAGACCGTGATCATGGACAGACTGCCCCTCGCGCATCTTCGCTTTGAAGAGCCTCTTGGACACTTCAAAACGAGCTGTGCGACTCTGCTCACCATACAACTCTTGCAGGTGTGCCAGTATGTCCCTAGCAGTCTTTATATTTTCATGCTGGCATTGGAGTTCATTAGACATAGATGCCATCATATAGCATTTTACTCTAATGTCATCGTCCAACCACTTTTTATGCATCTCAAGCTGAACATCAGTGGGACGTGCTGGTAATGTGGGGATATCTGAATCGAGTATGTAGCCTATCTTCTCACAATCCAAAACTATTTTGAGATTTCTAAGCCAGTCCTTGTAATTGGTTCCGGTCAGTCGGTTGGTCTCAAGAATACGGGTCAAAGGGTTTGAAGCCGACATTGTATCTGCAGAGAGTAAAGATTCTAGTTAGACTTTTGTACTTGATCCTAATATGTCCTAAGGTCTTTTAGAACAAATATGACTCCCACTATTTTCTCGAATTCCTCACACTCCCCTGGTAGGAAAACGGAAATCCCACACGACTAGGGTTTCTAGTGGGTACTGCGGTCCCACCGATTTACATGCCACCTCACCTAACAGTTATTGGTGACACATAGATGGATGAGTGTACAACTCTTGTACAATGCTTCTCAAGCATGGTGCAGTGTAACTTGGTCTCTAAGCCATGAAGACCTCACCTAACAGTTATTGGTCCCATTTCTTAGTTAAGTCAGACCCACCGTATAACCGTAGGAATAAAGTCGTCATTGGGTCCTCACCTAACAGTTATTGGTGCCCAACCCCACCTTTACCCTACAACATCTCATGTCTATAGAGAGGTCCAGCCCCCCAATGCAACTTGACCACTGTGTCCAGCCGAGACAAGTCAACATCAGAAAAGGCCTTAGCAGCTCTACTACAGTGGAAGACCTATTGACTTAATATTGGTTAATCAGGTCTTAGTGTTTGCAACTTGAGCCCTTCATAAGAGGTAATCGAACAATTGGCCAGGTAAGCAGGTGGGAGGCTCCCCTTACTCAGAGAGTAAGGTCCTAATTAAGTAACCACCTTTCATGCTTTCCTAGACACCAATTAGATCAATTAATCTAATATGACTTGCTCATGTCGATTCACTCTCGACTTGATTGAGGAGGTTTTGATTTAGGTCTCAATTGGGTTTGCTACATCACATGTAAACCTATCTACCCGACTCGCATTCACATCACATGCAAACGCCACATCACAGGCAGTTATAATCGCAGCATCAAATTAAAGCTAAACTTTAACTAGGTGATGATCATGGATTCTAATTAGGTCGTATTACAAGCACATGCACATCAATCGATCAAGTGGTCTTCAACTCTTGAATTGGTTCCAAGCCTCCTTGATTCGATCCTTGATCAACCCTTGATCCCATCGCCATCAACCGCTTGGATCACCGTTCATCTCATGCCTTTGCTTCAACTTGATCGTTGATGTACATCACATCACAGAAATACAACCAGATGTAAATAAAAATAAAAATAAATTACATCTCCTTTTAGGAGGCACGCAGGCCTCTCAAAACATCAAATAAGATGCATGCAAGCATCTGAAAAATTACATGACATCGCAGATCACATCGCAGGTCATTACATTTGATACCAAAAGGGGTTGAATCCTATGATCATCACCGTATGCAACAATTATAATTTTCAGATCTGAAAGTTAACTGATTATATCATGACATAGGTTGCTGATCATGCTAATCATGATTCTAAACTTTGTAATCCCATTAACAATGCAATTAGAATCATCTTTTTATCACATAAAAATCAGCATGTAAAAAATCAGCACCCCTGAAAAATCTGCATGCAGAATTTTTCAGCATGCATGATCATTTAATTTTCAGATCTAATATGCCTTTAGATATTTAATTCTTACCTTAATCTACGAAGCCTAGGCTCTGATACCACTGTTGGGAACCCGCCCATGCCGCTGATATTTCAAAAATTTTCAGATGGCAGCGGAATCGGCATGCACGAGTTCGACGTTCATCGCATGAACGTTGTTTCCAGACCTTTCGTAATTAGGTAAGAATTAAAACCTTTTAAAACTATTAAGAAGATCAAATCTTCACCTTGCGCGGGTAGATGATCACCGCGAATCTGAATTCGTGGTTTTAGGAAGAGGGTTCGCTTGAAGCCGTTCAAACGTCCGGCCTCTACGGGTATCCACACGAAGCAGGATCCAATCCAAGCTCTCTATCTCACCGGGGTGCTAGCTCCCTTGCAGAGATAGCTTTGATGGCTGATGTCCTCTCTTTCAATCAACTCTTGATTGCACTTGAGAGGAGGAAGAAGAAGGATGAAGAAGAGGAAGAAGATCAAATCCCTTCGCAGCTTTCTTCTCTTCACACGCGCTGAAGCCAAGGAAGAAGACCAAGAGGAGGGAGACGCCTCCTCTTCTTTTCTCCTAGCTGATGGCGGCTGAACCAAGGGAGGAGAGGGAGAGGGTGGCCACGGCTTGGAGGAAGAAAAGGCTTCAATGCTTAGGGCGCCGGCCTCATGGTGCTTCTTATAGCTATCAAGGGCTCCTCCAAAGTTGGAGCCCTAGATAACTTTCCAAAGAAAGAAGGGGGCGCCGGCCCTAGCTCCTCTCTTCTTGTCGCCCCAAGCAATTGGAGAGGGGCTGATGCCCCTCTTAGTTGGTTAACCTAATCCTCTTCCAAAGAGGATTAGGTGCCTCTCTCATGGTTTCATCCTAATCTAATTAGGATTAGCCAATTTGGGTTCAATCTATGCTAGTCCTAATCCAATTAGGACTTGAATGAACCATGACTCAATTGAACTCTTCAATCCTGATCCAATTAGGAGTCATGTTGATTAATTAATTTAGACTTAAGGAATCCTAATCCAATTAGGATTTGTTTAATTTTAGTCCTAATCCAATTAGGACTCTATTTGAATCCGAAGTCCTAATCTAATTAGGATTTCTAGGAATCCTACTCCAAGTAGGAATCCTATTTTAATTCAAAATTTCTAATCTCATTAGGATTGTAGGAATCCTATTCCAAGTAGGAATTCCAGTCCTACTCCAACTAGGATTCCCAGTCCTAATCCAATTAGGACTCTAGGAATCCTACCCGAAGTAGGATTTGTGTTTAAGTCCAATTAATTAATTCCCTTTGTTCCTTCTTCAACTTCTTATCAATCAAATTGATTTCTTGTGATTCCTAATCACGATTTCAACCATCGGATCGGTCAATACTTCTAGTGTGTGTGACCCCATAGGTTCTATTCTGACTGGTAGTGAGATATATTGTGATCTCTATCTCAATATCATTGAAAACTCCTTTCAATGGGTTGGAACGATTCCAACTCAACTCATTAGGGTTTATCGATCATCAAGATAATCCCTATGAGTCCCACCATCCACTAGTGACACCTAGCAGCATGTAGTGGCTACCCAGCAGAATGGAATGATGAACCTCTAGGTGCAGTTAACATGTGATACAGTCCTACTATCGTGGATCCCTACAGGACGGAGGTCATGGACAACTCGTCAAACCCCATCGTCTGTCATATGTCAAGATTTATTCGACTTGAGTTCGATAGTGGAAAACTCTTTTTCCACTTTATATTACTGCCCTGGCCAAGGTCTTAGAACTCAGTCTAACAAATCACATAGGATCACTCCTTTTCTATCAAGGTCGATAGATTTCTTATAGGTGCATACTCTACTCCTACAGTGAACCTACTGCAGCCAATCTACACTGCATGGACCCATATGGCTAGAGACCATGTATGTGTGCAGTCAAACTACAATAACCTCACTGTGAGTAGCCGAAGCACCGCAGGTCAAAGGACCAGTCACACTACTGCAACATCAAGCAAGTCACTGACGAGTGGATAGACATCCAAGTGACTTCTTGTCTTGGTCACGCTCAGTACCCTTGTTCTCTAACAAGCACCTGCACTATCACTTCAGTGTCCCTACACTGTGGACTCAAGTCTCGTCCATCCAGAAGGAAAGTGATCTGTGCACTGATCGGATCGATAACCGTCCTCGTGATGATCCATTGATCAGGAGCATTTAGAAATTAATCACCAATGATACATGGCTCAAATTTTCAACTCTTGAGAATATGTATCATCATCTTATTAATTTCTTTGACGATTCATAGACACATAAACAATATGAATGAAAAGATGCCTTTTATTTATTCAATAATAAATAGTCAAGTACAAAATTATGTCCCTAGAATCAACAATGTGTCAGCCAAATTGGCTTCTAGGGCATACATCTAACACCCGAGAGATCACGCGTGATCTCAGCATCCAGCCTTCAACATCTCAGCAAGGTATGATCCCAGACACCGCATCCCCAATGTCTGAGTTCCAGCATCCCCCAGATTCCAATGTCTGCGATCCATCCCGGCTGTGTCCTCCTCTTCCGGATTCGAAATCATCCGAATCCCAGCCTCACGAACTCGTCCGTTACCATCCCCAGCTTCTTCCATCCTATCCCAAGTCGTGATTCAGCATCCAACGTCTCAGCCTTCCTGCGATCAACGCTCGTGTCCGCCTCTTTCCCCATTTCAAAAATCCTCCCAGCAAAGATCCTGCGGCCAGCCGGGATGGTTATTGCGCATCAATGCCCCCTCCGCGTCCGTTTCGATCCTCAGCCGGCTTCAAGGGGTGGGGGCGAGCTATAAAGGAGGCTCTCGGCAAGGCGGAGGGGGGAGCTCACATCCGAAAAAAAAGAAAACAGAGCCATGCTCTGTTTTGAAAGAAGGAAACAAAGGAAAATGAGGAGAGAGAGAGTTCCACCGTGAGAAAAAAAATGCAATTGTTTTCTTCTTTCCCTTTTTTTTATTTTATTTGTAGAAAAAAAGAAGCATTAGACTTTCGAACTTCATTTTTACTTTTGTAATCATTTGTTTTATACAATCTATCAATTTTCTTTTATACAATCCATGTTATAGGTTTTGTTTAATTTCTATTTTTTTATGCAATCTATCAATTTTTCTTTATTGCAATCCGTGTCTGAGTTTTAATTTAATATTCTACAATTTATTGTATGCATTCTAGAATTCTTATTTTAATCGCAAAAACTCTCTTTCTTTTCTTTATCTATTTTTCTTTAGAAAACTAGCTTTGCTTGGTTAGAGATTAGTCGAATATCCTCAATGATTTTTTTTTTAAAAAAATAAACCTTAATGGAGTTTCTATTCTCTATTTGTGTACTCCAATCATCTTCCCGTGGATCGACCTTCTACAACCACTATGCATCGAATAGAGGATGGTAAGAGTAAAAAAAAAAAAAAATTTGTTTGTTGGTTAAGATCTTGACAACGATACCCTTTTTAAGTCATCCTCAGGTCTCCAAGAAAGCTGACAACAATATACATCTAACACAATCTGCATATCCTTCATTTTTGGAAAGCAAATCAGTTTTGATTTCCTAAACTTTCTCTTACGGTACACAATATTTTAACTATTCCAATATTTATGGTCGCCTCTGATTTTTTCTTCAGTATTGGTGGGTGAGTACTTGATAAGTATCATAATGTATTTAAACTGGATATTTTTGAGTCCTTGATTTGCGCTTGAGTTTGGGTGTTCGAAAAGAAAGGTACATATTTTATTAATTACATTGTTATAATTTTTGAAAATATATTCTTAATTATTGTAACATTTTAACATAGATGTTTTGGAACCGGAGTTAGATGAGATTGTAAAAGATGTCATGAACTCAAGTTCCTACAATGAAGCCGAATTAATTCAATACTCAGCAACTATTGATGCTAATGCGCAAACCTCACTAAGATGAATCATGGTTTATTAACTTAATACTTGCTAATATTTACTAGTGTCATCTTTTTCTATTATTTTCTTTACTAACCGTTGTATTTTGTGCTTATAGGTTCACCTAAATTTGGGAAGTTGAAGTAGGGAACAATGCAAAGGAAAAGTTGATCATGATCATGGATACTTTTCTTAGACTTATGTTGCTCATATGTTTATATTGCATTTTGTTTGGGACTCTTTTATTTTGGTTAGACTATGGACATTGTTATAGACTTATGGTGGTAGTTATTAATTATTAGGTGGTTGATATTTGTAGTTTCTTTTGATATTTATGGCTATATGATAGTTTCTTTTGGTAGGCTCTTTTTTCGGGATAGGTAAGTGTTGTAGTCATGATTAAAATTTAGGTTCTTATTCATGAGGGATTTAATTTCAAGAATGTCTTGATTATAATTTCAAGTTATCTACTTGTGTTATATTCATTCTATGACTTAAAGTTTTTTACTGAGTATAACACTAACCATCATGCGTTCTGATTTTAGGTATCGAGGCTGGTAGGCTTTTTTATGAACCTAAGGCTTCCTACCCTCGTATCTTAGGTGATAAGGATAGAAATACCATCAGCAATAGGTATGGCCTCAAATCAACCACAATAATAAATGCAACTCAGATGACCATACCACTGGGACCATTAGTGAAAAGTGTCACCTACAAGTCTAAATCTGCTTAGCAGTGCATTTCATGTGTTGGGCCTTTGACACCTTGTAACTCGTACTTCTCAATTTTGGAACTTTTAATTATATTTCTATGAATCTACAACGTCATCAATGCTAGCATTCAGTAATTATATTGTCTATTGTAGGTTTTGGAACTGATGATGGTGGGAAAGATTTGGATATAGGAATAGAAAGTTGTGTAGTTTTTTTAAGAATTGTGCCTAAGAATTGATCACAAGGGTAGAGATAGGCATGCTGAAATTTCTATCATCCTTCAGTAAATTTTTCAAAATCATATGGTGTGCTTGTAGGGATGTAAATTGTTTAAAATCTTATGGTGCATATGCCAAAATTTTTTCTATTTGTCCTTCTACCTAGAAGAGTGGAAATAAAGTCTTATGGTAGCTATATTTGTTGTTTGTGTACTTGCTTTGTACATCAAGATCATAATCTAAGTTGTCCATCTACTTGCTTTTCATGTCTCATTTTGATGTTGATATTTCAGATGTGGATCCTTTGTATTGATGCATGCAACATAAGGACTAATACTATCTATTAGCTGGTCAGATTTTGGGTTGGGTTAATAGGTCCAACAGTGTTGGACCAACACTATTTATTAAACAGGTTAAACATGTCGGGTTGATTTGGATAAATGGATTGTATGTTTATTAAATAGGTTAAACAAGTTGGGTTGGGATACCTGTTTATTAAATAGGATATGTTTAAGGTTCAAAATTTGATCTATTTAATAAACATGTCAAGTTCAAATTTGGGCCCGATCCGAATTTGACCTGATCCATTTATAACCCGATTGCCATCCCTACTGGCTGCATACTTAATTTAGTTATGTTTCATATGAAAATACTGTTGGGAGGAAGGAGGATCCAAACTTTGGCCCTCCTATTGACTTGACTATTCTCTATATTAGTATAATTTTGCTTAGACCATAATCGATAATTCACATCACTCATCATGTTTGACATGTCTTAATACACATGCAAAAAAATGGAAGACTTGGGGGTTGGCCTCTCCAACTTGCACTTGAACGGGAGATAATACTGATTCCAAATGAGAAAGTTTTTGAATCCTCTTCATTTCATAATTGTAAAAGATCAAGTCTTGCAATCATCGGTGTTCATAAATTGCATGGTTTTGTTGGATACATATGACAACATGCTACATGATCCTATAGGCTTCAGAGAATCATAAGTTATCACCTAGCACATCGGTGATTATGATTGCAAGACTGAATCCTCTTAGTTCAACCCCACAGTACAAAGAATTTTCACTTGGAAAGAAAATTAATTACAACACATACAGAAAATATTTACAAATGTGATGGATATCTACAACACTCTTCCAATAATAAAGATGATAGACACGTGAAAAGTGGATGGGATAGAATTAGTTAGGTTAGCATCAAAGTTGAGCCATGTATTTTAAGCTATCTGTGAAAATGATTGACAGCCTGTTTAAAGTGATCAACTCAGGCAAGAAAATTATTTTTGGGCAAAGTCGCAACTATAGCTGCAGACTATTTGAACCAGGCTTTATGTCATTTGGCTCCACCGAGTCATATGAGAAAAGTTTTCTTGCTCGGTTCGAACTCGAGTTGAGTTTTATTATGGCTATTAAAACATGGATGAATCATGCACATGGGTTGGGCCATTAGCTAAGTCTAAGCTTTTAATTGTTTATGCTCAAGCAAGGTTAGTATTTGGGCTTGACTTGTTTATAAGCTAAGGTTTAGAATGAAGTTGGAGCTTGGCATGTTTTCCAAACAAATGACCCTATATTGCATGTAGCTCAACAACTTAGTCATTAGGGCTTTCAATTGATCTAAACAACACGAGCACAAACTAAAAATAAGTTCGAGTCAAGACCAGATCAAATGCGATTGATCTAAGTTTTAGGCTGAATTAAAGCTGAATCTAAAGCAAACCTGGCGCCATAAGGTTCATAATTAATCATATGTGTGTATGCATATGTATGTATGCAGATATATATATATATATATATATATATATATATATATATATATATATATATATATATATATATATATATATATATATATATATATATATATATAAAAGAGCTCGTTTGGTTCGCGGGAAGCATTTTTCCTCCTATGAATATGATTTTTGGAAAGCAAATTTTTAGGAAGAGGATGCCTAAAAAAATTCTTTTGGCATGTTTGGTTGACAATAGAAAAATGACAGATTTTCAGAGTGCTTATGTTTGGTTGACCATCACTTTTCCAAGAAAGTTATGTGTAATTCCTATTATACCTTTAATAAAAATTGAGTCTTTAATGCCTCTTTAATGCTGAATGGTTTTTTTAGAAAAAAATAAAAATGGAGTGATTTCCGATTCACGGAAAAGTAACTTTCCCATGTTTCTCATGGGAAAGATTTTTCCATGAAACGTGGGAATCATATTCCCATGGAAATACAACTTTTCCGTCTCTCTTCTTTAAAAACTTCAACCAAACAAGAGATATCTTATTACTTTTTCGTTGACTACACTTTCCCTCTTCTTTTTCCGCAAACCAAATGAGCCCTAAAAGTTAATACACAATTGATTGATGCTTGAATTAAGTTTGAACCATGCTTATTGAAGTTGAAAACTTTGAGTTGATCTTTAACTAATTTAAGATTATCAAGTTTATCAAAAGAGGTTTGTGTTTGGTTTGGTTCAAAATCAAGTTTGAACACTTCAGGTTCAAAATACACTAAACATGATGGAACCAGGCTTGATCATGCTAGGCTCCAATAGACCCTATTGAATAACAGTTTAGCTTATTCACAACCCTGCTTATGATGAAAAGAAAAGGATGAGCAATGGCCTGTTTCATTTCTACTTAAATTAGGTATAATTTGGTATTATTGTAGGTAGTGGAACTTTTGTTTGTAGAGCTAAAGCTTTTATTAATATAGTTTCTAATAAAAAGTTGATTGCTATTTGATAACTACATTTTTGAAATATTATTTAACTTTAGCATCGGTTTGCTAACCAAATTTAGAAAGTGCTTTTAATATTAAAAAATGATAGTAAATGATATTGTATAGTACTTTCAATTATCTTACCATTCGTACTATCAAAAACTATTAGAATGAGGTATTCTTAATTTATAATTTATTTATTCCAATATTTTAATTTAAATGATATAATAAATAATAAATACAATATAAAATATATTTTTATAATATTGTTATATTATAATAATATTACTAATATGATATTATTAATTTCATTAAATATTATAATAATATAAAAAACATTACTATGATATGATTAATGTGTTATTATAAGATAATATAATAATATTATCGTATGATATAGTTTTATAATATTATATAGCATAATATAACTTAGTATAATATAGTATCATATAATAAATTACTATAAAACATTATAAAATAAGAATATTATCATATTACTAATTATATGAAAATATTATTTTACTATATTATATATTATAAAAAATATTATATTATAATATTATATTATTAAATTGATAAAATTTTATTATCATATTATGTATTATATTATATTAATTACATCATATTATTGTTATATTATTATATTATATTATTATATTATCATGGGTATTTTTGTCTTTGCAAAATGTTTATCGCGATGAAAACAATAATCAACATGTCTCAAGTAGAACTTTTGATCAACAAATTCGGAGTGCCATTTTTTCTTTGTAGACTTTATTCTATTTTTAGAGAAACAAAAAAAATATTTTAAATTTTTTATCAGATATTTTAAAATTATCAAAAAGAGTTTTTATCCCTCAAGAAGTTTTTTTTTTCCGAAGCATTGCCAAGCTCATCATTCTAGAGAGACTTTCTGAATCCGATTTGCACCTGTCCCTCCATTATTTTGGAGTATTTTGTTTTTTGATTATGTAGACAATGCTCATGTGAGATTAGCATGAGCTGCCGGTGTAATTTAATTAAAAAAAAAAAAAAAAAAAAGTCATTGCCAAGCGGTTGAGTTCAAAGTTCCAGCAGCAAAACCTACCGGTTACCTCGAGCCCAGGCTAGCGGAAGCCATTGCTTGGGAAATGCCGCCCTTCCCGCTTGTGCGGCCGTCTCTGGACCAACAGATTGCAGGGAAGGAAAATAATAATAATATATTAGCAATGGCAGCAGTAGTAGTAAAAAAATTAAAACAAATAAAAAAAATGAAAAGAAAAAAAATAGGGGACCCATCGGAAAACTTCTTCGGTGCTGCTTGACCTTTTCCTCCTCTTTCACCCATGTCCGCTGTTGCCTTTTATTTTTTTTAAGAAAAAATAATAAAATAGCCTGAATTTCCACGAGCTCTACCCCTCAAATCATCAGAATACTCCGCCTATCGCGTCGATCTTTCTTCCTCTCTTTTGGTCGATCCCGCGATCGATTCGAGACGAGAAGGTATAGTGCTTGATCTATCCTCGTTTTTTTCCCTATAGTTTAATTTAATTAATCTCGTGCTTAGAGTAGATCCTCTCGTTTTTTCTGATATCTTTTGAATTTTTTTGATCTCCTCCTTAGAAACCCTGGTGCCGGGATTCGATATTTTATAATATTTCATGCTCAAATTTTCTTTTGTAGTTTCTTTTCCCCAAACGGAAGATCTATTGGATTCATCTCCGTGAAGAACCCTCGGATGTTAGTTTCTCGTAGTTCGACTTCTATTTTTTGGCGAGACTGATTGCTTATTATAATGAATTAGTTGATCCGGATTAGGATCCTCAAGGCTTCATAGATATTTCCAAATTCAGATCTTGGATTTGTGTTTTTATTGGACATTCTGAATGGATGTGGGCCCTCATGCGGGAATACTTAAATTGTTAGAATCTTCTAAAATTCCACTGACATTGTCTGAACAACAGATGATTAGGATCTCACAGATTTTGAATTTATGTTGATTGAATGTTATTTCTGTCTGAATTTACGAATTTGTGAGAATTGTCTGATGCTTGTTTTTGTTACCTGCCTTCTGTTACTAAATTTTTTTCAAAACCTAGCTTGTTTTAATTATTGACTTAAAAAATGTGTTATTCTATCCCCTCTATGTTATATTGATTCTTATAAATCCTTTCTATTAACTGCTGCAGAAAAGAAAGATGCTGGATCTAACTGGGTCGGGACCTTATATATTCTGCATTGGTTGCTCATGTACAAGTAGTTAGCTTCGGATAATGGAATGAACTCTAGAAGGTTGAGTGCTCCTGATTTTTGATTAGGTGACCTTTTGTTATACATGGAGGACCTCCCTGTGGAAGTCATTGGCAATATTCTTTCCCATCTTGGAACTGCACGGAATGTTGTTGTTGCCTCTGCAACTTGCCGGAAATGGAGAGAAGCCTGTAGGAAACACCTCCATACCTTGTCTTTCAACTCTGATGATTGGCCTCATGATTTCACCACTAGGCAGTTGGAGATTCTCATAACACAGACTATATTTCAAACTGTGGGTTTGCAGTGCCTTTCAGTCCATATGGACAGTGTCCATGAATTCTCGGCTGCTCCTGTGATCGCTTGGCTTATGTATACTAGAGAAACCTTAAGGAGTCTATCATATAACGTTCGTACAACTCCAAATGTAAACATTCTGGAGATTTGTGGTCGGCAGAAGCTAGAGATGTTGGATCTGGACCAGAATGCTATTACTGGGGTTGAACCAAGTTACCAGAGATTTACTTGTCTCAAATCCCTTTCTTTGAGACATGTTAGTATCTCAGCCTTGGATCTAAGCCTACTGCTTGCTGCCTGCCCGAAAATAGAATCTTTAACACTTGATACACTAGAGATTGTAATGTCAGATTCACAATCTACAATGGAACTGAGCAGTCAAACACTTAAGAATATTTATGCAAAATCCATAGGCGTGGATAAGATAGTACTGGAAGCAGATAATCTTGAAAGCTTGCACTTAAATGCATTAAACCTCGATCTTTTTGAGCTGATTGGAAAGGGTACCCTAAAACAGCTCAAGATTGATGATGTCAGTGTGACTCATTTGGACATTGGCGAGAATACAGATCTCCTGGAGGTCGTAGATGTCAGCAATTTTACAATTGTGTGGCCTAAATTCTACCATATGATATCAAGATCATCTAAACTGAGAAGACTCCGGCTTTGGGGTGTGGTGTTTGATGATGAGGATGAGATTGTTGATTCAGAAACTATTGCTGTTTCATTTCCACAGCTCAGACATCTTTCATTAAGTTATGAATTAAGGGATGGACTGCTCAATCATGGTCTGCAAGGCTCGTCACCATTAGAGAATGTGTCAATATTGGAATTGGGATGGACGGTAATAAGCGAGCACTTTGGACATTGGGTTTTTGGGATGATTGAAAGATGCCCAAACCTTAAGAAGTTAGTCATCCATGGTATTCTTTCTGAGGCCAAAACTCGTGAAGAATGCCAGACATTGGCTAGTTTTACCTCATTCATCGTTCATCTCATGAGGAAATATGTACATGTTGATGTGCAGTTTGAATATGAATGAGATCCATAAGTGATTTGATCAGAGTTCACGTCATAATTTCTCTCAGCCTGTGGAACCACTACATGAACTGCAGGTACAGGTTCAGCATTTTTTTTGATGTTTGCATAGATCTCTTTGTCCTGCTATCATATATATTAAGGGCTTAAGCTGATGTAAATTATCCATTTACTTGATAGGGGCATTTTTTGTCATCTTGATTTTCAGTAACTTTTTTGTTTCTAGTTCTTTTAATATTGTGGTGATGGCCAACAAATGCAATCCTTACAATATACAATCATTATGTTGTGTTTTTCCTTTCTCAAACTGCTTGTACTGCCTCTTTATCTTCTTTCATGACTATGATTTACTGTAGCTGTCATAGGTTCCTCTGGAGATGCTTATTTGAGTAATATATTCTTTGCTTCAAGATACTCCCTTTCTCTCTATAAAATCTTCAATATTAAGCTAATCTTATACTCTTTTGTCTTTGTATCTGCCTTGTGAAGTATTGATTGGTTACATGTCATTGACCTGCCTTGTGAGCGACAAAATTGATGTTGGATATTGCTTGTCATGAACATTTCTTATTATCAGAGTGTTTTGTCTAAGCATAGTTTTTCTACTCCAATACTAGACTTGCAATACGATTAAGCCATTATCACGGATCTTACCACACATTTTTAAGCACACTGAATTTCTAACAAGTAGAAGGGAAAATGTGCCTTGTCAAGGACCTCCTTTTCCTTCCAAACAATGTTTTAAAAGTCAAAATTTGATTTCAAATTATCTTGTGGAGTGTCAGTGGTTTGAGAATGGAATTCTGATTTTGACATATTAGCCTCTTTTTCCATTCTTATCCCAAATTAGTACCTATTCTTATAAAAAGGCAAATATAGCCTTACTTTTTGTAAATGGGACAAAACAATCTTTGTTATCCAACTAATGATTATCTCTATTAAAGTCCTTATGTTAAATTATTATTATAAAATTAATCTATTCTATTATAATTAATTTAGACAAGGGGAGTGGAGATGTGGATCTAGTGCTAGAATCAAGCCTGGCTAGATCAGGCTTTCCTCATACCCAAGCTTGACCTGGAAATATTTTTTGGACTTCAAGCTGGGCCCATGCCCAAAAGTTTTCCAAGATCTAGCCTAAGATCAATTTGCGCCTAAACTTGAGCCCGACTAAATCGAGCCTAAGTAGGCATGAATGAAGCTAGAGATGAGCCCGACATTTCTAGAACTCTCCAAGGATAAAAAAAGCTTTCTTCTTCTCCTTCTGCCATTTCTCCGTGCAACCCGAACTTGTTGGATCATTATCATGATGCAAGATGATCGGGCCATGGAAACCCACCTATCATCAAGAATGATGTGAGGCCAGGGTTAGGGTTACTCGGGGAGTTGTGTTAGGGTTACGATTAGGGTTCTGGCAGGAGAGAAACTATGAATAGGGTTCCTGCAGCACTCAGGTGGAATGAAAGGAGAGGACAAGAGAAGGGAACTCATTGGAAAGAGCAAATTGGAGTGCAAGGATAAGATGTGACTATGAGGGGCTAAGGTTGGAGCTTGGGACAAGTGCTTGGGATGGTGGAGAGGAGTTGTCTGTTGGAATCCACCATCTGTGGAGCTCAACAACCACTAGCTCCATCCTCTTCACCATGCTCCTTAATATTCTTGTTGCACTCTTTGTCAAGAGTGAGGTTGGCAAGGGAGGTGGCAGCCTTGGAATGGTCAAAGAGGTGAGCAGCCATCTACACAGCCACAACGCAAGACCCACCCGGAGAGGATAGGGTTGATGGAGGTGATTGGTGGCAGGCTGAGGACAAGATGATCATTGATGGCGCCGCCTTTGGAGGAGTCGTCAGAAGAATAGATGGAGAGCAGCCAATGGAGGTTTCCATGGGAGGCATCGAGGATGGCGAGGACCTTGTAGAAGTCCATGAAGTAGGTGGTTATACTGACAACACAGCAGATGGCGTTGAAGAGGTGGCATCGGCACATGAGATAGAGGGCATGGTAAAAGTCTTTGGAGGCCTCGCTAGGTCGTGTTTACGAATTAGAATGTGGGTCAAGTTGGGTTAGCCACTTAGCCAATCCAGGTCTGATTCGAATTGGGTTCTGGGCTTGAGTTTCGAGCTTAGAATCAAGTTCGGGCTTCAGGCCAATCCAAGCATTAAATGAAGCAAGGCTTGTAATTTATATGGGTGTTTTTTGTTAGGCCCAAGCTCGACTAGGATAAACCCGAACCAAGCCCAAAGCTCAAGATGAAGCCTGCTCGCCCCACCGGGCCTTGGGTTGACCTAGGTACGTTTCCAGCCCTATCGTGCATTGTCCAATGAAATTCTATGATAATGGTAAAAAAGCTTACAATCAAAATTTTTATTTAAAATAATAAGATCAATGGAATTAGTAAGTAGCTAGACTATCATTTAGAGAAAAAGATCCTAAATATATATTCATAACAAAAGGGGACCGACAAGGAATTTGGTTGGTAAAGGGTGGTTAATAAATCAAAATCATTTAGCTGCTTCATCCAAGTTTGGAGTTTTGGTCAAAAAAGTGAAAATGTCAAACAAAAAAATAGAAGAGAAACAAAGCCAAGAAAAGTCATTACATAAAATATCTCATATTTTATATATATATATATATATATATATATATATATATATATATATATATTACTTCTGTAGTTTGGCAGTTTTGGCTAAGTTAATAGTTTATTGAAGTGAAATTCATAATTATACCAGTATTTTGTACCAATAACGACTATATTGTTTATTTATTGAACCTTAGTTGGTTGAAAATTCAATTCCTTTGGCAATCATGAAGCTTTTCATTTCCTAGTGTTTTCAAGTCTTTTTTCATCATTGTTTAGTAAAACTCGCAGATATATTGAATTTCAGCATTTCCTTCTCATATCTTTGAGGCCAGCAGCTATTAGTTAAATGTATGTAGTTATGAAATGAACTACAGATTAAGGATTAAATGCTGGACTAAAGATTTAACAATTCTAGAAACAATGATGGACCACCTAAATTGAAGGTCCATACTATTTACTTTGACCTAAATCTTTAAAAATAGGTGGAAATAAAAAATCAGATATTTTGGAGATCTTCAACATGTACATCAATTGCTACAGAAATAAATAGCACTAATTGTACTAATGTGAAAAGTATATGATAGGGCACGTAAGTGGAAGATCCACTTCATTGATTATGATCTAGATATCTGAAAACATAAGGATATTGAATTCAGTGAGCTTTGATGATTAGACCAAAGAAAAGCATAGTATCATCCTATTAAAACCACTCACTTTTTCATCCCTTGATGCTTAAGTTGAAGGTTTCCAAAACATATATTATTGTTTAGATTATGTTCCATGGTATGGAATTCAATTTAGATGCTCTATCATTAGTTTTGAATCCATGAATCTCAAAGATTTAATATTTAGTGTGTTGTCCAACTTGTATGGTTAGAAAAAAAAGATGTTACTGCTGTGGATTGCTTTGCATTTAACCATTTACATTAAAGTATTGAAATGGGGCCCCTGCTAGAGGACTTAACCTGTCAAGGGTTACATTTATCATCTATAAGTAAGCATTCCCTCTTTAAAGTTACGAAATATAAAGAAAACCAACCTAAAATTGGCGCTGCACACCCATTGTAATGAAGGAAACAGAGAAATGAACCAAGTATGATATTAAATAAAGTATAAATTAAAAACAGAATTTATTGGTTAATTTCAGTCATTTCTGATTGGCAAACTGAAATTGCCAAACTGATTGAAACTACAGAAATTGACAAAAATCAGGTTTTTGGGGTAAGTTTTCAACCAGTTCAAGCCGAAATCGGTTTATTTTAACTAAATGGATTTGTTTCAGCTCAAACTTCAAACCTTACATCTTATCAAACTTCATACAGGAAAAGTTAAAATGAAATTTTGTCAAGAAATGTTCCCACATCATATCTCCTTGAACTAGGTAATTTTAGTAGTGCATGAGGAAACTGCAATCAACTCTGCCCCTTAGTTCCTCAAAAGCAAGCATACATATTATTTCCTTCTTTCACTTTATATAATAAGTAGTGCGTGGTCATTGCCAATTACAAAAGCACCCAAGATAGATCTGTATCCCTGGTTATTCTCTTGCATTTTCATGAGCTTATCCCTGACATAATTGTACATTCCATGGGTTTATTGCCTTTTCTTTCCCCCATTTCTCATAAAGGTTGGAAGAATAAGAATAAATTTCTTTCTGTTCCTCTAATCTCTAGTATTCTCAAGGAATGCTCACAACTTTCTTTTTCAAGAAATCAATGATTTACAGGACTCTGTAATTGGTGTTTCTCCACATCTGTTAATTATTTACTCTCCTTGTTTGCTTTGCACTGAAATCTTTGGTCAGATAGTGCTTATCTGTTGGTGATAAACAATCATTTTATAGTCCCATATATATTACTTGGAATTTCTTTATTTCCTTAAATGCTTCTAGAAGTAGTTATTCATTTTTTATTAATCCTTTTGCACCTTCTAAGACTGTACCTGAAGCCATGCTTTTATTGTGTGCATGCTATTATCTCTTGTTTCCATGAGCATATATGTAGAATAACACGATGTTTTAAGTTTTTCTCTTTAACTTATGAGTCTCTAGATCTATTGTTCTCACTGATTTCATTATTTGGAGACATGATATTCCAAGTTAAAATTATACTTGTTTGGCAAGGCCATCATTGTTCAAACCTAGCAACCATCTTAATCTCATAGGAGCTTCATGCTTGGAATCCACCAAAAAGGGGACATTGCCGAAAGACGGTTTGGGCAGTGTACCAAGGTACAAATCATCCCAATTTGGTGGCATAAATTATGCTATATATTATTTAGTTCATCATGAGACTAGAGGTACCAAGCGTGAGGATTTTTTTAGGGGAGCAAGGAATAAAGGTAAAAATGAGAAAAATAGAAGAAATAATTGTTTATCTTTGTTTTGCTCCTAGTCTCTCTCTCTCTCTCTCTCTCTCTCTCTCTCTCTCTCTCATGTAAACAATAAATTGTCATCTTTGAGATAGAAGAAACCCTAACCAGGTGCAAAGACTAAACAAACCATGATGTGCGGTGCCCACATTTTATTTGCCTTCATATCTGAAAATAGCTTTCGCTGTACTTCCAATGATGTAGTTGAAGTTAATAAAGAAAGAGCTTATATACTGCAAGATTTCTTAATATGGAGAAGTTAAATGAAGTTCTAGGAAACTGGAAAGTCTGTTATATAGGTTATACAAGATGGAATGAACAAATCCCCTGAATGAGACTTCATATTCAGCAATCAGGACATATAGAGGAGGATATGTTTTGCAGCAGGTCATGGTATTCCCGCACAAGAGGATACGTGGTCATGATTCCTGGGTAGCAGCTTTTCTTACTTGAAGTGACTGGCTTGTCCATAAGCTGGAAAAACAATGCTGTTCTCCTTTAGAATTTTCTTTTAATAAGATACTCATTTTAAAGGGTTAGGCATGAATAAAACCTTAAAATTTTATAAGGACTTCTATTTGATGAGGATATCTGTACTACTCTAACAGGAACTTTTTGGGTGTGTCTGCACCCCCTGAGTTCTGCCCCACGTGGGTCTCAGTTCCATTCGGCTCCACGAATCTTGTTGTTTTTCCTGACCATGATGAGCTATTAGCTCCCAACTACCCCTTTTTTCTTCCCTAAGAGTCTGTCTTTTCCTTCTAGTGCTAGCAACCTCACAATGTTGCGGACCTTGGTTGGGATTCCGGCTATAATCTGCTTCTCATGTGCAATGCATGTATATTGATCTAGTTATTGCTAATTGGAGCCGAGTGAAGATGGGTCATGATACTCAAATGCTCAGTTTGGGTTGTTAGGGGATGTTAAAAGAGGAATAGCAGGACAGGTTTTGTATATTCTTGAAAATTGATCAGAGGAAGTTGAAAGAATGTAGATGAGAATGTTTATGACTAGATGGGAATATGTTTTGTATTCTTTACGTACTCCAGCAGGTATTAGAGTGCGCACCCAGTATGGGTTTTTTCTGGAAAGGTGGATGTAGGATGGGGCATTAAAGCCCCAAATGAACCACCTATCCCCCATGTATCTCACTGACACCCTGTTGGCTGCTCATTCCGGTACTCGTTCGGGTAAGCATAGCAGAAGTCATAGATAATTGCCTACGTATGGAGTGGAAAATTTGTCCTAACTGTTTAATTTCTTTGGCACTTGAAAGTTTTCAATGTATAACATTTTTTGATATCAAAAATGAACTTATGCTCGGAAACAGATGGAACATTGTTTTCTCCAATTATCATTAACTTTACAATTGGTGTTCTATGCTAACCTCATATTTATCTGTTTTTCCAGCTCCCTCTTGGATTTTTTTTTTTTTAAACTTACATGTTACAAGGGAAAAGCCTAGCATGCCACCTTGCATTGTTCCCTGGTTTGGTCCTTTTTGGTTTCCTATGGCTCAATCTTGACAATATTGTTCTTGGATAAAGGTCATTCTTACATTTCTGATGAAATTAGAATGCCAAGCAGGACAAGCTAGTATTTTGTGCCTCGAAAATCACTCTTGCCATGTATGCCATGGCTTTTTTAATGAGTGAAACAATTAGCCAAGTTAATTTTTTTTTCTGTGTGAGTTGGAATATGGAACACTAGTTTATTTGATTGCTTTGTTGTTTTCTTGGAAGTTCTAATCCAAAGGCATATCTGGAGCTATATGATATGTATTGTTCTTTTTAGATAAAGTACGGGAATGTCATGACTGAAATTTGTTAGCAAAATCAACTCTGTCTGCACTTTTCGGCTTGTATTATGGTAGAAACAAGGTTCAGATGGTACTGTGTCAATTCCAATAAGGAAAAAGTACTTGAATATCATCTGTCTTAATATCTGAAGTCTGAATATTATTTACAACATCAAAGGACTAGTGTGTATATTACTTGAACCTCCTTTTGCTTCTTACATCATCAAATTTGGGCTTTTCCCCTGTAAAGTATTTGACAGATATGCAGCTATTTTATTGACATTACGTCATTTGTTAATGCTGATTTTATATTGAAAATATTGTTTTTCATCAATGTGGAACATGTTGACATTCTTCTTCTAATTCACAAGGCATGGGAGATGATTGTATTTCATTATGTGAAAAGCATGTCAATAACCTTTTTCTTCCTGCTAATTCTCAAGGCACAACATATGTTTGTTTTTCCTTATGTCAAAAACATGTTTTTTTTCTTCTAATTTCCAAGACGCAGAAATTCTCTAGACAATGGTATGCGCCTGTTTCACCTGTATTTCTTTTTTGTATTTTGTTCATTAGTTTGAAAGTAAACCAGTTCCAATCCTCAGTGGAAAAACTTATGTCTCTGACTCAGATCTGGAGAGCTAGAAAATAATTCTTAAACAACGAAACAAATTTCAAGGAGCCTAGACTAATTGTAGTTCACATCACATTTCTCTTGTCAAAACCTGTTGAGGGCCTCTTATTTGAAGAAATAATCTTTGAAGATTTTATGATGCATGATGGTTGTTCAGACTCTTAATAATTGGTGTAGGATTGCCTTCCTACCATTGGGGCCTAGCAAACCTATTTTGCTCTGTCCTACTCTCTGGCATTTTAAATGATTCACTGCAAGTTTAATTTTGCTTTTTTGGTATGTATCTAGTTCTTGAATTTCATATTAGAGGTTTGTTAATGACAATTTGCTTATTCCTCTGCAGATGTGCTATATTATCATAGGGCGACAGACATATTTCCTAATGCTGTCAGCACTGATATTGTTCTCTCCAATGCAGTGCATCTATGGTGGGAGAAAAATAGCAGCCATACAGTTGGCTGAAGAATTCTATATTGTTTACATAAGCTTAAGCACGATGAAGGAAGAATACTAACCGGATCATTTTCTTACATGGGATGCTTGGATTGCCTGCTACTACTAGAGTGTCCAGTATTGTTACATTCATCGTTAATTCTCTTGGAGACATCAGAAGATATGATACAGAAACTGCCCCTAATTTCACAGGAATTTGCTTTCTCCATTGCCACATCAGTTTTAGTTTGTCGCCGATGTATTTAGCATGAACTATTGGGGGAAGGCGTGCTGCTTATCATCTTGGGTTATTGAAGATGCAACTAAGGAGAGAGAGCACTTGATTCGATAAATTCTTCCATTTTCTTTTGTGATTTCTTCTTATATGTTCCCTTTTACAACCACTGTAAGGCCCGGTCCAGTAGATCGGGCTGACTTAATTGAACCCAGCCTGAAGGTTGGGCATGCCCCTCACATAAGGGAGTGTGGCGGCGATGGAATCCCAATGGGAATCTAAGACTCACGAGTCCCAAGAGGGCCCGGAGGCTAAGTCTCTATAACGCTCCATCCCCACCCCTCGATGAATGCGAGCCCATCGTAGTTACGAGGAAAAAAAGGAAAAAAGAAAAAAAATTGCTTCATCTTGCCGTGGCCGAATCATCATCCGTGGTGAGGCATTGTGGCCTCTCAACTCACCAGCACCGTCTTTCCTCCCATTCTTGCTCTGTGCAGCCATCGATGATTGGGATCTTGCCGTGAATTACTAGGACTTAACCAGATTCAACTTCCCTTGCTTTAGCTCTGCCGATTCCTCCTCTGTTTCTTGATGATAGCGGTCCATGTTGGACCTCCGGCCATCTCTCCTTGAAAACCACGGTCGACGTTGGGGCTTAGCTCATCGATGAGTAAGCCATAGTTGGAAACTGATGCTAAGCCCGTTTTTATTTTTTTATTTTTTTTTATTTTTTGGCTTAAAACGGGTGCTTCATATAGTACGTGTACAGATATACCCAATAAAATCAAAATATAACAGCTCGCGGAGTAACTCCTCCTCTCCGGACCAAAGACTGTACCCTGAGTGATAGACCGCGTAAGCAGCCACCTAGTCAGCCGCCCCCTTGGCTTTTCTGAATATATGCTTGGCCTGGAAGGATCCCCCATCTCTCATCATCATCCCTATATCCTGGATCAAGGGGTGGTCTGTGCTCTCACTCCTCGACCCCTCCCGAATCCACTCGATGACCGTGGTCGAGTTGCCCTCCAGAATGATCGAACTGGCCTGCAGAACCACCCACGCATGTCGAAGACCTGCCCAGGCAGCTCGCAACTCCGCATCTGGAACTGACGTGTCAAACAGCTGGCAGCCACCTGCCGCCACCACCCTGGAGTGTGGGCTCCATATAACAAAACCTGCACCGCCTCGCGTACCGCCATACAACACCGATCCATCGAAGTTGACCTTGAGGAAGCTTAGAGGTGGAGGCTCCCAGGTGAAAAACACCGTCTGAGGAGCTGCCGGAGCAGAGAGGGAATCCCAGGTGTCCCGAGCTATCAAAGGTTTATCTGAAGGGTGGGTAGGCCTGATCTCCGTGGCCTGTGCTCGAGTAAACTCCGCAACAAACCTCGGTGACACCCTGCGCTCGCCGAAGATACGGGTATTCCTTGCCAGCCGGATCTGATGTACCGTGTAAATCACTTTGATAGCCTTCTGACAAGTCCGCGAACAGGCCAGCCACTGTCTCATCACCTGTAGAAACTGTAACATCTCACTCCGAGCCTTCTGCAGGATCCCTTATCATTGCCATGTCGACCTCGCCCATGTGCACTGAAAAAGCATATGGTCAATGCTAAGCCCCATTGGTCTCTTGTTTTGATCATCACCTACATTCTTTTTGTCTTTTTGCCAGCCATCTGCTATCACCGGCTGTCTGTCCACTGGTGCCACCTATAGCCGATCCTTCGGCCGTTGACCACAACCCCCACCACCAAGTTGTTGCCCTATCTCATCGTCTTCCTCTGTTCTAAGACCAGATGAAAACCCGCCCCCTCTCACACTCTCTCTCCATGCATCTAAGTGGACCCTAGCAAATGGTCTCTCCTTTTTTGTTCCTCTTTGTATCCTAGTTGAGGACCCTGGATCGAATTGGTGCCACCCATTATGGTGACATCCACCCAAATCTTTGATCCTTGTCTTGGTTGGGTTCTTGTTTTGTAACCCACGCAGATATGGCCAAATTGAGCTGTTGGACATCGCTGCCCTTTTCTTCGTCTGCTTTAGACCCTAACTCAAGGTAAATTCCTAACTTCTTTATTTATTTAATTTTGTAATTACGGCAGGAACAAAAAATCTAGGTTAAAAGTGATTAGGACATTAAACTCCAAATTTAGAAAATTGGTGAGTAATTAATTAATTAATATCATTGGTGGGTGATTGAGTACAAGTTGATATTATATTGATGTTAAATTGAATGGACAATATTAAGGGTACACCCGAAATGATAAAGAATCTCTATACACGAAGATCTGAATGTATATATATTTATTTATGTATCATATATCGATGATTTCTTTAGTGTTGCTATAAGATGATTGTCATTAGTCGCATTATTGCAGATATAAATCTATAAATATATGATTCTTTATTATGTAGTGCTGGAATGAAGATATATATATATTCATTCTAGCACTACATAGTAAAGAATCATATATTTATTGCAGATATAAATCTATAAATATATGATTCTTTATTATGTAGTGCTAGAATGAATATATATATATATATATATATATATATATATATATATATATATATATATATATATATATATAATATCAATGATTTTGATTGCATGGAATATAATAGTGGTTGTTTTGAAGCATTACAATATTAAGTTAAATTTTATTTGGCAAAGTGTGATATTATGGTTTGCTACTACCAGCCAAATCATGGAATTATGGTTTGCTACCATGGGTCGAAGTATGGAATTATGGTTTGTTACTATGGGCCAAAGTGTGGAATTATAGTTTGTCGCCACAGGTCGAAGCATGAGATTATAGTTTGTTGCCTAACGTAGGATTATGATCTGCCAATCATGGGTCGAAGCATGGTCATAGATAGTCCAAAAACTAAAAAGCTAACTATTAGTCGGATCTAGATCATGCTAATGAGAAAGGGAAGGTAAGCTATTCAAAATTACTAATAAATAGAAAGATTTATTTGATAATATATGTTTTATCACTTTTGAGTGGACGGTTATTTGATGATATATGATGTATACATATGTATACCAGTTTATTTGTGCAGTGTTGGATGGTTGATATGCAATTTTATGATATTTGTATTTATTTCAATATTGATTATTGACTATTTTTTAATTTTATATTATTTTTGTAGGTGTCAATTTGTGGGGTTCGAACTATTAACTCATACCAACTCTTCACTATTTTTGTCAAAGTTGTAAGTTCTTCGTAGCTGCAAATGAATAGATAGAGCATTGCCAATACCGATCAAATAATTAGATTTTGTAATTGGACAAATTTTGTTATTTATTAATGATAAATTTATTTTTTTACGAAATAAGAATTATATTATTCGATAATGTTGAGGTTATATTTAATTTATAAGCCTTGCATGTTCTTTATGACCATACTCTAGGTGTCATGAGGCCATGGCACGTGGCTAACTAGGTGATGGGTCCAGGGCGTGATAGCCACAAACTTCAATAATAGATTAAATAATGAAGAGGCTGTCTCTTGGAAGTAATCATTATTTTTTGAAGCCAGAGCTAAGTATAATAATGAATGTTCCTAAGAATATCATAGTTTAAATAATCCTGTCCAAGAGGCCCCATGATTTGTGATCCCTTACTGTTTTGAGGTAGGTCCGATATAAGAGACACTTCTTTTAAAGACGTTTAAAAATTCAATATTAAGTTGACAACAGGGTACACTATTAATCTAACAAACCTGAGTATCACCTTCATTTGGACGTGACTTTGTAGATTTGGTTCAAAAGGAATGCTTGATTGCAATTTTTGATGACAGAATCCAAACTCAAGCATGAACAATAAGCACAAACAAGTTCAAAATATAGAGAAAGATGACATCGATGTGATCCTCAAAGATAAAACATGATTTTCGTCACTTGAGTCACTTCAATAATCATCTTGTGTAGATAGGGGTGGCAATGCTTAATCTATTTAACTTAATTAAATTTTTTATAAATTGAATTAAATTATCTATTTAATAAAATGATCAAATTCGAATTTGGATTTTTGACCTGCCTAATAAAAAGGTCGAGTTTGGATAGATAAATTTAATGACCTATCTTCTAATCAAATTGATCTGGTCCAACTCAATCTGATTGCCATCCCAGCGATAGATGCATGCTTTTTATCTTTTTAGGCATGAAAAAGGAATAATTGATGGTACCTTTAAATTTATGTGGTGGTACATGAGACATTAAATACTGAGTTTCCATTCCTTTGAAAATTACCTCTCATTTAGGGATTTGTTGGTCAGTGATCACAAGTTTAAGAGTTATTATTTAGTGAATGATCAATCCACAACCCACAATATGGGAAGAGAGAGTCCTAATGGCGCATCACAGGAATTCAAAATTGCATCATAACCTTCAAGAGTGCCCTTAAAGGACCTCTAATGAAGTTCTATTTTTGGTGCATCCTAGTTTTAGGTATCTGACATGGCATAGATGCTGACCCAGGAACGGAGGGATAATAATACCAAACAATGAAACAAATCCATTTTAGAGGCAGGATTTATATTACAAGCGGCATTGCTAGTGGGCTAATTATGGTAGTGTTTTGGTTGGGATGTGTTGGTTTTTTTGGTTTGGTTGGGCCGCCCATGATGGGATAGCTTGACCAATATCATCAAATATTCAAAACAGAGAAGAAATAGTTGGGAGGAAGAAAGAAACTGTCAGGTAGTTTCTCCTTCTTTCTCTCTCTCTCTCTCTCTCTCTCTCTCTCTCTTGTCTATGTTTCTTAACACATTTTCACATCCAGAATCCCCCTCCTAGAAATTTTAGAAGTCTCAAAGAGAGAAAAATCAGGGAATAACTCTCTTTCATCCTTTTCTTATACCAAAATCATTTGATTGATGGTTTTTGTGTTCCTTCCATTGTGATTTGAACACTCGAGCTTGCACGTGCGCTCTGCACGATCGCATGTGTTAGTGCTTGGGCCCAACTTCTCTCTCTCTCTCTCTCTCTCTCTCTCTCTCTCTCTCCCCCTCGGCACGACCCATGGACTCAGTCCGTAGACCATGGGAAGTGTGTTCGGTGCGTGCAAGCTTCTCCAACCGCACGCAAGCATGCAGCGCGCGGTATTGCACGTGACAGCGCGCCCCATAGCGCGGCTAAGGGTTGTGCATCCATGTGGCGTGCAGTCTGCGCATCTGTGCGTGACAGCCCCCATGTATTTCTTTGTGCATGAGATTCATTCTGAAATGTTATAATATTAGTATAACATACAACATCCTTATATTTTAATACTCTTTCTTATGTGCGTGCAGTAAAAAATGGGAATATATATATATATATATATATATATATATATATATATATATATATATATATATATATATATTATTTTTGAAGAATTCTGAAATTATAAGATGAGCCCTAAATACCCTATGCAAATGACATAGGAAGATTGGACAATTTAATAAAATCTCTTAAAGGTTATGGCATCGATGTTTCTATTTGGAAACAAATTATTACTCTATTCAATTTCCTGCCAGCAGAATGAAAAACTGTAGTACTGTCTCCAAGGAAAAAATATAAGAATGGAGAAATTAAAACTTTCTACAAAATGGCCTGTGAACTTGAGTTGGCTGAGGAGTGTCGCATATTGTCTGCAATTAGGCAAACTGTAATACTATTACAATTTACAAACCTTTGTAGCGTAAGACACTTGGGCTATTGCGGATGCGATAAGGATCCTAGGGATCAATGGTTAGGTAGAGAGTGACACAAGATCCATCTAAAGCAATTTCTTTTCGACATAGAGAATAGATTGTCGTATGAAGAGCATAGAAGATCTAGTAGGAGTTATGCTTTGAAATAATACTTTGTCTGATTGTAAAGCATGTGACTTAAAATTTGTTTATTAGACTTCTTACTCTTGTAAATAGTCTCTTGTGCATATGAGTATCTATGATTTTAATTTGTAATTTATTAATAGCATGTTATGTATCTTTTAGTTTAGATTTGTTTATTGATTGTTGTAATAACATGCTTAAATATATTATTGAGTTGGAGTTCTAAGGTTGGTAGAATTCAAAGAAAGTTCTCATCTAGAACATAAATTTTTTTGCGCAAATAGTTTGAAATCAATGATGACTAGACATTTGAACATAAAAGATGATTGTGAGTAAGACAAACTTTCAATTCCGTGTCTTACGTTAGGTTATCACTGGTTTAATTAGTTCATTTTGTCTAATATATATATATATATATATATATATATATATATATATATATATATATATGTATATGTATGTATGTATGTATGTATGTGTTGTACCATATTATTTATTTTATGCTAGTATTTATTGTGTACTGTATCTTTATGTAGTAATTGTGAATATGGCATCTACATCCAAGAACTTCATGGGTGAGTTGAACAAAGGTGATAAGCTAAACATTAAAAATTATGGTATTTAGCACCGAAAGGTTCAATACATTCTCGAGGAGCAAGAAATTTTGGAGATGCTCAACTATGTGATGGCTGAGCCTGGGTAGGGTACATTTGCTTAACACAAAAGAGATCATGAGGCTTATATAGCCTGAAAGAGGAAGAATAGCATTGCTTGTATCACGTTACTGAGCAGTATGCAGGATGATCTCATGTGTGAGTTTGAGGAGTATGACACAGTTCAGAAAATCTGGCTTGCCCAAAAAGAGAAGTTTGAGGGTACTTCAACTACTAAGCTGAGAAGGCTCACTATCAAGTTTGACTCCTATAAGAAGCACCGAAATAATACTATGAGATAACATCTTAGGGAGATGTCAAACATGATAAGAGAGTTGAAGGCTGCAGGTCATACCCTCACTAATGAGCAATAGGATTAGGCTGTGATTAGATCCCTACCCAAGAGCTGAGAGCATATGACAATTACTATGATGCACAATGATAATATAAAAACTTTTGATGAAATTGTGCATTATTTGGAATTAGAAGATGAGCACCTCGAGGCAGCTAAATCTTTCGAGTTAGCTTATGTAGCTGAATCTAGCTCATGAAAAGCTTTCGATTTCAAGCGTAAGAGAGGTTGGAAATCCTTCAAAATGGGTAAGGAAAAAGAGCAAGCAACTAAATTTGGCAAGGTTAACCATTGCAAGAGAGGCAAGCATGATGGTAAAAAGAAGGACAAAGCCAAGATGTGCTGCACAATTGTGGTAACCTGGGTCATTTCACTCGTGAATGCATTGAGCTGAAGAAGGTATACCAAAACTATTCTGAAAACTTCTTCATGCTTCTCTAACCTTTCAACCTTATTGAGCTCCCTATAAAATAAGTTTAGCTTCTCCAAGAACACAAAACCATTAGTATTATACTCAAATATTTTGTACTCATCCAAATTAATCCATTGGGTTAACAATCATCTTCTCCAAGAGAGACCAGACCTAGTGGACCCAGTGATGAGTTCTACTATTCAACGGAGTAGGGGGCCGAATCTTCTAGAGTTAGAGATGAGTTAGAGTAGTCGATAGCTGAGTAACATACTTTCAATAGTTTTGGGAGAGATTTTGCTAAGGTTTTTCAATTTGAGTTGTAGATTCACCGGCTAGAGAGCAGTTCACGACGACACCCTTTAGGATGGACGATGATCAGCTCAAGACCATCTTTAAGCAAGTGGCTGCTATACTGTTAGCAGCTAGAGCACCAATATAGAGGAGAGTGCAGAGTGTTCTTCTATGGCTCCTTCGTGGATACATCTATTGTGCCTCATATTTCGACTGTTACTCAAATGTTGACCAAGAAAAACATTGAGCTTGCATATCTTCAAACTTTGGTTACCAGTTTTGTGGGAGAGTGACAGATCTGGAGCATGAGATGAGAGGATGGAGACAGACAACTCAATTTGATCATGAGGACATCATTCAATTGTTAGAGCCGAATGTAGAGGCTGGGTGACTCCAAGGCTTGATCGAGTTAAACATTTGGCAGTTGCGAGAGGAGATGAAAGGTTCGAGCGACTCAGTTACATCAAACATTGCTTCTCTTCTTTAGTCTATGGGCATATTGATCGCATGGATTGAGGCCTTTATTGCTTTTGCGAGAGCTTCTACAACACTTAGGACTTCCACTACCTATACTGAGCCTTCTAGTTAGCTCAGTCAGGCTACTTACTGTCCTTTCTAGCCATCCTCTTTCGAACCTACTCGTCCTTTCACGAGCATTGGGCCATCTAGCAAGACTAGAAGCCAAAGAACCGTTACATCATCTAGATCATCTGTTCACCAAGAGATATCTTCTTCATCTGACGAGGATTAGAGTTTCTGCTACTTATATATACTTAACTTTTATGCATCTAGGATATATGTGTGTTATTTGTGCGACTTTGCTTTGATATCATATTGTGGATATGTATTATGGATGATAGATGACCTTATGGATAATATGTATTATGGATGACTCTATCTTTTTATCTTTGTTATATCTTATCTCATTTATCTCATGTCCACCCTTCTGTGATATGTATGATTTTCGTTGATTGATGATGCCAAAAAGGAGGAATATATAGGTAATGTGGTATAGGTAGGAATAACTGCATGAGCTGATACAAATATTTTGACTAATGGGTCATATATGCATGCATGCTTGCTCTAATTCTATGGAATGATTGGTACTCTATATTAACACCAGTGCTCTAATACAATGTGAAATAATTACGGACAATAACAAATAATTAGAGGCTCATACTATTTGCTCTGATGCTATGGTATGTTTGCATATGCCATTTTCAATGCATGGATGCTCTATTGTGTATTTAAATGCTTTTCTAATGATCTATATCATGCTTTAATACAATGGTTTGAGTCTCTATGGAATGATTAACATGCTCTGACACAATGATTAGCTACTTAATACAATATTCTAGTATGATATATGCCTTGATTCTGAATATTTTGATGTTTGTTAGAAATGACATATCATATAGGCATTACTCTGCTCTGATGCTTTGCATAATAGTAGACAAAATTTTGGCAAGCATACATCGCTTCATTTTGCTTATACTCAATATTTTGTCACCATAATGAAAGGGAAGATTGTTAACCCAAGGGTTTGATTTTAATAGTTACAAAACAACTAAGTAGGTTACTAATGCTTATGTGTTTTGGCACAATTTAAGTTGTTTTCAAAGAAGCCTTAGAAGCTTAAACATTTGGAGAAGCATGGGGTAGTTTAAAGGATCAAATTTTAAAGTTGGAGATAAGTTTGAAAGTGTTCGGAGGCTTCTACTACGTAGAAGCTTAGGGGTCGACTCCAGCATCTGGGAGTCGTTTGGCACACCTAGCACAAACTAGGAGTCGACCTTAGGGTCAATCCTTGACTTCTGAACCATGAGTCGACCTCTAGGTCGACCCCTAATATGCCACAAGCAACAAATAGAGGCTTGAGTTTTTTAGCATCTTCAAGAGTTGTCCATAGGGTCAACCTCTCTATTTTGTTAGGCCTATAACGACTAGATTTTCCATGCGAAGGAAGTGCATTTAATGAACCCCAACCACTCTCCAACGGTCTAAATGGATAGAATCCACTCTCTCGCATCTCTTCTTCATAAAAATGCTTTCGAAAGGTGAAGAAACAAGCCAAGCATCGAGAGATTGAGCATACTGAAAGCAAAAGAGCCTTGAGAAGCATTCATTACAACTTTAATGACCACTTCAAGAGCATTAATTGAAGATCTCTACATAAAGTGCATATCAAAGAATGCTTCTTCTAATAAATCTTCAAGGGCTTTGTTGGTTGTATTTCTACATATCAAGGATCATTTATTGTAATATTATTCATTCATTATTTTGATTTGTACTTATGGGTGACAAGTATTTGGTGTGCTAAAACTTGGGGATAGATTGATCCATGCCTTAAAATAGACTTCTAGAGCTTGCTTATGCCCGAAAAATAACTGGCTAGCTTGGGATAAGTTAGGATTCTTGGTCGGTGGTATCTGATGTTTGTAATCTTTTGTTAACGATTAGTGGATTGAAATTTCCAAGTAGGGAGCTTGCGAAGTGGATGTAGGTGCTGGGTTTGACACTGAATCACTATAAATCTTTTGTATTTGTATTGCCTTAATTGTTTGTCTTATGCATTTCATTCTTTACTTTTATTTATTGTTTATACTGGCCTTTACACATCGTATACTCCTTTTATTCTTTTTTTTGTACACCGGCTCCTCACACCACATCGTATACTCCTTCGAAAGTTAATTTTCCACTACACATAATTCATAAATTTTTTGAAAAAACCAAATCAGCCCCTCTCATGGGTTGCTTCGTTGGGCAACAACACGTCGCTCAGTAGCTAATCGGCCGAGCTAGTAGTTACAATTCTGGTGGGCATCAAATCTATGCTATATCATTTGGATTATCATTTCTTTTGTGTGTGGCGTAAATATATATCAAAGTGATTGAAGGTAGAATTAAGGATAATATCCTGCTCTTTTAGACAAACCAAGCATGTCTCGGTATTAGGTTTCTTATTACTTTCTCAACAAAAGGATGTCTTACTTTAATATCCTAAGGAGCAGTTATTTCTTGGGAACTAGTGGCACCGCCGCTCGAAATCGTCTTAGATGAAAGTGGAAAGAACCTTTTGTTTTCCCCGATCGCTTATTTCCTTGTTTGGAAATTCCGGCAGAGTGGTACCATGAGCCTCCTCTTAGCATCCATCCTTGAGCGGGGGACAGAAATATAGTTAAAATCGAGTGCACGGACCGTTTGGCCGCATATGGTTCGTCTTCTTAGTTTTTTTTGGTAAAAAGCATGGTTCGTCTTTGAAACAAATAGCTCCCTTCATGGACGAAGGGACCATTCCATTAATATCTTGATGCTTATGTCCAGAGTAACCGTGCAAGGGGAAAATATTATTAGGAAGACATGGCATCCAAAAAGTTCAAAGGTTATGACCATTTAACTACCAAGGAAAAAAAAAGGGGATATAGCTACTGCAAATATCGTAAAGTAGTGTAGAATCTTAAGATATTTGGTTACAAAAGTGTTAGCGAGGTAACGACATATATGAAGATCAATAATTTGAAGATATTTGATGAACAAGGGGCATATAATTTGAGCAATCTTCATAACTCTTATGAATTATTAACTGATTTGTGGAAAATTCAAGTGCTGGAGACTGGTCCAGCATATGTTGATATATGAGAAACTCCAATTATTTAAAAAAATTTCATTGCTCATTTGTATGTATGTATGTATGTAATAATTGAGGCTTATGTTGTAATATGACAAGATTAAAATTTAGTTTAAAAAATAATTTGAAAAGAAACAAAAAGCATACTCTGGACTCTCTTGTCAATTTGCTGATTATAGTCCCTGAGCGTTGGTTGTTGTCTTATGCTTTAGCAGTCAAAAGATAACAACAAAGGGTAGGCTGATCATAGGTAGGTTTCAATTTCCAGTTTGAGTGATGCTAAAATTATATGAGACTTCTGTAGGCAACCTTGCAAAATGAGACAAGCACCCCAGACTTTTCTTCCTACAAATATATTATGATAATATTAAAAATATTTAAGAACTGAAGAAGCCGTTGCAACATTTTTATGGATGGGGATTTGATCTTGTGGTAACCTGGCCAGAATTGATTACTTCACTTTACAAAACCATATTATCATTTAGCCATAACCATGTTATTGAATTCAATTCACAAAATTAAGTGATGCACATTACACTACAAAAAGAAGAAGCAAAGCCGACTCTTGAATGCCGACGCTAGGAAAAAGCGTCGGCAAATTTGGCTGCCGCGCCAACTTTTGCCGATGCTTCTAATGGGCATCGGCAATTTAAAAGAATCAACGACGCTTAAAAGCGTCGTCATAGTCTTCAATTGAAAATGATGCTGGGAAGCGTGGGAACTGGACCTAGGGCGATGCTATTACGCGTCATTGTTCTCCCCGACCTACAACGATGGTTATAAGCATCGGGCTAACACGACGCGTATAAGCGTCGATCTTAGACGACACTTATAAGCGTCGTTAAAGGCGAGGACACCTCCTAACCCAGCGATCGACTCCGATCGAGCCCTCATTTTGCCCTTATTTCTCCTCTCCGGCGCTGCCCTAGCTTCCGTCTTGCTCCTTTCCGGCGCTGCCCTAGCTTTCGTCTTGTTCCTCTCCGGCGCTGCCCTAGCTTCCATCTTGCCCTCTTCGGTGCCGGCCGTCCGACTCCAACCTCCTCTCTTCCTTCCTCCTCTCCGGTGCCGACCGACCGACCCCAACCCCTCCGCCCGAGGTATTTTTCTCCTTCTCCCTCCATTCCCTTCTTCTCGCTTATTCTCCTCCTTCTTCGCCTCCTCTTGTTCGTGTGTTCGTTGGTGTTTCTTCCAAATTTTACTGATTCTCTAGCTTCGCCTCCGCCCGAGGATCTCCTCCTCCTCTTTCCTCTCCGATACCGTCCGAGCAGCCCTCAAGCCTTGATCGAGCGGTATCCCTCCTGTCCGAAGACCGGCGTCGACCGACCGGCCTGAAGCAATGAGGTAATGCATTATGCTCTTGTACTATTCTTTTTATCTGATTTTTAATTTGTTTTCAACGAATTTTATTTATCTATTGTAGAAAATAACAACAACACCTGATAATTTAACCTCAGAAATGGATATCATTCATGAACGACATCATAACAGATCAATGGAGGATTTAATTCTGGAGTTCTATTTTGTGTTTGAGGTTAATTCTGTCATGCGATTTTTCTTTTTGGATCTTCTTCGTGGAAGAGGGAATTGAAATATGTACGAAAATGAGAGGATGTAAGTTTTAATTCTACTTATTTTGATAAATTTTGCTTTGAGAACTAGTTTGTGCATAATTAAAATACTAGCGATTCCTCTTTGAGTTGCTGTCTCTGGGTTCTATAGCTATTTTTAACCAGGAATATATGTTATTGGCAATCAATGTTCATTCACATGGACCAATATATCAGGACTGTTATGAAGCTAGTGGTATTATCATATGAAGCCAGGTATATAAGAAGGGAACAAGAAGTCAGGCTGCAGTTAATGTCCTCAGCATGTACTGTTGATCTGGTGCTGGAGTTGGAATCTGGATGGTGATTGGTGATTCTCTTTTTAATAGGTTTATCTGTCATAGGATAGTACGTTATTTGTTCGTACCAGTGATCAATTCTTTTTTTAGATATTACATCTGGTGATATCTAGTTGATCATTCTGTTATATGCTTAACTGACCAAATAAAATGATTAACTGTTTCCAGGGATATGGATCTCCACATTGTGATATAGGGGCCTATGATGTCCAACTTTAAATACTTTTATCTATTGGTTAGTGTGATTTTATAGGCCATGTTTTAGCATGTTGATTGTTGCATATTTTAAGTTATAATCCTCTATAGGATTATAGGACAAATAAGTAAAAAAAAAAAAAAGCAGAAGAGATCAAAATATAATGTTGCTTGAATGTAACCTTAAAACAAAGTAAACATCATAGTGTTGAAGTACTAAGGGCCTGCTTGGTAATGTCAATTCATCTATGTTTAGTGTTGATTTATTAAACCCCTGTTTCTTTCCTGTCTGTTTTACTATTTGAGAGATATGAATATGTTCACTTTCTTTTTTCGTTTAGGAAATCCTACTACGCATTCCTGTTTCTTTCTTTGTATATTGTTTCTCATGGTTCTCCTATGGGAAAGCTTTCTTTCCTGATTAGCGTTTGATGGAATTATATGATAAAAGGTCTGACAATTCGGTATGAGATTTAGGAACTGAAGAAAATAATTGAAGCTGGTCTTAGTGTACTTGTTAAAGTGGGAATGGGCCTTCAAAGCTGGAAATATGCATCTGTCAAGTTAGCTGACTGTTTTTGATTTCTGGAGGCAGTGTTATATTGTAGGTATGGTGGGCACGAGCTTGCTCTGCTATGTATCATCTCTTGTTGATCCATGTCAAAAAAAGAAATATTGTTATGAATAGATATTCATAGTATGGATGGAAGAGACCCATTGTATAAAGGTATGAATTCTTGTATTCCGTTGAAACTTGCTGACAGAGTATATCTAGAAGATGTGGTAAAGTATGGGTTGATTCTTTAATCTGTTAGTGTAGATGATTGGTATCAACCACTTGAGTGATGGATTGGTATCATTCAGTATTGTCTGGACTTCATCTTCTTTGTTGAGATGTTTCAGAACCTAGGGTGATTGAGACATAGAAACTAGAGGTTCCAAGATCTTACCTTCCCTGTAACTGATCAGTCATGGTTTAGCTTAATGTTAGTACCATCTCAAAATAGGTTACAATATGGTACAAGGGTTAGATACGCACCCATACAAATACATGGTATAGGTACTATTCTGACTCCAATAGCATATCGTATGTCCTCACGGGAGTGTATGATACCTGAACAATTACATGACCTGTCCACTCTGGCAGCAACTACTTATTGTTTGGCTGATATGTTTTAACGGTCATTTATTTAATATCTTGCATGTGTAAACAGAAGGAATTTAAAAGATCTAAAGATTTCCAAGCTTTATACATGGTAGTTAGACGGATTGATGCTCAAGAATTGCTGTCTTGATTCACTTTATTTCAGACTGACTGTCTCCGGAGATCATGCATGAACAAATCCTCTTCTTCTGCAGTATGTATTTTCCTTCGTCAAGTATCCCACTTTAGCTACCAAAAGTGGGATACTTCTACATATCCTAATTTTGTTTATCTTTTTTATATAAACTACAGTTCAATCGGTATTCTAATAGAATGGACAAAAATTGGATAAATAAGTTGAGATCCAGTGCCGAATATTTGGATGGAGTTCAGAATTTCATTAAGTTTGCTTTAGAAAAATCTAATATGAACGGAAAGATTTTATGTCCATGTCAAAAATGTATAAATAGTTCTGCTCTTGATCCAAAAATTGTTGAAGAACATTTGGTGTGGAATGGTTTTCTAAAGGGTTATACTGAATGGGTACTTCATGGAGAGTTCACACCTTTATGTAACCAACCCTCCTATCTAGAACACACTTTCAATTTTGGAACCAGTGATACGGAAAAAAATTCTGTAGAAGAAAATGATATAAGGGGCTTACTTAGAGATGCTCTTGAACATAGTATTAGAATTGTAAGAGAAGATGAGCATACAGTTATTAATCAGTCCATGCATGTTAATAAATCTATACATTCTGATGACACAGTTCGTTATGATAATTTGGTAAAAGATTGTGATTAAGAACTATATCCGGGTTGTAAGAATTTTACGAAGATTTCTTTTTTTCTGTATTTATTACATTTGAAATATTTGAATGGATGGTCCAGCAAGTCTTTTACTATGCTTCTTTAATTATTAAAGGATGCATTTCCGGAAGGTGTTACTTTGCCATCATCTTCATATGAAGCCAAAAAACTAATAAAAGAGTTGGACCTTGGATACGAGAAGATACACAGTTGTCCGAATGACTGCATTTTATATCGCGGTGACAATATCAACCAAGAGTCGTACCGAATATGTGGAACTTCACGATGGAAAAACATAAAGAAGACGAGAATGATTTGATGACTGAAGTGGATGCTGCACCGATTAAGAAAAAATCGACTAAAATTTTGAGGTATTTTCCTCTTATACTAAGATTGAAAAGGATGTTTGCATCACCGAAGACAGCTTCCTCGATGAGATGGCATGACGAAGGCTGTACAAAGGATGGAATGTTACGACACCCAGCGGATAGTCCCACATGGAAAGCATTTGATGATAGGCATCCCAAATTTGCTTCTGATGTTCGCAGTGTTAGGCTAGGTTTAGCTATTGATGAGTTTAATCCATTCCGAACGATGAGCTCAATATACAGCACTTGGCTAGTTATTTTGATTCCATATAATTTGCCACCATGGATGTGTATGAAATAATCTTCAATAATTCCGTCAATGGTTATTTCAGGTGACAAGGGTCTAGGTAATGATATTGATGTTTTTCTACAGTGATGAGAGCACAAAAGTGCGATCTAAGTACCATTTAACTTAACTTAATGCTAGCAAAATAATGATAAATAATAGCTGTTAACATTTGCATGATTAAATATTATCCTTAGCACTTATTATAATTTTTATCATTATTTTATATAAATTCATCTAAAAAGAATGCATCTTCCCAACTGCAGAATAGAGTACATGACTCTTATTCAGCAAGCCCGAGCATACAAGCCCCAATCCGGCCGCATCCACGCATCCCGGCTCCCGTGCACAATCTCAGGCGTCCATTTGAAGGAGCTCGCGCTTCAACGTCCAAATCCCATATTCCATCTCCCGTGATCAACTCCTTCCCGTGTGCATATCCAGCATCCGTTTCCTTCCGCGCCCAATCCCGCGTCCACGGTCCAAGCCAATCTCAGCTCAGCTCATGGCTCATCGCTTCCAACCGAATCCACACGTTTTTTTTTTACTTTCTCAAAACAGGGCTCAACCTCCAGCGTCCCATGATGGATCCATCTTCATCCCGTCCATTTCCTTCCGCGCCCAATCCTCTCCGCGAATCAAGCCAGCCTTCGTTCCTAGCAAATCTTTAGCCTCCGGATCAGCTTATACCCAGATTCACGTCCGAGGAGCAGCATCTCAAGCGTCCGCGTCTCACCTTCCGTGTCACAGATCCCAGCTGAGATCAGCGCCCGCTTCTTCCTCCGTTCCAGCCGTTCGTGAGCATCTCGGCGACCACCTAGCAGCATCCACAATCTCCCAGCAATCTCGCTTCCCGTGAAGCGTCGCAGCCATCCGCACGTCATCCGCACCCGCGATCAGCTCCCGTGTCCGTCTCGTCCGTGGTCGCAGCCATCCACACACGATCCTCGGCGATGCATCCGGAGTCCGCACCCATCCTCTTTCCATCGCTAGCTGGAAGGTGGGGAGGATATATATGAGGGAAGGGAGGAGGCTCAAGGAGTGGATTCGGTGGGAAGAAGAGGAAGAATAGAGGAGTCGGCTGCTGCGGTTGAAGGAAAAGAGAAGAAGAAAACAGGGTATGCCCTGTTTCCGAAAAGAAAAAGAAAAAAAAAAGGGAAGAAGTGATGCTTGTAATGGGAGGCTAACTCCTTTGGCAAAGGGTGAAGGATGAACCCTTGTCATGCTTTCATCAAGTATACTCTAAACTTGTATTCTAATTGTTTAATATCTATTGGTATGTTATGATTCTCGCATATTTATTTATTAGATAAATTAATCATGTTTTATGTTTATCGATGCATGGATCGCTCTGATATTTGATTTGTCGTAGACATAACTAGCACGATGAATGCTTAGACATTGGGCTCATGTATTCAATCGATATATTCCATGATTAAAACTATTTTATCTATTCGATCCTTAATCGAGAATTGTCGAGTTTATTTGTTGAAAGTAATATAGTCAAGGGGGGATTCCGGATCCCTACCCATCTCTATATTATCGAACTTAATTTATTAATTAGTTTCTCTAAACTACTGAAATTAAACTGATACTTCATAGACCGTTCCCTGAGGAATCGACCTCGGACTCCCGAGTTATATTACTTGTGCGATTCTCCTGCACTTGGGAGAACAATTTTATTTTTGCACCAAGTTTTTGGCGCCGTTGCCGGAGAACGGCTGAGTTATTAGTATAATTTTAGATTTCATTTTTATCTTAATAGTTAGTATTTTTCTTTTGAAAAAAAAAATTAAATCTTTACTACTATTTTTAATTCCCCACACAGTTTGCATCAAACTCTGATATCATAGAAAGTAGCCGTCTGATTGGACTCAAATTTGGTCAACTGGTGCAAGACACATTTTTCAATAATCTGAACGGTCTGATTGACATTCTGAGACTTTTAAGACCATTAGATTAATACGAAACATTGCTGCTTTCTGTTTTAAAGTTTCTGCATTTATTTTTTTTTTAGAATCAGAATTTTATTGTTATCATATCTCATTAACCCTTGTTGCTAATTGAAATTTTTTTTTTAAAAAAAAACTTTAAGAAAAGATCGAGGGTGATTATTCAAAAATTAAAAAAAAAAGAGAGGAAAAAACTAAAATTTCAAATTTCAAATTTTAAATTTCAGAATTCAAATTTCAAACTTCAACTCATAAAATTTAAAAAAAAAAGATAAATAAATAATTTGCTTGATCACCTATTCAATGAAATTTAATGTCATGCCATAAAACATTAAAAAAAAAAATCTCTTGATTGTTGCATATAGCATAAGGCATCAGCATAAAATATTCTAAGGGCTGAACCCATTTAAAAAGATAAGGTCGGGATTTCATCACTCGTCCTTAGCCCAAAAATCACCCCAGTGCATAAATATCCTAAGCTTAACTAAAATCAACTAGACGTTGGCCCCTAAGGACATTCGAGCTCAATAGGACGAAGACCACCGAAAGTTGCACCAATTTCGCTCTGTGGCTTAGTTGATGTCTAGGCAAGCTTTATCCATATAAGGGAGACAGTTCATCTGTTCGAGGCAAGTGGGTTTTAAGTGGGACCTTTGCGAACGCATCGTGACCCCTCCACTTACCTGGGAGCTTACCTGGTCAACTCGGTTCATTAGACCGGATTGGAGGCTTAGGTGCCCTCTTCAAACTAATTAGGAGCTGTCTAGAAATTTAAGAAAAATATTAGAAATTGAGGTGTAATGTTTTGTTGCATGTTTGATTGTGAATAGATTTTTGTTTTAGGGTGTCGTTTTAGGTTATCTTTAGTTGGTACTTATATTTTTTTAAAAAATAAAATAAAAAAAAAGAGAGGGAAATATTTTGCATGCTAAAGTGGAATAGGGACGACACTGGTCGATTAAGTCGTACAACTTTAGATCATCCCTTAGGACACATCCCTGAAATTCCTTCGCAGTATCTCACACCTTGTGAGATGGCTGATTTAAATGAAGATGCGGGAAGTCACCACAATCGAGAACGAGAACCCAATGTTATGACCCTAAGACAATACCTACAACCGGCTAGGACTAGTCAGCCTTCATGCATAATTTTTCCTGATAATGTAGGACATTTTGACATCAAACCCGGGGTAATTCAATTACTGCCCAAGTTCCACGGGTTAGAGTCCGAGAGTCCGTATCTTCATTTAAAGGATTTTGAAGAATTGAGCATTACATTTAGAGTGCCAAATGTCACCGAGGATGTCCTCAAGCTGACATTGTTTTCTTTCTCTCTAAAGGATAAGGCCAAAACATGGCTAAACTCTTTGCGACCTAGATCAATAAGAACTTGGCAAGATATGCAGAGAGAATTTTTAAAGAAGTTCTTCCCCACACAAAGGACCAATTTTTTGAAAAGACATATGAGCAATTTCCAACAAAAAGATAATGAAACATTTTATGAATGTTGGGAAAGATTTAAAGACCTTCTTCTCTCATGCCCTCATCACGGATTCGAAACTTGGAGAACCATTAGCTTCTTTTATGAATGTTTATCTCCACAGTTGAAACAATTTGTAGAGACCATGTGCAACGGTAGATTTTTAGAAAAACACCCTGATGAGGCGTGGGAGTATTTGGATTCCCTTGCTGAAACTGCCCAACTTTGGGATAACGGGGATAGAAACAATAAGTCTTTATCTAAGCCTACTAGCTCTGTACAGGGAGGCCTTTACAACCTCAAAACTGAGGATGATCTTCATGGTAAAATGGCAGCCCTCACTAGGAAAGTAGAAGAAATTGAGCTTAGGAAGGTTGAGCCTGTCAAGACTATAGAGCTTAGAAACGAGTGTTGTGGTATCTGCGATATGTCGGGTCATACCACTACAGATTGCCCCACCATACCGGCATTCAAAGAAGTCTTGCACGATCAAGCAAATGCTATGAACTCCTACCAAAAGCCTTATAACGATCCATACTCGAATACCTATAACCCTGGTTGGAAGAATCATCCAAATTTTAGGTGGAGAAATGATCATCCTCAACAGTCACACCATTCAGCTCCTCCACCTGCACATCCTACTTTTGCATCACCACCCTCCCAAAAGCCGAATATCGAGGATACCTTGCAATCTATACAAACTTTTCTACAAGGTCAAGCTAATATCAATGCTCAAAATACTCGAAATTTTGAAAATATAAGGAACCAATTGTCAATGTTGACTACCGTCCTAAGTACCCAAGAGAAGGGTAAGCTTCCAGCTCAACCCCAACCTAATCCACAAGTGCACGGTAGTAATAATATGACTTCTTCTAGTTCGCATACAGAATATGCAAAAAGCATTATGACTTTGCGTAATGGGAAAGTCATCGATCAGACCATCCCATTGAGACCGCAGGTCACTTCTAATTCTGATGCTCCCAAAGTCGATGAAAGGGACAAAGAAGAAGTTGAGGTTCCAACTTTTACCAAGAAAGTTGAATGTCCTTTTTCTCTACCTTTTCCACAACGGTTAAAGCCGTTGCAAAAGCTCGAACCTAATTCTGAAATTTTTGAGCTTTTTAAACAAATAAAGATCAACATACCTCTTCTTGATGCAATCAAACAAGTACCCTCATATGCCAAATTTTTGAAGGACTTGTGTACTGTCAAGCGCCGATTAAATGTTAAGAAGAAGGCATTTTTAACTAAAAATGTGAGTGCTATTTTGCAGCACAACATTCTCCCTAAATTTAAGGATCCAGGTTGCCCAACCATCTCATGCATCATAGGCAACTTTAGGATAGAGCGAGCATTGTTAGATTTAGGGGCGAGTGTGAATTTGTTGCCATATTCTGTATATGAGCAACTTGGTTTAGGTGAGTTGAAGCCAACCTCCGTCACTTTGCAATTAGCTGACAGGTCAGTTAAAATTCCAAGGGGGATTGTCGAGGATGTATTAATCCAAGTAGACAAGTTCTACTTTCCTGTCGATTTTATCATATTGGACACACATCCGGCTTCGAACTCACAGTCTCAGATTCCGGTCATTTTAGGACGTCCATTTCTTGCAACTTCTAATGCATTGATTAATTGTAGGAATGGCGTCATGAAGCTTTCTTTTGGTAACATGACCTTAGAACTAAACATTTTTAATGTGTGCAAACAACCTAATGACCCCGAAGAGAGTAAGGAGGTTGATTGGGTTGAAACTATCGCGGAGGAATATTTGTTAGCTGAAGCATTTAACGATCCATCCGGCGATAGTTTAATTGATTGGTAGACTAATGGCACCAATAAAGATGATTTGTTGGTCAAACCTAGTATGAATTTTTCGAACGCCATGATGATCAATGGGTGGAGACCAAAAGTAGAAAAATTTGAACAGTTGCCACCTCGAGAAGCAAAGATAGTACCATCCCATGAGCAAGTGCCTAAGCTCGAGTTAAAACCTTTACCGAAGGAACTCAAGTATGCCTTTCTTGGACCCGAGGACACTTACCCTATAATTATCTCATCTGATCTTAATCATGACCAAGAAAGAAAATTACTTGGTGTTCTAAAGAATCATAAAGGAGCTTTAGGGTGGTCTATTGCCGACTTGAAGGGGATTAGCTCCTTAGTTTGCACGCACCGGATATATTTGGAGGACAATGCCAAAACCACAAGGCAAATGCAACGAAGGTTGAATCCTATGATGAGAGATGTGGTTAAGGCAGAAGTCCTCAAGTTGCTTGACGTGGGTATTATTTACCCAATTTCCGACAGCAAGTGGGTAAGCCCTACTCAAGTCGTTCCTAAGAAATCGGGTTTGACAGTGGTAGAAAATGAACAAGGTGAACTAGTTCCAACTCGTGTCCCGACGAGTTGGCGCATGTGTGTTGACTACCGAAAGCTGAATTTGGTCACACGAAAGGATCACTTTTCTCTACCCTTCCTAGGCCAAGTGTTGGAGAAAGTTGCAGGACATAATTTCTATTATTTTCTCGATGGCTATTCGGGATATTATCAAATTGAAATTTCACCAGAAGATCAAGAGAAGACTACCTTCACTTGTCCTTTTGGCACATTTGCTTTCTGACGAATGCCATTCGGGTTGTGTAATGCACCTGCAACATTCCAAAGATGCATGCTCAGCATCTTTGAAGACATGAACGAGAAGTTTTTGGAAGTGTTCATGGACGACTTCTCCATTTTTGGCGACACATTTGATGATTGCCTGTCACATTTACAAGCAGTCTTAGCTCGATGTATGGAGAAGAATTTGATTCTGAATTGGGAGAAATGTCATTTCATGGTGCCAAAGGGAATTGTCCTAGGACATATTGTTTCATCGAAAGGCATGGAAGTAGATAGAGCTAAGATCGATTTAATTGCTAAGCTACCTGCACCCAAGACGGTTAGAGATGTTCGATCATTTTTGGGTCATGCTGGATTTTATAGGAGGTTCATCAAGGACTTTAGTGTCATAGCTCGACCATTATGTAACCTCCTGTCCCTTGATACACTGTTCAATTGGACTGAAACCTGTCAGGAGGCATTCGAAAAGTTGAAGTCTATGCTTAGCACTGCACCCATTGTGCGACCACTTGATTGGTCATTACCTTTTGAGATTATGTGCGACGCTAGCGACTATGCGATAGGAGCTGTCCTAGGACAATACAAGGATAATAAGCCATATGTCATTTACTATGCAAGCAAAACCTTAAACGATGCTCAAATGAATTACACCACCACCGAGAAGAAATTGCTTGCAGTAGTATTTGCCTTAGATAAATTTCGCTCTTATATCCTTGGTGCTCCTATTGTTATCTTCACAGACCATGCAGCGTTAAAATATTTGCTGGATAAGAAAGAGGCCAAACCACGCTTAATACGATGGATACTTCTACTCCAAGAATTTGACATCACTATTAAAGATAAAAAGGGAGTAGAGAATGTGGTTGCTGACCATTTATCACGGCTAGTTTTTCATGATTCAGTGCCACAGTTTCCCATCAAGGACTCATTCCCTGAAGAGCAGTTGTTTGCACTTTCTAGTATGCCATGGTATGCAGATATTGTAAATTTTCTTGTTACAAACCGGATTCCGGAGCATTGGGGGTCGATAGATAGAAAATTTTTTTTGCGCGAAGTGAGGAATTATTACTATGACGAACCCTATTTATTTAAATATTGCAATGACCAAATTTTTAGACGATGCATACCGGATCATGATATACAAAGTGTACTTTCTTTCTGTCACACTGATGCTTGTGGTGGACACTTTGCTTCTAAGAAAACAACAGCTAAGGTGTTGCAATGTGGTTTTTATTGGCCTACACTATTTAAAGATGCCCACGAATTCTGTAGGACATGTGACCCATGTCAACATGTTGGGAGTCTAACTCGTAGGCAAATGATGCCTCTTCAGCCCATTACTGCTATTGAAATTTTTGATATATGGGGCATCAATTTTATGGGCCCATTTTCACAGTCTTTTGGATATGAGTACATTTTCGTTGGGGTCGAATATGTGTCCAAATGGGTAGAAGCTGTCGCTTGTAGGACCAATGATCACAAACCCGTCCTGAAGTTTTTAAAAGAAAATATTTTTTTATGATTTGGAATGCCTAAGGTCATAATTAGTGATGGTGGAAAACACTTTTGTAATAAGCCTTTTGAGACATTATTAAAAAAGTATGGTGTCACCCACAGAGTTGCTACCCCATATCACCCGCAAACTAGTGGCCAAGTAGAATTAGCCAATAGGGAGATCAAGCGTATTTTAGAAAAAACGGTAAATCCATCACGAAAAGATTGGTCCTTGAAACTATCAGATGCATTATGGGCCTATCGTACTGCATACAAAACTATTCTTGGCATGTCTCCCTACCGGCTAGTCTATGGAAAAGCATGTCATCTGCCTGTAGAAATAGAACATAAATCGTATTGGGCAATTAGAAAATTGAACTGTGATTTACATGACGCCGGTCTAGCAAGAAAATTGCAATTGAACGAGCTTAATGAGATTCGCAGAGATGCTTATGACAATGCTAAAATTTGCAAAGAACGAATGAAGATCTTACATGATAAATCAATTTTAAAAAAATCTTTCGAACCTTTGCAAAAAGTTCTTTTATATGATTCCCGCTTACATCTGTTTCCTGGTAAGTTGCGATCGAGATGGACAGGTCCTTACATTATAAAAACTGTTTTTCCACATGGGGCGGTTGAGATTGAGAATCCACGGGATGGTAGAATTTTTAAGGTAAATGGACATAGGTTAAAACCTTTTCTTGAGAATTTTGCAGATGAAGAGGACTCCTTTTCCTTGGGGGAGCCTTCTTATGACTGAGCATGAGGCAAGGGTATGTGTATATTAGTTAGGATTATTTTTCTAGTTTTGTAGGTTTTATTTTGTGGATATCAACAGCTCAAGGTATTCCTCTTCTCTCCAATATTATTTTCTCTACTGTCTTTCATTATAGTTTTCTTGTATCTATTACATTGAGGACAATGCCATGTTTAAGTTGGGGGGAGGGAAGTATTTCGCAAAAAAAAAAAAAAATGTTTTTGCATTCTTTTCTAAGCAAATGCACATGTATTTTCATATTGAGTTTGTGCAACTATTAAGGCAAGGAATACATGCATCCTATGACTGATCAGAGACCTATTATTAGATCCCTGCACATGTATTTAATGATTATAGGAAGGTCTCAGGAGTTCACATTTGTTTAATACATTTTTATTAAGCCATATCTGTAAAAGAAGTACGAGTATCCTTGTCCGTACTATAAGGTTCTTGATTTGGTTTTCACATAAAGATAGAGGTTGAATATCCCGGCTAGATCATCTAAGTGCCTTATGTTCCGACCTTGGTTGACCTATAGTCACGTTGCAGTCACATTATATGGTTCAGTTTACCTTCTCTATTTTTAAAAAAAAAATTTAAAAAAATAATAATAAAAGAAAATGAGGAGATGACAAGTCTAACCTCGTGGCGTAGTCTGGTTCGAGTAATTAAGCCCGAGGGGTGTTTCACCTAATGCCTTGAGCCAACTGGATCAGGAGTTATTGGCCGAAAACTCGCTACATGGACCTTGCTAGAGCCTTAGGGGGTTGGACTATTGTAATCACCATATGTGTTTAAAATAAAAAAAAAAAACATGAATAGGGTTGGTCGGGCTGAACCTAATGACATGTGGTAATGGCTGGTTTGACTCCATTGTATTGGACCTTTGTGTACTTTGGATATTTAGTTGGGATTGATAGCTCCTTCTTTTTATGCGAACCATTCTTGACAATTTTAAACAACATGAGATATTCCGAAAATTTGATGGATTAGGCTCTGATAAACTGTAGTAAACACTTGTGAACTTGAGTAGTGCACCTAAAATTCAAGCGGTACCATGTTGTGGTGGAGGTATTAGTGCTCTAAGAAAGTCATCCTGTTTATGCATTTTAGTATTCCCCTTGCTTTGATAGTTGCCATGCTTGAGAAAAATATATATCACGTGTGTATTAACTTAGATTTCATTATATAGCATTTTATGAATTATATTTGTGGGTAACATCACTGCAAACCCTCACGAGACAACACTCGTCCACTAGGGTAACCTAGGGGTTTAACGGCTTGTTGCACGGCTAAGTGCAACCGTGATTCCTACGAAAGTGAGTACTTAACTTAATTTTATACAATTAGTTCTAATAAAACATCAAAGGGTCAACCAACACTTTTTGTACTCTCATGTTATTGATTACTCTGAATTGCCAGAGACTAGCAATAAGCTAGTTGGAGGGTATGATGAGAGCACAAAAGTACGATCTAAGTACCATTTAACTTAACTTAATGCTAGCAAAATAATGATAAATAATAGGTGTTAACATTTGCATGATTAAATATTATCCTTAGCACTTATTATAATTTTTATCATTATTTTATATAAATTCATCTAAAAAGAATGCATCTTCCCAACTGCAGAATAGAGTACATGACTCTTATTCAGCGAGCCCGAGCGTACAAGCCCCAATCCGGCCGCATCCACGCATCCCGGCTCCCGTGCACAATCTCAGGCATCCATTTGAAGGAGCTCGCGCTTCAACGTCCAAATCCCATATTCCATCTCCCGTGATCAACTCCTTCCCGCGTGCATATCCAGCATCCGTTTCCTTCCGCGCCCAATCCCGCGTCCACGGTCCAAGCCAATCCCAGCTCAGCTCACGGCTCATCGCTTCCAACCGAATCCACACGTTTTTTTTTTTACTTTCTCAAAACAGGGCTCAACCTCCAGCGTCCCATGATGGATCCATCTTCATCCCGTCCGTTTCCTTCCGCGCCCAATCCTCTCCGCGAATCAAGCCAGCCTTCGTTCCCAGCAAATCTTCAGCCTCCGGATCAGCTTATACCCAGATTCACGTCCGAGGAGCAGCATCTCAAGCGTCCGCGTCTCACCCTCCGTGTCACAGATCCCAGCCGAGATCAGCGCCCGCTTCTTCCTCCGTTCCAGCCGTTCGTGAGCATCTCGGCGACCACCTAGCAGCATCCACAATCTCCCAGCAATCCCGCTTCCCGTGAAGCGTCGCAGCCATCCGCACGTCATCCGCACCCGCGATCAGCTCCCGTGTCCGTCTCGTCCGTGGTCGCAGCCATCCGCACACGATCCTCGGCGATGCATCCAGAGTCCGCACCCATCCTCTTTCCATCGCTAGCTGGAAGGTGGGGAGGATATATATGAGGGAAGGGAGGAGGCTCAGGGAGCGGATTCGGTGGGAAGAAGAGGAAGAATAGAGGAGTCGGCTGCTACGGTTGAAGGAAAAGAGAAGAAGGAAACAGGGTATGCCCTGTTTCCGAAAAGAAAAAGAAAAAAAAAAGGGAAGAAGTGATGCTTGTAATGGGAGGCTAACTCCTTTGGCAAAGGGTGAAGGATGAACCCTTGTCATGTTGCTTTCATCAAGTACACTCTAAACTTGTATTCTAATTGTTTAATATCTATTGGTATGTTATGATTCTCGCATATTTATTTATTAGATAAATTAATCATGTTTTATGTTTATCGATGCATGGATCGCTCTAATATTTGATTTGTCGTAGACATAACTAGCACGATGAATGCTTAGACATTGGGCTCATGTATTCAATCGATATATTTCATGATTAAAACTATTTTATCTATTCGATCCTTAATCGAGAATTGTCGAGTTTATTTGTTGAAAGTAATATAGTCAAGGGGGGATTCCGGATCCCTACCCATCTCTATATTATCGAACTTAATTTATTAATTAGTTTCTCTAAACTACTGAAATTAAATCTGAAATTAAACTGATACTTCATAGACCGTTCCCTGAGGAATCGACCTCAGACTTCCGAGTTATATTACTTGTGCGATTCTCCTGCACTTGGGAGAACAATTTTATTTTTGCACCATACAGCCTCTAATAGAGGAATTGAAACAAATATGGGAGGGTATTGATGCATTTGATGCTTTCGCTAGCCAAAATTTCAAATTGTGTGTAGCTCTTATTTGGACCATCAATGATTTTCCTGTATATGCTAATTTATCTGGTTGGAGCACTAAGGGGCGTATTGCATGTCCTTCTTATGGAGATTCAACCCACGTATTGGTTAAAACATGGAGAAAAGTTCTGTTCTTGCCCAACGCTTTATAGCGTCAGGCAAGAACGAAGATAAGCTGACGCTTTTAAGCGTCGGCCCCAGTCCGACACAAACCCACGGTTTTAAGCGTCAGTTCATATTAAAAGCGTCGGTTAACTTACAGAAGAACGACGCTTAAAAGCGTCGGCATACATCTTGGTTTGGTTGATGCTTTATGGAGGCATCGGCGTAAACTGTGCCCACCCCAACCTGCCCGACGTGTTAGCCACACTTTAGGAGGCGTTGGCAGGTAATGTACCGATGCTTAAAAGCGTCAGTAAAGACTAAAAAAAGCATCAGGATATATCCTTTCTTTTGTAGTGTTAGATCATTGAATCTGAAGGTTTGATGATGTAGTTATGATTGAACACTAACCCAGTCCTTTGTCCTGAGGACCAGATACCTCCATTTGTTTGGTTGCATTAATCATAATATAATTGATATACCCTGAAACCGATCATAGCTGTTATGGCAAGCCGACCAACAAAACCTCACCACATAGTCGGCCATAAAAGCGAGCGTGTAGAGCCGTTCAAATTTCAAACTCTTCTCGACCTGGTGACAACTCGGTCTATAATTACGTGCAGTTTCCTCATATGTGCGACATGCAAGTAATTCATGCACCCAAGATCGAGATATTACCAAAACGGCCAACGAATATGCCCGATTTGCTTGGCGATGGGTGCCAACCTTTACCTATATACATCGACTCTTAGTAAGTTCTCTCGACTCCAATACCATGCAATCACTTTGCCATTTTCAAATCACCACTATTCTTTGAGATCAGTGCCTGACTTAGGCATTAGAGGGTCCCCTGCTGGACACTCTTCGACAAGTAGACTTTATGATTTTGCTGTTTCAAGTTGGATCTAGTGCAAGAGCCCCCATCTAAGTGCAATAACCATCATCAACTTTCCTACCTTAGCTCGGAGACCAACGGTAGGCTCAACCCAACCACGCCGACCTAAATGGAGCCGCCTATCTCTTACAGCCACCCGGCTAGCTCGATGCAGAAGTTAGGTTAGATTTCCTTGGCAACATATTGGCTTTAGGGGAAGGGCCTGTAATCTTATTTTTGTAGGTTCAACTATTCGGTAGACCTGCAGCCATAAAGTTGAGGAGAGCACTAGCAGCACCCACCCTTGCACAACAAGATATGCATCCGAAAATCTGATGGTTCTTTATAGAGCTCCTAGACTACTACACCCTCGCAAGATTCGCAGCTAGTATGAATGGTAACTGCTAAGCAATTCAATCTGTCTATGCAACAAGTTCAGACATTGACTGCAATTGTCCAAAACTTGTAGTAGATAACTGCAAATTAGTAGCAACATCCGCAGCAATACCAACAATAGCTGACTCATGCACCAAACTACCATGAGGATCCATGGCAACTGAGCCCTCACTCCCATCCACAGAGCCTAAGATGGGATTAAGCGAGCCATTGCTCCCATCCTTGGAGCCCACAACGAGCTCAGCAGAGCCACCATTCTTACCCATGGAGCCTAGGACAAGATAGGAGACACCGATCACCCAATCATCAATCCAGAGAAGGTTTGACACCGAGCATTCATCCCTCCACTAATCAAAGATGGTCTCCTAGAGAGAGGCCGACCTCAATTGCAAGATTGAGGAGATGGATCATCACGTTGAATCCCTAAGAGGATAGAATATTGGGCTCGAAATGATGTCGACTTTACAACCAAGCTCCCATTGTCAGCAAATATCATGGAGAAGTCTCCCCTACCTCAGTTCAAGATGCTGCAACTGAAATTGTATGATGGAACCTTGGATCCCCTAGACCACTTGAAGAGTTTCAAGGCTCTCATAATGCTCTAAGGAGCCACAAACTCTATACTACGCTGGGCTTTTCTGGCCATACTTTGAAAGGTAGCTTGACTTTGGTACATCGAGCTTCAACTGGGCTCCATCTATTACCTCGAGTAGTTTGATTGTTCGTCCTTTCCTGTCTACCTAAAAATATGCTAGACAGATCGTTGTTAGAACCGACGAACAAAAGTTAATTTAAATTTTACTCTTACCTTTCCTACTCGAAGAATAGTGGTTGTAAGAGGTCGATCCACAGGGAGGCGATTGGAGTTGCATAAAAATTAAAACGTTCACTCGGATTCAAAATCGAGTTTCGAATAACTAAAGAAAAACATTATTATGGGGATGTTGATGGATTCTCTAGTCTACAGGAGAATTTTCTTTATTTAAAAATAATAAAAAGACAAGTATTTAGAAATCAAAGAGCATTTATAAATTTATGAAATGTTTAACTATTCAAAGGAAAATTTTGGCATGAATTGAAATGGATGAAAGCAAGTGCTAAGAAGATTGAAACCTGGAACATAAATTGCATAAAAGAAAATTTTATATATTGCATGAAAAAAAGGAAGAAAGATTACAGAATTTGAAGAACGGAAATTAAAAACAACAGAAATTACAACTTTAGCATAAATAAAACTAAAAACCCCAAAACACATGCTCTTAAAATAAAACTCTTAAAAAAAAAAAGAAAATATTAGAACATGCTCTGTTTTCAAAAGAGAAAACAGAGCATTTCCTTCAAAACAATCCCTCTCCCCTGTTCCTTCTTGAACCAGCCGAGCTTCTTCTTCCCCTTTGGACCCGCCGGCCACCACCCTGCCCCCTCCCCCTCCTCCTCTCGTTCTCCCCCTTCTTATAGATCGCGGGGTGCTGAAATTAGGGGAGGAATGCGTGTCATCCGGGATGCTGGGGCTGAATCGAGGTGCTAAACCGGAAGAGAGCTGGCCTGCCGTTCCTTGACAATGCATCGCGGGATCGACGGAAGGGCTTGGATCACGGGATGGAATCTTGGGCTGCTTCACAGGCTGGGATCATGGCGGATTGTGGAGGAGGGGGTCGATGATCGTTGGAGACGCGGAAGCTTGATCCGTGGAGGGGGATCACGGGATGAGCTGGATTACCGGCTGCTGGCTAGCGGGCTGAGGCGGAGGCTGCCGTGGGATTGTCCGGCTTGGATCACGGAAGAGGGGCTGGAGCTCACTTGGAAAGCGCCGCGGGACCACTGCTAGCATCACGGGAGGGAAGAGCTGGCTCGGGAGCTCTCGATGTGGAGGAAGCCGGACGGGATGAGTGGCTGTGAGCCGCTGAGAGCAGCGTTGAAGACGCGGAATGGAAGAGACGCGCGTGCGATGAGGCGGAGGAGCTGCAGACAGAGGAGGCCGGACGAATCCAGAAGGGGGAAACGGCTGCGAGGTGCTGCTTGGATCCCACTTGCAGTCGGACGGGCATGGGAGGTTGCTGGGTTTTCAGAAGAGGGTGGAGCCGGACGCGATCACAGGATGCTTCATGGCTCGGGGCCGCGGGATCGACGGAATGGGCGCACGGCTAGAGACGCGCTGGGACGGCTTGGGATGGGCTGATCGCGAGATCCCTGGGACGTCTGGCTTGGATGCGGTGAACTGAATATGGTTCATGTGCTAGTTTCTGCAATGGAATTGGATTTTTTTTGGAAGAAGGTCTGGGACTTTCTTTGCCCTCCTGAGATGGGAGCTGGGAGATACCGAGTTCCGTCCAATTAGTCATATAGTTAAAAAAATAGTGTGATATAAAATTTGGCTTGTAGACGGACGGACTGAGTTCGTCACGGTTCATCTATTCTGACTGGAGGTCAAGTGCAATTCTTTCAAGTCATAGGTCACCTAGCACCTCATAGTTATGATATAGCCAAATTAGATTTGCCCAAAATTCTTTTCCAAAAGCACAGAAAAATTGGACCCAATTCGGACCCGAACCCGACTCGGACCCGATTCGGACCCGACCCGATCTTCAACCAGGTCGGATCTGGGAAGGGATCCTTTTTTAGTCAAATTTGTACTCAATGTGCATTTTATCTCTAATTTATGAAAATCTGTGTCAAACCCAAATATAATATTAATCCAGTGAATTTATCATTATCGGTTAGCAATAATATTAATTTAGGTGACATGTAGGTCGCACTTTTGTGCTCTCATCACACCCCCCAACTAGCTTATTGCTAGTCTCTAGCAATTAACAAGCAAACGATAAAATGAGGGCACAAAAAGATGTAGTCTAACTTATGATTTTTTTTTTCTCTTTTTTTTATTGAAGCTAAATACACAAACTAAGATATGTACCCATTTTCGTAGGGAGTCACGATTGCACTTAGCACGTGCAACAAGCCTTTAAACCCCTAGGTTACCCTAGTGGACGAGTGTTGTCTCGTGAGGGTTTGCAGTGAAGTTACCCACAAACTTCATTAGTCAGGGATTTCTAATGTTTAACTCAAAATTTGAGCAAGTATTATTGTATGGACTTAGAATTGCAAGGACAATAAAGACTTATTGCTATCATATTCAAGTAGACTCTAACTCAAGTTTCATTACACCCCATCTATCTGCTAACAAGTCAAGAATGTAGTGAGGTGCAAGATAATATCATATAAATGAGTGGCTTTCACTTACTTCCAACATGATCACTCCAATTTTCAAGACTTTCTAGAGTTAAATAGTAATGAACACCTCAATTTTTTATTATTATTTTTTTTTTTTATCAGACTGAATGCTAAGAAGAATGACTTGTGCAATATCTAGCCTTATTAAGCTTTCTAGCTGACCCATGTAGCGAGTGTAGGCCAATGACTCCCGATCCAGATGGCTCAGGGCACTAGGTGTAGAGACACCCTAACAAGCTTAATAACTCAAGTTAACTAGGCTTCAAGGCCAAATTAGTCACTCAGAGTTTAATCTAAATCATCCTCACCTTTTTACGCGAACACTCGCTGCTTGCCAGGCAAGAGGCCCGGTTACTCAGTGAGAAGACTTAAAAAAAACTCATTATTTTTATTTTATTTTATTTTCTTTTTTTTTTGATTAGGGTGTTCATCACACATATAACTTTAAATTATCTCGAAGATTAAAAGTATTCATATTAGTTGCAAGTATACATACCCCACTATTCATGTGCTTACGTGTTGATGCTAAATCATCTTGTATCATGTTAGCAAAATATAGGTGGGACGAAAACTCAAGCTAGAACTGCTATCATATTCCTTAACTCAAAGCTATTGTCAAAGCAATTCCTAGTTTGTACAGCCAAAAAGATTAGATTTTGAGTTAAAAATTTGAAATCCCTTCTCTTTTTTTTAAAAAAAATCTTTTTTTAAAAAAAATCAAAAATATTCTCAATTTTAAATCTTTTTTTTTATTTTTATTTTAGGTAGAAAAATCAAAATTATTCTCATCACCCCCCAACCTAAATCTAACATTGTCCTCAATGTTAAAAAAAAATTAAAGCAATAATAGGACAGAGGAGAAGTTACCTGATATAGGTGGGTAAAGTGACAATTGAGGCCAAAAAAAACCCCAAAACCTGCATGTTAGTTATTTTTTTATTTAATTATTTTGTTTTATTTATTTTTTTTAAATTTTAATTTTTACATATTGGGTTGCCTCCCAAGAGCGCTAAGTTTTATGTCTTCAGCCGGACAAAATGTAAATCCTCCTTTTTTCAAACCATTATCTAAGAATGATTTTGGAAGAGTCCGATGAAGAACAGTCGGCTGATGACGATCTATGCTCATAAGGGGAACAGAACTAAGGGGCGCATGCTTGACCCCTTCCTCGGATGGGCAAGGTAAGCTTCTAAAGGGTCCTTATTATAAGTTTGTAAGAAAGTCTCCTGAACCAGACTTTCAATCATGTTAACTTTATTGATTTCTTTATCGTATGGTGGTTGTTTACTTATGTTGAAGACATTAAGCTCGACTTTCATGTTGCCAAAAGATAACTTCAGCATCCCATTTCGACAGTTGATCACAGCATTTGCTGTGGCTAAGAAAGGTCTACCTAAAATTATAGGTGTGTGACTGTCTGGATGTATTGCAGGTTCAGTCTCAAGGATAACGAAGTCCACAGGATAGTAAAACTCATTTACTTTCACTATTACATCCTCTACAATCCCCTTGGGGTACTTCACTGTCCTATCTGCTAAGGAAAGGATAATATTTGTAGGCTTTAATTCCCCCAAACCTAATTTTTGGTACACATAGTAGGGAAGTAGGTTTACACTGGCTCCTAAATCTAATAGAGCTCTTTGGATGATCGTCTCTCCTATTTTAATTTCAACAGTGGGGCAACCAGGGTCCTTGTATTTTGGGGCAATCTGTTGTTGAATAAGAGATGAGGCTTGTGCCGCCATCACAGCTTGCCTAGGAATACTGGTTTTCCTTTTCACCGTGGTTAGGTCTTTTAAGAATTTTGTATAGGAGGGGATCTGTTTGATGGCATCTAGGAAGGATAAATTTATTTGAACATTTTTAAAGACTTCCATGATTTCATCGTACTGAGATTTTTTCTTTGAGTCTTGTAGTCTACTAGGAAAGGGAGCCTTAGGTGTGTAAGTCTCTATTGGTTTCTCCTCTATTCCTTGTGTTTCCTGTTCTTGTGCCTTTTTCTGGGTGGGGTTTGGTTCATGTTTTTCTTCTTTTTCTTGCACAGGAAGTTGGACTTTGTTATCCACTTGCTTTCCAGACCGTAAAGTGGTAATTGCCTGGACTTCATGGGTAGGGTTTCCATTAGAATCAATCTGAAACTGGCCTCTCGGCCCTTGATTCTGTTGCCTACTAGGGTTAGGCACTGGCTGACTAGGTAGTTCACCTTTCTTTCTATCCCCTAGAGAGTTTGCTATTTGACTTAGACTAACCTCAAGTTTTGCAATCGCTTGCGCATGGAATTGGTTAGTCTGGGTTTGAGCCATGTTGGTCTGTTGTTGCTGTTGGATGAAGTCTTGTTGCTGCTTCATCATGTTAGCCATCATGGCTTCCAATGATGTAGTTTGCTGAGGGATAGAGGCACTATAAGTAGGAATAGGTGGAGCCAATGTTTGGTTTATTTGTGAGGGACCTATCCTGGAAAAATTCTTCTGAAAACCTGGTGGACCACCTTGATGTTGAATAGGTTCATTTTGCTTGTATGAGAAATTTGGGTGGAACCTATTATCAGGGTGGTAAACTGGGCTGAATGAATTGGGAGTGGGCTTCTTGAAGGCACTATATGAGTTTAGAGCATTTGCCTGCTCAGCCTTAATGTTGGGTAAACTAGGACAACACTCCACTATATGCTCAGAACTGTTACACAAGATACATAAACTTTGTGACTCGTGATCCACTTTCATGACGGGATTTAACTCTTTATATGAACTTGAGCTAGTGGAAACAGTGAAAGCATCAAACTTTTTGCTTAAGTTGTTCATTCCAATCACCAGATTGGACATGACATTTTTTAGTTCTGGGTCTGCTTTCATTTCATAATTACCTGGTTTTCTAGACCCGAACTCATCTCTATTTACTTCCTCACCATAGCTACTCCAATTTTGGGCGTTCTCGGCTAAGTCAACAAGAAATTCATAGGCTTGATCCGGGGTTTGGTTCATGAACCTACCCTTGTGCATGGACTCAATCATGTTTCTATGTGCCGGAGGTAGTCCTTTGTAAAAGAAATGTACTAGGTCAGCCTTGTCAAGCCCATGGTGCGGGCACTTGACCAAAAGATCATGGAATCTTTTCCAAAGTTGGAAAAATTCCTCCTCAGATTTTCCTCTAAAAGTTCTGATGGCATCCTTAATTTTTTCAGTCTTTACCATGGGATAGAACTTAGCCATGAACTTCCTAGATAGTTGTTCCCATGATGTGATGAAATTTGAAGCAAGGGAATATAGCCATGCAGCGGCACGATCCTCTAAAGTCATGGGAAACAATCTTAATTTAATACCCTCTTCATCTAAGTTTTGATTTCTAAACGTTTGACAAATTGTCAAAAATTTGTTTAGATGAATATATGGTTGTTCACTCTCAAACCCATGAAACTTGGGTAACATGTTTATTGTTGCAGCCCGAATCTCGAATTGGGCTGCATTATTAATTGGTAATATTATGCAAGTAGGGGGACTAGCGGATGCAGGAGCGAATAATTCATTCAGGGTTCTAATATGTTCACCCATTGTAGAGATCGACGGTTGGTTTACAGTTCGCAGGTTATGATGAAAAGTTCTGTCAATCTCAGGATCAAATGGGGTTAACTTATCCCTTAATGACCTTCTACCATGCATACATTTTCCACAACTTAATTAGACTCAATTTTTTTAAACGAAATCCTAAAAGATAAGAAGAAGGGCTAGACCAAGATGACCACAATCAACACCACACAACAAACCCTATTAGTCTTAGAGCTAAGTGAGGTTTAGTAGCTTCTTAAATCTAGTTGCACAGAGACTTATCGGTTAAAAAGTTCCTGAAATTCTCTCTAGATTAGACAGCTCCTAATCTCCCTTTCAGATTAAGCTTGAGCTTACCAGTTAAGCAATCCAGTAACCAGTGACCAGGAAAGTCCCGGGGTGTGTGGTAGTGCCAGAAGGGATACACTGATACCACAATACCCGTAATAGTTCTCACTGTTGTAAAACTTTCCTAGACATCACCAATTACTAAATTCTCACTGGAGTGGCTTTCAGCCGCTTCTTTCCAAGAGCCTAATTGAGCTCGAAAACCCTAAGGCCAACGTCTAATTTGATTTTAATTTAATTTGGCTTAGGATATGTATGCAAGGTGGTGATTTTTGGGCTAAGGACAGGTAATGACTTCCTGACCTTATCTTTTTAATGGGTTTTGCCCTTAATTTCTTTATGCAAATGCTTAACACTAAATGCAGCAAATAATCAATGGGTTTTTTTAAAGTTTATGCAATGTCATTAAGTTGTACTGATTAAATGAGCAAGCAATTTTTTTTTATTTTTTTACTTTTCTTAATTAATTTTTTTTTTAATTTTATGTTTTTTTTTAATTTCTAATATAGGAATAACTTGAATGTAAACTAAAACTAATCCTTATGCGTCAGTCAATCTCCGAATGCCCGTTGAATAAGCTCTGGAGATTACTCCGTGAGGAGCCCCAATAGAGGTATGATCACCTCGGGGGGATTGCACCCTATCAATTACTAGCAAAAATAATATTTTTTTGAATTTTTTTTAATTTAATTAATTTTTTTACTTTTTTTTGAATTTAAATTTCAAATTTCGAATCACAGAATTCAAATTTTGAATTTAAATTTTTGAATTCTTGAATTTTATATTTTTTTTTAAATTTTTTTTTAAATTTTTTTTTAAATTTTTTTTTTTACTTTTTTTTAGAAAACTTTAATTTCGAATTTCAAATTTCAGAATTTAATAACTACGAAATTACTAACTAAAAAATAATCAAAATAAAGAAAATTAATAAAAATAAAAACTTACTACCGGAGTGCGTTCACTCCGGGCATCCAAAATCCGATTTGATCTTCGTGATCGTTCTTGCTTTTCGATTTGCCTCCCCGGCAACGGCGCCAAAATTCTGTTCGTCCTTTCCTGTCTACCTAAAAATATGCTAGACAGATCGTTGTTAGAACCGACGAACAAAAGTTAATTTAAATTTTACTCTTACCTTTCCTACTCGAAGAATAGTGGTTGTAAGAGGTCGATCCATAGGGAGGCGATTGGAGTTGCATAAAAATTAAAACGTTCACTCGGATTCAAAATCGAGTTTCGAATAACTAAAGAAAAACATTATTATGAGGATGTTGATGGATTCTCTAGTCTACCGGAGAATTTTTTTTATTTAAAAATAATAAAAAGACAAGTATTTAGAAATCAAAGAGCATTTATAAATTTATGAAATGTTTAACTATTCAAAAGAAAATTTTGGCATGAATTGAAATGGATGAAAGCAAGTGCTAAGAAGATTGAAACCTGGAACATAAATTGCATAAAAGAAAATTTTATATATTGCATGAAAAAAAGGAAGAAAGATTACAGAATTTGAAGAACGGAAATTAAAAACAACAGAAATTACAACTTTAGCATAAATAAAACTAAAAACCCCAAAACACATGCTCTTAAAATAAAACTCTTAAAAAAAAAGAAAAGAAAATATTAGAACATGCTCTGTTTTCAAAAGAGAAAACAGAGCATTTCCTTCAAAACAATCCCTCTCCCCTGTTCCTTCTTGAACCAGCCGAGCTTCTTCTTCCCCTTTGGACCCGCCGGCCACCACCCTGCCCCCTCCCCCTCCTCCTCTCGTTCTCCCCCTTCTTATAGATCGCGGGGTGCTGAAATTAGGGGAGGAATGCGTGTCATCCGGGATGCTGGGGCTGAATCGAGGTGCTAAACCGGAAGAGAGCTGGCCTGCCGTTCCTTGACAATGCATCGCGGGATCGACGGAAGGGCTTGGATCACGGGATGGAATCTTGGGCTGCTTCACAGGCTGGGATCATGGCAGATTGTGGAGGAGGGGGTCGATGATCGTTGGAGACGCGAAAGCTTGATCCGTGGAGGGGGATCACGGGATGAGCTGGATTATCGGCTGCAGGCTAGCGGGCTAAGGCGGAGGCTGCCGTGGGATCGTCCGGCTTGGATCACGGGAGAGGGGCTGGAGCTCACTTGCAAAGCGCCTCGGGACCACTGCTAGCATCACGGGAGGGAAGAGCTGGCTCGGGAGCTCTCGATGTGGAGGAGGCCGGACGGGATGAGTGGCTGTGAGCCGCTGAGAGCAGCGTTGAAGACAAGGAATGGAAGAGACGCGCGTGGGATGAGGCGGAGGAGCTGCAGACGGAGGAGGCCGGACGAATCCGGAAGGGGGAAACGGCTGCGAGGTGCTGCTTGGATCCCACTTGCAGTCGGACGGGCATGGGAGGTTGCTGAGTTTCCGGAAGAGGGTGGAGCCGGACGCGATCACAGGATGCTTCATGGCTCGGGGCCGCGGGATCGACGGAATGGGCGCACGACTAGAGACGCGCTGGGACGGCTGGGGATGGGCTGATCGCGAGATCCCTGGGACGTCTGGCTTGGATGCGGTGAACTGAATATGGGTCATGTGCCAGTTTCTGCAATGGAATTGGATTTTTTTTGGAAGAAGGTCTGGGACTTTCTTTGCCCTCCTGAGATGGGAGCTGGGAGATACCGAGTTCCGTCCAATTAGTCATATAGTTAAAAAAATAGTGTGATATAAAATTTGGCTTGTAGACGGACGGACTGAGTTCGTCACGGTTCATCTATTCTGACTGGAGGTCAAGTGCAATTCTTTCAAGTCATGGGTCACCTAGCACCTCATAGTTATGATATGGCCAAATTAGATTTGCCCAAAATTCTTTCCCAAAAGCACAGAAAAATTGGACCCAATTCGGACCCGAACCCGACTCAGACCCGATTCGGACCCGACCCGATCTTCAACCAGGTCGGATCTGGGAAGGGATCCTTTTTTAGTCAAATTTGTACTCAATGTGCATTTTATCTCTAATTATGAAAATCTGTGTCAAACCCAAATATAATATTAATCCAGTGAATTTATCATTATCGGTTAGCAATAATATTAATTTAGGTGACATGTAGGTCGCACTTTTGTGCTCTCATCATTGACCACTTGCTCGCAGCCTACTTCATCAGCAGTGAAAGATAGAGGAGGAACATGGGGAGTTTATTCACTATGAAACAGCATGAAGGCAAGCCCTTCAAGACTACATTAACCGCTTCAACATAGCGATCATAGAGATCTGCGACCTGAATCACTTGGTCACAATAACAGCTTTAAAGAGTTGATTAAGGTCTTCTCATTTCCTTTTCATTTTGGAGAAAAGTTCCTAAAGGACTTTGTTGAGCTACGCGCCCAAGCTGAGAAGTACATCAATATAAGAGAAGCTATGGCAGCTTATCAGGAGTCGGCTAGGGATAAGCCTAGCAAAAAGAAGAATAAATGAGGTTGGGAGGAAAAGAAAGAGCCGAGGAGAAAGCTAAGAAGAGAAGAAGGAACCTCCCATCAATCAGGAAGTCCACCTCAGATATCGAGAGAGATATAGACCTCTCAATACCCCTTAAGTGTAGATCCTAGTGGAATTAAAAAACTAAGGCTACATGAAATGGCTTTGAAGAATGAAGGTGCAAGTAGCCTGGAGGGACAAGAATAAGTTTTGCAAGTTCCACCAGGATTACATGCACGGCACCTAGGAGTGTCTGCAACTCAAGAATGAGATCAAGACCTTCATTCAGCGAGGGTACCTCGGCCGCAATGTTGATGACCTGCAGGATCGGAATGATGCTTGTTGGAAGTGGTGGGCTCTTAAGTAGGAGATCGACAATTGACTTATAGTTGGGGTCATCAACATTATTTTCAGAAGACTAGCTGCTAGCAGGATGAGCTTGTTGGTGTGCAAGAGCTACGCTTAGGTTGTGCAAGCAGAAGACCACTCCGAAGTGGTGGCGAATTGATGAGGTGATCCCCTTCTTAGACATCAACATAGAAAGGGTGCAGACCCCCATGATGATGTCATTGTAATTTCGCTTACGATAGCAATCTTTGATGTAAAAAGGATACTTGTGTGTAATGGGAGCTTGGCGGACATATTATTTTATGATGCTTTTTGCAAAATGAGTTTATCTTCGGATTGACTGAGGATCAATTCTCCTTTGATTAGATTCTCGAGATATCTGGTCCTAATGGAAGAAACCATTATCACTTCTGGCCGAGCATCGCGGCATGCAACTGTAATGTTGGATTTCTTGGTCATCAAAGTTCCTTTGGCGTACAACACAATCTTAGGTTGGGCCCGACTTGAACACCTTACATGCCATGGCATCAACCTATCACTTGCTTATGAGGTTCCCAACCGAGCAAAGTGTGCGAGAGGTTCGGGGCAACCAACCACTGGCTCGGTAGTGCTATTGGGCTACGCTCCGAGGAACGAAGTCCATCGAGACACTTATTGTTGAAGGCTTGGATACTCATGACGAGTAGAAGCAACAGTGAGGAGAACCGACTAAGGAGCTCATCTTGATTCTCGTCTATGATGGAGATGCAGGCCAAATTGGTCCCTCCTTGATGAGACGATTAGAGCTCCACTTGTAGACTTTTTTTCAAACCAACATGGACATCTTTGCCCGGTCAACCTTGGACATGCTAGGTGTTCACAAATTGAATATGGATCTTACTCACTGACCCATACGGCAGAAGAAGAGAAGCTTTGCCCCCGAGAGGAAGGCAAACGATTAACAAGGAGGTGGACAAGTTGTTGAAAGCCAACTTCATCCGAGAAATCCACTACCCTAATTTGTTGGCCAATGTCATGCTTGTGAAAATGCTAATGGAAAGTGGCGGATGTGCATAGATTTTATCGACCTCAATAAGGCTTGCCTCAAGAATAGCTTTTCGTAGCCGAGAATTGATCAGCTCATAGATACTGCTTCAAGGCACTGTTTAGCTTCATGGATGCATTTTCAGGCTATAATCAGACCTAAATGCCTCACGAGCATTAGATAAAACCTCCTTCATAACGGACAAAGGGCTCTATTACTATAGGTTCATATTGTTTGGCCAAAAGAATGCTAGAGCCACATATTAAAGGCTGGTCAACTAAATCTTCAAGAAGCAGATCAGTCATAGCATGAAAGTGTATGTCGATGATATGTTGGCTAAGAGCATAGAAGCTGAACAACATATAGCCAACCTGGAGGAGGCCTTCAAGAACATGAGAAGATATCGAATGAAGCTCAACCCGAGCAAGTGCACCTTTGGGGTTACTTCAGAAAAGTTTTTGGGGTTTATGGTAACATAGTATGGAATCGAGGCTAATCCGGAGAACATCCGAGCTGTGATCGAGATGTCCGTGCTGGGATGAAAAGGAAGATATGGCACCTGGCAGGTCTAGTTGCAAAGCTGAGTAGGTTTGTGGTGAGATCAACAAAGAGGAGACTACAGTTCTTCAAGGTTCTAAGGCAGATAAATATTTTTCAGTGAATTGAGGAATGCTAGATTGCATTCAACCAACTCAAGGAGTACCTTGGTTTGCCACATCTTCTCACCACACCGAGCCTAGGAGAGATGTTGTTCCTCTACCTCATAGTGCCTCCCTCAACTTTGAGCTCAATTCTGGTTCATGAGGAAAGAGGAGTTCAAAAGCCGACCTATTATACGAGCAGAGTCCTCCAATATGCCGAGATGAGGTATCTGAAGCTCAAAAGGTGATCTATACCCTAATCATCTTGGCTCAAAGGGTATGGCCCTACTTCTAGGCACGCTTCATCATGGTACTAGCCAATCAAACAATAAGACAAGTCTTACATAAGCCAGACACATCAAAAAGGTTAACTAAATGGATGGTTGAACTCAAAAAGTTTGATATCCATTTCCAACCTCAGTCAACTGTTGAACTCAAAGAGTTTGCCATCATTAATCTCTTCTACCTCAGCTCAGAGACCAACAGTAGGCTTAGACCGATCTCACTGATCCGAATGGATCACCCGCCGATCTCTTACAACCATCCAACTAGCTTGGCACCGAGATCGGGTCAGGTTTCAATGGTCGCCCATTAACGGTTTGAACATGGCACAACCAGTATGGTAACAGCACTATTCATTAGTATTCAAGAGGCCCACCTCGTCCTCCATAAATGCAGGCGCACCTAACACCGGGTTAGGTATCCATTAAGTCGCGCATTCTCAGACGAGTGCTCGTCACGGGCATCGTCAATCCAAGGGCTTCAACTTTGGTCCAGTAGGTCAAATTAATTAAGACCTAAGCTGGTCCACTATGTATCGTGGTGGAATAAACCCGTACATCTAATACGATCTTGCATGTTATCTTGTAGTTTTAGTTGCGGTGGGGTCATCAAACACCAAAAGTACTCCCTTTGCCAACACCACAATTCCAAGTCTTTTGTTTTCAATTCTCGGGAAGGAATCGTTAAATAGCAAGCCTGGCCAATTACTGCAATATCTCGTAAATTTGTCAAAAAGGCACGAAAGGGTTGAATAGAAACAGACGGAGTCGCGCCCTAAACTCCTCGGGTTTGCCTTTGGAATCGTCGGTGGTTCTGCAGCAGCGAGTCACAGACGTTTCTTCCTCCTTTTCTTCACCTTTTTTTTGTTTTTTCCACCGAAACAAACTCAACTTTTTACTGCTTTTCTTGTTCTCTCTCTCTCTACTCTACGGCTCTGCAGACTGCAGTGGAAGAAGAGGAGAAGAATCAAGGGCGTCGGCGTTGGAGAGAAGGAAGATGACGTCGGAGGACTGGCAAAAGGGAGAAGAGAAGGAGGAGAGGGAGCTGGACCTGGTGGTCCCTCTGATGAGGCAGTCGTCCATCTACTCGCTGACGCTGGACGAGATCCAGAACAAGGTGTGCGAGCCCGGCCAGACCTTCGGATCCATGAACATGGACGAGTTCCTCGCCAACATCTGGAACGTCGAGGAGGGCCAGATCGCCAACGCCGCCGGATCGGAGGCGCAGCCCAACGGCGGAGGGGTGCCGCCGCCGCCGCAGCGGCAGGGGTCGATCACCATCCCGTTGCCGCTGTGCAGGAAGACGGTGGACGAGGTGTGGGCGGAGATCCACCGGTGCCGGAACATCGACCGGCCGCAGCAGCACGAGAGCAACTGCGCCGCCCCTCGCCAGCCCACCCTCGGGGAGATGACGCTCGAGGACTTCCTTATCAAGGCCGGGGTCGTGAGGGAGGGATACGATCCACCTCCTCCGCCTCCTGTGCCGCTGTACGGGGTGCCGGCGGGGTACCAGGTGGTGGGGCTGGAGGGGGAGCCGGTGAACGGGCAGGTGGTAGGGGTGCAGGGGTACGGGGACCACCAGGTCGCGGGCAATGGAATGTACGAGGTCGTCGCCGATGGTGGGCGAGGATACGCGGTGAAGAACGGGTTCGGGGGAAGGGTAAGGAATGGGTACGGGGGCACGACGGGGGCGGGGGGGTCGCCGGCGAGCCCGGGGTCGGAGGAGTGGGTGGTGGGAGGACAGGTGGACAAGTCGGGGAGGGCGGAGGGAGGCGGAGGGGGTAACAGAGGGAGGAAGAGGGCGCTGGAAAAGGTGGTGGAGCGGCGGCAGCGGAGGATGATCAAGAACCGCGAGTCGGCGGCCAGGTCGCGCGCCCGAAAGCAGGTACATACTGATTCCATACGTCTCCTTCGTCCTCTATCACCATTCCCGCATGAAAATTAGTATTAAAGAGTGCTGAAGAAAAAATTTATGAATTTTACATCAAATGTGTGTGATTTGCTTCGCCCAATTGTGCAGTGCTAGTTTCCATCCAGAAGTGGAGGATGGAGATCTGATGAGGGGCGAGTGGCGTGGGAACTTAGAAAACGGGCATAATAAATACTGAGATCCGCTTCCGAGAGAGAGAGAGAGAGTGGGTACTCTGCGAGTTTGTATTTCAAAAGCCAACTTTAATCTTTCCTCTTAGGGGGTGATATGGACGCTAACTCTTTTCTTATTGCACTCCCCTTGTCTTTTTGTTTGACGGAAACTTACCGCGTGAGATATTTGGCCCTGTTGGAAGTAGAGCTGTCTGAAGTAGAGCTGTTATAAAAAGCTGTTTGCTGTTTGGTAACTACATTCGAAAAGTGCTGTGGTACTTTGTTTTATGTTTGGTAAACAAACTGAGAAAGTACTTTTGTATGACAAAATTACCATAAAGGACATTGCATAGTATTATACAACAAAACGTAATAAAACATAACATATATTAATACATAAATATACAATATAATATAATATTTTTGTAATATAAAATAATATTATTATAATATAGCATAATAGTAATATAATTATTAGAGTAAATTAATATTTGGTAATATAACATAATATTAAATTATTTAACATAACATATTAATGTATTATGATATAATGTAATATATATTATATTTATAGTATAATATAATAATAAAGGTATAAAATATTATAATTATTAGTATAAATTAATTTCTCATAATATAACATAATATTAAATTATTTAAAATAACATAATAATATATTATAATGTAATGTAATATAATATAATATTTATAGTATAATACAATAATAAAGGTATAAAATATTATAATTATTAGTGTAAATAATTAATAATATTGAAATATATTTATTTATTATCTTATTTATTCATTCATTCATTTATATAAATATTTATTTATTTATTCATTCATTTTTTATTTTTAAAATTATCTTTTCTTCTCTTTTTTCCTTTCCCTTTCTTTTTTTTTTCTTTTTCCTTTTCTTTTCTTTTTTTCTTCTCTTCTTCTCCTTCCTTCCTCCCCCGTTCTCCTTTCTTCTCCTCCCGCGCAGCCGGCGATGCTGGAAGAGGGCCAGGCTGCTGCGGCCGCGGGAGGGGGCCAGGCCGGGGCCGCCGGCGGCCGTGGGACGGGGCCGGGCCGTGGCCGGCAGTGCCCGCGGCAGTCTCGGCGGCCGCGGCTGGCCACCTGGGAAATGCTCTCCTCCCGCGAGGCCGACAGCGCCGGGCCATGGCGGACGCGGGAGGGGGGCGAGTTGTGACCGCCGGCGGCCGCAGGAAGGGGGAGGGCGCCCCCTTCTTCTTCCTGTTCTTCGGCCCCTCCCCATCGTGGGAAGGAGGGCGCCGGGCCTTTCCGTGACAAGGGCATTATCGCCGGCGGCGGCCGCGGGAAGGGGAAGACCACTCGTCTTCCTCTTCTTCGGCACCTCCCCACCATGGGGGTGGGGGAGAGGGAGGGGGTGCGACGGCGGGGCAGTGGAAGAGGGTAGGGCGGCGGGGGAGAGGGAGTGGGGTTGGGTGGGAGAGGAAGAGACGATGAGAGAGAGGTTTTTGGGAGGAATTTTTTTTTTTAAATGTGGGTATTTTGGTCAAAAATACAGCTTTGCGAAAAAGCTGAAAACAGTGTTTTCGGAAAGCTCCAAATTGGAGCTTCCCTCCAAAAGCTATTTTCAGCTTCCCGCAAAAGCTGAAACAGCTTTTTGGAAAATTTACCAAACACTATTTTTTAGCTAAAAGTACTTTTGGAGGGCCAGAAAGTGCTTTTTGGCCCTCCAAAAGCTCCCCAAATAGGGCCTTTGTATGCGTGAGAGAGAGAGTGAGAGAGAGAGAGAGAGAGAGAGAGAGAGAGAGAGAGGGAGGGAGGGAGCAAGTGTGCTAAAGTTGGGATGGTTTTATCTCGGATTGTATTCCGAGAAGAGACGTAATCTCGGTTGGTTTCTTAGGCTTTTTAGTGGTACGTCCGCTTGTTCTTGAAATTGATTTTGATAGTGACTACACTTAACTTAGTTTACTGAAAGTTCCCACGTAAACATAAGTTTACACTCATTACTTAGTATACTTAGTGACTGCCCATAAGTTGGTTTACTTTGATGGGCCACGTTAAGGACAGTTTCTGCGCATAACGGATTGGGCCTGTCTCTGTGAGGAGTCTTTGCAAGACGAGGTCATACCAAAACCTACCTTTGATTAGAAGTGTGGCTAGAGCCTTAGATATCATTATATGATGTTTTAAGTTGACATCAGACGCAACTCCTTGCATGTATATAGGACTCATATCAAAGCATGAACACCGGCTCAAGAAAACATGGTGATACCTATTTTTCGGTCTGGTTTTCGACATTTTAGTCATTCTGACACGGGCTCCATGGAAAATTATACAGGCATACACAGTGGAGCTGGAGGCACAACTGAAGCAGCTCAAAGAAGAGAATGCCCGACTGAAAGGAGAGGAGGTAATGCCCATTGCAAATTCTCTATTACATACTATCAAAAAGGAGTCAGAGTTACTCTCCTTTAGCTTCCTTTGCTAATAAAATGCTACTGTTTCTGTTCTGGATTGACAGAGGAAAGTGCTGGCATTGAAGCAGCAATTGGTATGTAGATTTTTCTCACAACTCTCTACATGAATCATGTTGGTTTCTTTTGAGCTTGTCCATTCTCAAACTAACGTGTCAAAATTTCAAGACTGGAACCCTCTAAATTTGTTTGTTGCCTTTGCTTTGTAGCTGATGGAGTCTATGGCCGAACGTGCAAGGGTGAATGCCCAGAAGACTGTCCTCACGCTGAGGCGCTGCAACAGTAGCCCATGGTAATGGGATCGCTAGCAAGTAGCAACTAACTCTCAGCTTCCATGAGTCATATAGGAGCAGTCCGTCATTCTGTTTTAGCTCTGTTCTGAAAAGCAGGCACTGGGAGCGAACCCACCCTATGCGCTGAGTGGCTCCTTGGCATGATTGCCTCTTTTTTTTTTTTTTCTGGTGTCAATGCGTGCTTTTGTTAGAACCGTGAGCAGTAGCTGCTCTTATACATGATGAATTTGGTTTGGGTGCTTTCTTGTACAAAGATCTGCGGGGAAAACAATGAATAAAGTAGTGCCAACATGTTGTTTTCTTTGTGCATTTGTGAGTAATATTTTTTGTGCTTGGCATTGGCATTGGTGCCTGTGGTGAAAGTAGGACTGAAGTCATGCGTAGATTGCTGACTTTAATACAGCTAGAAAGGATAGCAAATTCAGGATTCAATGTACTTACTCCTGGTATACTTATGAATTATTTTGTTGTTGTCAGAGTTGATAACTTGGTAGAAAATTTCTGATATCATCAAAAGCAAGACTAATCAATTCGTGTATCTTATCTAAAAACATAGTTATCAACCTTAAATCCTGCATGACTGCAACGATGAGCGAGTAAAGTAAATTGTTTGGACTTGGTACATTAGACAGTTCTGCTGGGGCGACTCTGTGTCATAAGTCGACTCATGTGTAACGGGGGTCGACTCATTGCTTTCATAAATTGACTCGTGTTTAGTGAGTCATCCTTTGATCCTGGCAGCATGATAGAGTTGGTTTTGAATTAATTTTGGGAACAATATATAGTTAATCAGCCAGCATGCCATATTCCATTAGAAAGCTCTACGCCTCTAGTCTCCAACGCACCTAATCTCGTGCCATTTGAAGATCCCTAGAGAAAGTTATGGCATTTTTACTACTGCTCGTCTCGACCAGCAGCGCCCAACAAAGTGCATTTAATTTGATATTTTTCCAGCTCATAGTTTCATTTCCTTAAGTGTCTTCTGGTATTTCTAAATATTGGAACATGTAACTAGACTCCCATCAATGTGTTTTAGCACTATTTTGTCTTACCTATGCTTAGAGGGATGTTCCAAGATAGCATATAAAACTGGTACATGAATGAAATGAAAAACAGAGAGTTGTTATTTTCAGAATTCCTTTCCAACAAGCCTTTCTTGCTTTTGTGAGTTGAGTAGCATCCTCCTCCCAATCAAGTGTGTAGCTTAGTCACATCGAGTGGTATTTGCGATTAGTAGCGTCGAGTGGCATCCCAGGATCATCTTTTTCCTTCGTTGAATCCTTTAGGTTTAGCCAAGGCTTGCAGGTTTCAGCCTGCATCAAAATATTTTCCTTAATATTGGCAAATTTAGCATAATCTTTCACTCATCCTACTTGCATCTAAAAGTAAATTCTTCTTATCTCTATTCATTAACAGCCAACAAAATTTCTAATTCTATAGATCTTCTTCACACTATAAGATTTTTATTAATTGCTAATCTGATTAAATTTCTCTGCTTTTCTCTTTGCATCTTATCATCATGTGTAATTTCCATCATACAGCATCATGATCATTTTGTAAGCCTACTCCCATTAAGACAGGTTTAACTAAAGAGCATAAACCAAGCCACAAAGGCTACACAGAATGGACAGAGCATAGGAAATTAGACTGATATCAACCTTATAACTGGTAATGCATGGACAATGACTTGAGAATTAGATTAGAACACATATATGTATACATATACATATTTGTAATATTTTATGTAATTAAAGTATTGTATGGAAGGAAGCATTAAAAGATATGTTATCATATGCTCTTCAAATATAAATCTTTCTCACTTAATCTTTTCAAGTAGTTTGAGGATTTTATAAAATATCATTTTTGTATATTTATATTAAATACCTGCATTACTGACCAAAAACTGACGTTATCAATTCTAAAATCTATAACCAAGAGACTTTGATAAATATCCAAGTGTACAATGCTTATATTATTAGACTTGTTTTGTGGGAGCAAGAAGCAAATGTCCAAGTAACTTAGCCTATAAAATTTGTGCTATCGGCCAGGGCGGCTCTAGACAAGGGAGTCCTTCCATTATTTCCACTCATCAATCAAAAGAACCACGCCAGTTGCTTATCTACTAGGAAATAAAGTCCATTATTTAATGTCCTGTCGCACTTGCTAAAAAGAAAATCACGTATTATACTTGAACATAGCCTAGATATGATGTCAACTAGGAATTCTGATGGGTAAGCTGAGTGTGATCCCAAGGAGTCAAGTGCCTATCTGACATCAAAAAGGCTTTTTGTACCTTGAATTTTCTATAAGATGATATGTTTCCAACTGAAGAGACCAGAAAGGACCTAACAGGCACTTATTGCTTTTCATGCAGTATTTACTTTCTATTTGAGACCAGAACATGTTGCTAGCTTGTTAATTATGTGTCCAGAGATCTATATGTTTAGGGTTCTGATTCATTTTCTGTTATTTGAGTATTCTTCATCCTACTCATTTCTTGAATTCGTTCCCACTAATGACTTCTAAACTGACAGTCGCATGAAAAGCTTGCCTCTTTGTTTTGTAGAAGTTGCAGTCCTGCGAATCATAGGTTTTGCCATGCCACACAATTCCCCATGCATAATCTTTGTGGGTATGGTTCCTCCTCATCCTCTTTTTGTTTGCCAGGATGATGCACATGAGGTAATTCTATTTGCAGGTGTATGTTTGGCTTATTAATTAATATATAATTGCCACTTTGTTAACCTCTGCAACATACTTCTCATATTATAACTCTGCATCTTAAAAGCCAATGGTCATATGGAATCCACACTGTTAGCTCATATATATATTGTGCAACCATGCAAGCAGAGTACTAGAAATTTGATCTTTCAAAAATTTCCCTTCGCCTAAGATAGCCTTTTTCTCATATGGCTTCTCTTGTAACATTTTTTTTTTCATTTGTTATCCTTGTGATTCGGTACTTGTGGTCATAAATTTCCTCGTACAACACCGATTTGCATTGTTTATTTGGTATATATGAAATCATTGAGTGTGTTTTATCTAGTTCCTAATTATGTCTTTGAATTTGTTTAAATTGCATAGGCACACCTTGCAAGTCCTACATATTAGAGCTTTGTCATCTATCTGATAATTTTATCCATCTACTGTTCTATGTATGCTGATCATTTGCTATGATAAGGATACGCAAGACAGTTATTTCTTTATCATTCTTTCTCTGTAATAAACTCTATTGTGGACTGTTGGTTGTTTGCTCTGTGTTTTCCAATCCATGTGCTCCATTATGTGTTTTCTTCTTTTATTATAATGGTCTCTATTATGTTCAATTTCCATGTGTTCGACCATGGCAAAATCAAGACACCCTATCTCACAGGATTTAAAACCTTGGTTATAATGGCCTTTACGGTCTCGGAGATCTCTCTGTATGCTATGTATCATTAGTAGAGGGGACTAAAGGAGTGGCTTTTATAAGGACCACAACATAACATCTGGTTTAAAGGAATGTGGAGTACCAGAATACTACAATAAATCTCATCAATTAATCTGTTTCTGTTTCTCTCCTTTTTTTTTCATGTATACTCATGTAGATTAAACTGATTTAGGGAAAAAAAAAAAAAGGGAAGATGAGAAACCTAGAGAAACAGGTTAACTATCTGTGAGGAAGGAACATACTCCAATTGATTCATTACATGAAAACCTCTCCCGCATGATCTCCTTATCCTGTGGGGAAAATAGATCAGGATGCCCCTCAACAGCAGCTGAAGCAGGGAACCACTTCTGGGACATCCACCCATACAGAAGGGAAAGGGACATGGTGTGCAATCCAGAATGTCCTTTGGTCCTGCACCAACAACTTCTTATAGGCCTTTTTTACCAGGTTGGTAGGAAAAGAAGGCCACCAGTGGTTGACAGCCGGTGCAACAAGCGCCACCACTGCCAACCTACAAGTGTTGAGAATATTTGTAAAACTAGATATTTAACAACATACCAACATCCATTTTTTCCATTAATATTACAGCCAAATTTTTATTGAATATTTCGAGCAGAATTGAGAGAATCACTGAAGGTTGTGTGATACCCAGTAGAGATGAGCCCAATCCATATGATTGTCCCAGAGTAATTAGTCCGAAGGAGTTAGCCCAACAAAAAAAAAAAAAAAACACGTGCCGAGAAAAAAGACTCCATTGGGAGTCTTCTTCCTTCTCGAGTTGGTCGGACGAAATCTGACCCAGGTTCGGATTCCGGTCGCAGCCGAACTCTATTTAGATCCCCTCCTCCCCCCGATCCCTCTTCCACTTCATCGAAGAACCCAGCCATCACCGAACAAAGGGAACTCAACTATTCAAATGACTCTGGTTCAGGTTGTTGGCCTAGTTATCAACATTTGTTAAAGAGTGCCCGAGTGGAGGAGCTAGGTGGATAGAGTCCTCTGAAACCAACAGCCTCTTCCGGAACCCATTTATCTTAAAGTTAAAATTAGCAGCTCCCATGTATTGATATGTAAAAAATTTGCTAGAGCCCAACAAAGAACCCTAGCCGTGGATAAGACTTCCTTATGTGCAAAAAAAGATATTCTTGTTTCTTACTTTTATATGTATCTTTTGAATCACGTTTTAGGAGAAAAAACTTTTAATTTCTTTTTCCATTCCTTCCGAAATCCATCCCTTTTTTTTCATAATACATTAATATGTTATGTTAAATAATTTAATATTATGTTATACTATGAAAAATTAATTTATGCTAATAATTATAATATTTTATACCTTTATTATAGTATTATATTACAAAAATAATATTATATTACATTATATCATAATACATTGATATGTTATGTTAAATAATTTAATATTATGTTATACTATGATAAATTAATTTATACCAATAATTATAATATTTTGTACCTTTATTATTGTATTATACTATAAATATAATATTATATTACATTATATCATAATACATTGATATGTTATATTAAATAATTTAATATTATGCTATATTATGAAAAATTAATGTATGCTAATAATTATAATATTTTGTACCTTTATTATTATATTATACTATAAATATAATATTATATTATATTATATCATAATACATTGATATATTATATTAAATAATTTAATATTATATTAAATTATTATGCTATAGTATATAATATTATATTATTATATTATAATAATATTATATTACATTACAGTAATATTATACTATATCATATATTTATGTATTAATATATGTTACATTTTATTATGCTTTATTGTATAATACTATGAAATATCCTTTATGATAATTTTATCATACAAAAGTACTTTCTCAGTTTGTTTACCAAACACATGTTAAAATGTCATAGCACCTTAGAAATATAGTTACCAAACAACAAACAGTTTTTGATAAAAGCTCTACTTCAGAAAGCTCTACTTCCAAAAGCTCTACTGCCAACAGCTCCTCCAAACAGGGCCTAAGTATAGTTTCAGAAGTTTTGCAAGTCTATGTACTCAATAGCATGGCAAGCTATTTACAGTGAACAGTCTTGATCATTTTAGACCACTTTGGTCAACCTACTTTCAGAATAAGACATCGTTTTTAAGAAACAGTGTTGTCAAAATTGTTGATGTGTCAGCAAGATCAGATTGCACATGGAGAGCTTGTCACATTAACCCAGCTTCATCTCAATATGTTATCACCCCAAAATTGCATATTTCCATTTTAGCTTACAAATCTCATCAAGAGAACAATTCATGCAAATGCTAGTATAGCTCATTGGAACAACATGCTTGATTAGTATCAAAGGGGAATCAAAATACAAAAACCACAACCGAGACGTCAAGTACAGAGACTTACAAGAACAATAGGCCAGGCCAGGCCAGCCAGTCACAGCAGGCTTGCAGCTACTGATCTCCGAGCAGAAGTGTTTTCACAATAGAATCGCCCATACCAACAGCAAATGCGAACATGTGGCCAGAATCTGGAAGCTCATGGTAGCGAACCCAAGGAAGCTTTTGGCTGATGCAACGTGCCAGTGTAACTGGCACGATCATATCCTTGGCACCCTGCCACAAGTGGACCGAACCCTCATTTGGAAATGGGTTCTCGAGGTCTAAAGGATCAAATTCCCAGTTCCCAAAACCAATTATCATGTCACGATGGACTGACTCAAATTCTCCTTGTTGTCTTACTTGTGCCTGATACCGCCAAGCAATTAACAAATCAATCATCAGAAATTTCGGCTGCTGCTTAACGTTTGTTGCATTGTCAATTACCATAATGCAAGAAGTAAACTTTCATAAGTAGGTAATTCATAAAACAAGCATTTCAAACAAGAGCAACTATAGTTCACGAGGGGAAATAAAAGAAACCATGTGACTAGGTACTAATTATGGTACAAATAGAACCTATCTTCATGGATCGCTTTATAGTGTTCAAAATGCAACGCATGATATGTAATCACTTGGTTAGACATTTGTTGGCCCTGTCCAGAAGTTCTTTTCAAACAAATACGATTTCAGACTGTGAAGCAGATGATAAAACTGCAACCAACATGACTTATTATTCAACCAAAGAGCTAATATCTTTCTGTCCATCTTTTTTGTTGCAATATTTGAATGGAACCTCATTATGAGGCAAGGAGTCGATATTCCCATACATTCAAGCACACGTGTGTGTGCAAAACACACCAATAAAATAGAGATGAGATAGTGGGATGACATGTGCAAATACACACATATACATGAATAAAATAGATGGATAGGCCCTAGAGAGTAGAGGATATCCAGCCTTCTCATTTTTTAAGCATTGGATTTGAATCATGACAGCTCATACATCTAAAATTTCTCTCAGCACTGATGAGTATAAAGTGGCAGCAGAAATCTGAACCATCTAGATTTAGATCTAGCAGCTAGCAAAGTGAGGTGAATGGATACCCTCCCCTTCTCAGAAACACATATACATGCGTACACAAGTGTGCCGCACTTACATGATCAATCTGAAATGAGGGCAATTAGGCATCCCCAGTCTTTAAGTTCCCAATGAATCCACTGAGATGGCATAATAGTACTCTCGTGAAATAATTAACTGCTAGGGACCTTAAGAAATAAAATTTTAAGAAGAGGATGCCCAAATCATTTGGCTGGTAAGGTTAACAAGCCATGATTCTGTCCAATATGCAAAGAAGCAATGCAAACAAGAAACTTTTCCTTCAAGAACTGCCAGAATTTAAGTTATAAATCAACCTCCCTACATGTGTCTTGTCTTTATATTTTACATCTCTTTTTTGTGCGTAAGCAAACTTTGGGCTTTTTGCAGATAAATATCATACCTTCCATATAAGTAAATTTTCTCATTTGGTCATATTTAATATTTTGATTATGCATCCCAAACATGAGCACAGATCCTCTCTAGTGCATAGGATGTACATGCCTGTAACACACATGCAGGGGGGCACAGTGCATCAACCAGGGCCTATTCACTGCATCACCATGGTCCCACTGAAGCACTGATTGCAGTAGGCCAATGCACAGGTGAATGACGTGTTTGTAATAGGTGTGGTAACATGGCCTGTGCAACAGAGGATTCATGTTCCCTAAATACGCATCCTAAATTGGCAACCTCTTTGTTTCTATAAGATGCAAATAATATGTTCCTATTACAAAAACAAGATTGGTGATACTCTTTTTGTCAAGTCATTATGAGTCTCACTTTCTTGTTGTGCTTCCAGACATTATCTCCAGCCCACAGACAAAAAATGGATACATTAATTTTGGGTTAAATTTCATACATCTAAACTAATTTCTAGTTAGAAATTTTATGAAATGTTTTCTCCAGAAATGAGGAATATCAGCTAGGAGCTACAGCACTACAGCACTAGAATAGAAACTAGTAATAGCATCATATTAGTATATACCTTAATCCCTTCATTAACCATATTCATTACATGCTAATTTATTGTTTTACTATTATGTACTAATTTGTACCTGGTAAAAAAATTAATATGCAAATCCATGGGAAAAGATTATATACCAGATAGCGATCTCTAGATTCTAATTTGGGTAAGAGCTCCTTGTCTTGTGTAGAGACAACATCAGATCGTTGACCTACAACACTTGAAGCAGGAAACCATTTTTGGGTGTTCCACCAGTATACTAACCAAGGGGCATAATGAGCAACTCGGACTGCCCACTTGTCTTGTAAAAGTTGTTGATCATAAGCCTCTTTTGATGTGTTGACAGGAAGACCAGGCCACCAGTAGTTAGAAAATGGAGCGACTATAGCTGCTCCCATAAGCCTGCCATTATTCCAGATCCAATATGAGATGAAGAAAGAAAAGAAAAGAAAAATATAGAAATGAAACTTAACCTAGATAGTACATAAAAGACTCCTATATGAAATTTGTATCTTTTCTTTAGAATAAAGATTACTCTTATGCAGAAATATTCTGACACTTTAGACATTTGTTATTGATTTTACAACTCATATACCTGCAAAGAGAACTGTTATCTGACAATGAATATAATTCTTTCATGCTGCACACGTCCTCTGATTGAATAGCACTTTTAAGCAAAGTTATACTAAAAACAAATCAACAAGAAGCTCCTTTCTTTCTCATTCAAATTACAACTTAAGAAACTTAATAATGGCTCTGGGTTGATTAATCGAAGAAGACTCTTTTTTGATTGCTAAGGTTTAGAGTTTAAAACAATATGAGCTGGTAGTTAAGAAAATCCATTAACAATGAAGAAAGTTAAATGAAATGAAATGATAATGAATGATCCTCTAAAATTACCCTTTTTGGCAAGAGAAGGACCAATGGAATCTAAGGGAGCATCTATGAATAAATCTTCACCTTATCGAGATGCAAAATTTGTATTCCATTGATGGTTGAGTTTTCCAAGAAACATACTCTAATCTATAGTTAAAACATTCAGTCACCTTCCACCATGAAACAACATTCTTGCAGTTCTAGTTATCAGCAACATAAGGCTATTTACTCCAAGAGGACCAGAAAGGACACAGAAGAGGATAACTTTTTCAATTATGGAAATCCCAGGGATTTTAGCTTCCACTACGAGAATGATAGAGGTTACTAAAATGTTAGAATTAGAGCAAGGCTACCTTAAATTGTGCAAAAGTTTTTATCCATTTCTTCGATGTTGATAAGGAGAAACAATATATAAGAAAAAAATATATGTTCAACGCTGAAATATTTCAAACCCTTAGCCTATATGAATAGACAATCCACCAGTTCATACATTAATCTTCTTGGATGAAGAAACTGAAATTTATATCCTCTTATCTGTTGATTAAACCACTAATTTCATGAGAAATACCACAGGACTTGGGATCAGGATAATCTCTGGCTCAAGATGCCTTTAAATTCTACAGTGGCTAACAGCCAACTGATTCCAAGATGTTTTCTGAAGCAATTTCTCCTTTAAATATCATGTTTTGTACATAAGTATCTGCTTTGGAATCTTGTACAATTTACCCAATCCCAAAAGAAACCTTGGTTATCTCATAAGTTCCTGCTGATATTTTTTATTTGGTTCCCATCTCTGCAATCTGCATATAGTTCAAATATATCCTGATCAGAGACATAATGATAATATATAATTCGAGGTTGCTGGTTAAGGATATGTCAGTTTGTGTGAGTCTGTTCGCTTGACCATGTCCAGGGCTCCTAGAGATATCTATGTTTAATCATGTAAGCGGGGAAAAAGCCATGATCTACATATATTATAAACTCAAACAGTAAGTCAATTTTTAAAGGAAACAAGTGAAGTAAGAAAGGGTCAAGTTTCATGAGAAGGGAATCTTCTAGACCTTGACTTTAAGAGAGCAGGAGCAAATGTCATTATATACAGATATCTTGATACTACCAACTTTGAAGGAGAGGTCAAGTCAGAGAGGACCATGGTGATCTCTATGTAAGAGGTTAAACATGTTTCTCTCATACTTCTATAAAAAGAATGATTAAGTTCTGGACGTGTATGGGTTACCGTGATGCAAAAGAGCAGCAAGTTGTCACTACCTGTGAGGTATGTATTTCAGACATGCCCAGATAATCTCTCCTCCAATCGAATATCCAATCACATAGAACTTGGATCCTACCGCCAACTGGTCAGCAAGTTCTTCAATATCCAGAGCTGTGCTTTTCTCTGACTGCTTTGGATTTGGATCACTCTCCCCATAGCCAGCTCTATCAAATGATAGCACATAGACTCCTAATTCTTGAATCACTTCCTGTAAAACCCAGTGTAAGCTAATTTTACTACTGAGACTGGAAGGAAGATGCCCAGAATAAAAGGACTAAGAGAACGGATATATGTAAAATAATTAATACCTGAGATAATGGGAACATATCATATTTGCATGAATCAAAACCATGAATAAATATTATCTTATGTTTGGCCCTCTCCTTTAGGATCCCGCTTTCTGCATAGGCCAGATGCCTTCCGTCCTTAAGCTTAATTCTGGACGATGTAACCGGAGGACCATTTGGAGACCCACAAATCTCAGATGGTGGAGGTTTAATTGCCTGGCACGCCAATGCTATTACAGCCACCAACAGAACTGCTGAAATCTTTTTAAAAATCCCTGAAATTGTTGCAACACATCAATCATCACATCTTTTTAATGGAGGCAAAAGATTTGTGTTTCGATATGATGAAATGCAGATATGTCTGAAGAACTTTTTTTATTGTATTTTTGGAGTAAATTAGTAGACAAGAAAAAAGAAAAAGAATCTTGTAGGCCTTTTAAGCAGTATATGTATGAGTAAAAATATATATTTCTGACATGGAAATAATGGAAATAATTATTATTATTTGACATTCACCTCAAAACTTGTCATCACATGTACAAGAGAATAGAAGCATCTGCAGCAAGAAACATATGACAGCAGTGAAGTATGAAAGTTGAGAATTTAACTTCAAGGCAGTAATAGAGAAAAACAAGAACTTAATTCATTAATAAGATCAGATTTTTTTTGAGAAAAATGTGGGCAAGATTGTCAATTCATTTCATATGGTGAATGAAATGAATACAAAGTCAAGTATCAAAACATAAGGCTTTAAAACAACAGATGACCTTCACTATTTTTCTACCACAAGCACTATTACCCTTTTGCTTCGCTGCAAATATCCTCAAATAAGTGGCTTTAAAATTCTTCAAGTTTCTTGCCTTTCAAATACACCACCAAATAAGCATTGTCAAAAGATCCCATTCAGCTTGAATATATTCTCAAACTCTCTTTGATCTCCAAGAGTCCAAGCATGAGATCAGAGACTCCGGCGAGCCACAAATGTTTAATTTTGATTTGGAAAAATTCCAGAAGACCTGGCAAAGGAGCATCTCATCAAAAGGTGGTAGGCAGACTCAAGCATACAAGACAAAAGGAACACGAAAAGGGACAAGGCCACATTCTCTTTGAAATATTATCAGTAGTTAAAAGCGTTCCTTCAGTTGATGACCAGGTGAAATCTTCATCTTTCAGGGGCTTGAGATTTCCAAATAACTGACAGCATAGCTTGAGAATTCTGTAATAGGACTTCACTGAAAATACACCTCAAGCAATCCATCTCCATTAAGAGTATCCATCCAGATTTGATGGTGGAGGAGATTCAAAAATCTCCATTAAACTGAAAAAAATCACTTGCAAACTCATCAACTCTTCTTAATGAGGCATTCCCTCGAAATCATTACCATCAATAGAGCATGGGTCCGAAGGAAAAAAGAACTACTTGAAAAATGGTTTAGAGATGTGAAAATGAAATTCAAGCACAACTAGCCTAGAAATTTAAGATTTGTATTTTTGCTTCTAAAACATTTTCATAACCTATGCTATAATTTGTTCCCATAAATTTTAATAGAAGGGATTAGAAACATGAATACAAGCCGAGCCACATAAGCAATATGAGCCATATATATCATTTTTGGCATGCCTCAGTATACTGTATGTGATGGCCTGATTCAGGCCTGGTCCACTTGACCGGCCCGACCCGAACATGGCCCAGCCCAAGCTCTCGGGAAGGAAAAAGAAAAAAAACAAGGGAAGAAGCATTCGACTCCCGGTGGGAATTGATTTCCACGAACTGCTGGAGGCTCGCCTCCTCTATAAATAAGATGCCCTTTCTTCCCACAACACTCCACCATCGAGCAACACCTTTCACACTCTTTCTTTCTTCCTCTTTTCTCTCATTGAGTCCATGGCTTTCTGTCACTATGCATGCCAGAAATCGGGGTTGCCGACACCTCTGGAGCCAAGATAACACTCTGGCTCCCCCCCCCCCTCTTTCCCCTTTTCTTCTTCCCACGACTTGGAATCACCACCTCCGGCCGAGAAATCAGCCAAAAATCAACCAGCAAAGGAAACCCCTGTTTTTCCTTATTTTTGGCCGAAGTTCTTTTTTCCGGCCATTGGCGCCACCATTTCTTGACACAAAGGCCTTGGTTGAGTTACCCAGCCTCCCTACTTTCCTCCACGCAGAGCCATTGCCGCTGGTGAGCCACCAACAGCTAAAAATCAAGGGAAGGCTCTAGTTTCCCTATTTTCCAAGCCTTTTCCTCGGATTTTAGCTGGTCGGCCGCCGCCGCCGGCGGCAGCTCTCCGCTTCCCGCCATTGCCGCTGCCCGCTCTCTGCCGCCCGCCATCGCCGCTGGCTACCACGTCGCCGAACCACCACAACAATAGCCACCGACCCACCCTCTTTCTTCCCCATTTTACCAAGAAAAAAGAAGAAAGAAAGAAAAGAAGAAGAAGAGAGAGAGAGAACCCATCCATCTCTTTCTCTCTTGTTTTCTCTCTCTTCTCCTTGTTTTTCTCTCTAAATAGACCTATGGATCCTAGTATGGTATCCCATCTATATTTTCTTTGGATCCGAGATAACACCCACAATGAGGCCTTGAACCGCCCCAGTGTCGCGCAGCTTGCCGGACCAATCACCCCGACCTTGTAGAGTAATCCTGAAACCCACTGATAATGAATCCTATAGAACGATTTTGGCCCTTATCAAGTCTGTTGCCCAGATAGACAACCCAAGAGGGGAGGGTGAATTGGGTTTTAAAATAATTTAGATAATTAAAACGATGTGGTTGATTAATTAAAAACTATTGCAAGTTATTTAATTAATGCTAAGTGCTGTGAGTGATGTGAGGGGAAGAAGAAGAGAGACAATCCAATGCAAACACAGAGTTTTATAGTGGTTCGGAGCTACCCCTTGCTCCTACGTCCACTCCCCAAGTCTCTCTTGGGAATTCACTATAACCCCCTTGGATTACAGCCGGTTGTTTTGCAAGCTCACAACCAAACTTGTTGTTTTACGAGCTCACAACGAACTCGGTCGGTTTTTCCAGGCTCACCGACTAGAACCAACCCCGATTGTTTTCCCGGGCTCACAATCAAACCCTTACACACGTTGGTTTTTAACTTGGCTCACCAACCAACCTTAGTTCCCTTGATTCAATCCCCCGATTGAACCAAGTAAATACAAGTTATAGAAAGAAAGGAAAATAAGCTTCTCAAAAGCAGATGTAAAACAATATAATCAAAAGAGGAGTTTAGAAGCCCTCAAACGCTTTTAAGCTGAAGTAGAGGAATGGCTTCTTGAACTCCGGTCTCCTCTCGAATGTGTAGTCGACTTGAATGCTGGAGGAGAAGGCTTTAATTGCTGGGAAGATGTAGGTGGAGCTGTAAATGCAGATCTTCCCTTTTTCGTTGAAGAGCACGTTGCAGAGCTTGAATCCTTGATTAGTTGGAGTAGAATGACTGTTCTCTGCCTTGCTACAGTCTTCTGTGGCTATTTAAGCCAACCCCCACGGAAACTAGCCGTTACACTGCTTTTTCTGCCCGTTCTGCACACTCTGCGCAGCCTGACAATATGACCGTTGGTGGGTTGGAGTCGACTCGCGCGATCAGGAGTCGACTCGGCTGTAGCGGGAGTCGACTCAAGCTTTTCCGGAGTCGACTCGGCAACTGTTCCAAATTTGAATTAAAGTTGCCGTCACGACTGGGAGTCGACTCGTCTTGACCCGGAGTCGACTCGCCAACTTCTGGAGCTGACCTGGCAATTTTGGAGTCGGCTCATCCACTGAAGTCCGTGGATCCAATTTTGAATTTTGTCCACTCGAGTCGACTCGACTGTCCTTGGAGTCGACTCGAATCTCAGAGCCCGAACTCCCGATTCTCTGTCTTTTGGCTCATCCAGTCTTGGAGTCGACTCGAACTTCCTTGGAGTCGACTCGGCTCTCAGTTTCCGAAAGTTGGTCTTCTGCCTTTTGACGTGAAGCTTGTCTTGGAGTCGACTCGAGCTGTCTGGGAGTCGACTCGAATCTCAGACTCGAAAACTGCTCTCTGACTTTTCTTTGTGTACCTCTTGGAGTCGACTCTTACTACCCTGGAGTCGACTCGTTGAACATTGGAGTCGACTCGCGCACTTCAGGAGTCGACTCGTTGACAGGTTCTGAGATGAGGCTTTCTGTTCTTTCTGTTCTCAGTCGGAGTCGACTCGTACTAGTCTGGAGTCGACTCGAGCTCGTGCCAGTGAACTTGATACGCTTGGAGTCGACTCGTGATACTCGGGAGTCGACTCGAGTCTCAGACTTTGGTTCAGCAGACTTCTTAACTTATCCAAAATACTATGAACCAAATCTAGAGACACTTGGACAGGATTTTCACTGAAACACTCAATTGAATTCATTAGTAATCACAAGATATACTCAAATGCTTTGAGCTCATCAAAATCAAAATGGGGTTTTAATCAATCACTCCACAATCTCCCCCTTTTTGATGATGACAAAACTTTGAGTATATGTAAAATGACTTGCTCAATAAATAATGAAATAAAATCCATAAATGAATTCAAATGTCTGATAATTTAATTTATCCAAGTTTGAAAGGAGGGAAACAGCAAATTTCGGAGTTAAAGCTCCCCCTTTCATTTGGAATTATATAAGCCTTCATATTATGCAATCAATTGTTTGGCTTATATGTCATTAATGATTTAGCTTGATTAAAATTCAGATTCTCCCCCTCAACATATGCATTCAACTATGTTTTGATTCTCTGAATTTCCTTTTAATGCTATGAAGTTTTTGAACTGAATTTTTTGTTTTTAGAGGGAAAATCTGTCAATTTGTTCTTGAGTAGGATTCAGCTAATCTTCGAATATCCCTTGAATAGATTCTGGAGATTACTCCATTAGGAGCCCCAAAAGAGAGATAATGAGCCTCGAGGTACCGAATCCACTTAGAACAAATTTGTGTGTCTTTTTATTGATTTCCATTGATTTCTTTTACATATTTCATCCATATTTCTCCCCTTATACATATTGTATACATATTTCTCCCCCTTTTTGTCATCATACCAAAAAGGAGGTAATCACACACAATCAATGGCACAACCAATCATCAAATGGCACAGAAATGAAGATAAGATGTCTACTCATTGTATTGATATGAATGTGAATACATTTGAGCATACAATACGTAAAGCAAAGCAATACAAAACAAAGCAAAAAGAACATCTATGGTCTCCTCGAGGATGAAGATCCCCCCTCGAGGATGTATCTCCCCCTCTCGATGATGCATCTCCTCCTCTGGAGGATGTGGCTCCTCCTCTCGAGGATGTGGCTCCTCCTCTCGAGGATGGTGCTCCTCCTCTCAATCGGCTCTGCTCCATGAGGAGGGTGACTGCATCTGTGACATGGCCAAGCTGTGTGATGATAGACGTGGTGGCTCTGCTATGTGTAGTGGAGAGCTCTGTCACCGACGCCTGAAGCCCAGTCACCGATGTCTGAAGTGCGTCCAGCTTGTCGATGAGTACATTCGCCAAGCGCTCGGCCCCCTCGGTGGTGGTGTGCATGTCACGACCTATCTCCTCTCGCATCTATCGAGTGGAGCTCGTGACCTCACTCATGCTGTGGAACTGGGCCTGGACCAAACTCCGGACATTGTAGATCTCTTCCCGTACATGAGCCGTCATGTCAGTCACGGCTGTCAAGGAAGGGACCAACTGAGAAGAGACGGGTGCAGGAGTGGGAGCAGGCACCGCACCTCGGAGCTCCCGAAGCAGCTCATCCCTCACCTCTCTGACTATCTCCTGTCGCAGCTCCCGGAGCTGCTCAGGATCAATCCGGACCGCCATAGAGGGTGGTGCCGAGGAGGAAGGTCCGGCGGAGGTGGTAGGAGCAGGAGGAGTGGATGGAAGGTCTGGATGGTCTGGAAGGTCTGGGTAGTCTGAATCGGGCTCAGGACTGGGTGAAGGTCTGGTGGTCTGAGCGGTGAGGGTAGACTTCCTAACCCATACCCCCTCTCTCTTCCGAAACCTCATCCTGTGCATGGTCCCCGTACACAAGCGATCTGTCCATCGCAATGCACGAGAGGGTTCCCTCTCAGGAATGGGAATCTCGTACTCCCTAAAGAGAAGAGTAAAAATCATGCCGTATGGGAGGGTGAGCCTAGGTCTATCTAGGGGCTCACACATATACCTATATATGAGTTTGGGAAAGTTGACCGGGGTGTCCTGAAGAATGTAAGACATAATAGCTAGGTCCCTCTCATTTACAAAATCAAATCTTCCTGTCTTAGGGAAGACAGACCTGGACAGAATACTCAAAAGGATTCTCACTTCAACAGGAAGTGAGCTAGCAGATACCCCGTCTAGGGGGGACTGAGGTGGATGCCCTAAGACGACCGTAAGGGCCTCAACCCTATCCTCAGGGTGTGCGGGAGCCACCCCTACTAGTGGAAGGTGGAGGATGTGGCCAATAAGATCCTCCGTGACAAACACAGGGACACCGGCTACTGTGCCCTCGATACCCCCATCTCCCCGATGGACGGTACCGTAAAACTCTCTAACGAGCCCTGTATATGTGGGGATGTCCAATGTAAGGAAGAACTCTAAGCCCTGGGCTCTAAGCCTATCACCTATGGTGAACCCTTCCCGGGAGAGGAAGTCGAAATCGACATACCTCCCGGTGGAGACGACCTTCCCGGCCAATGGCCTCGCGGGAACCGCCCTAGGCGGAGAACGAGCCGGAGGTGGTTGCCTCGCGGGACCGTGCCGTGCCTTGGAGCGCCGCTCGGGACCGGCCTCGGGACGGGACCTCTTTCTAACCACGGTCTTACGAGGCATCTTGACCTAAACGGGAAGAAACACCTAAAGGACGGAGAAAGGTCGACGGAGGAGACTCGGGACGGACCGGAGACGACCTAGGAACGGACGAAAACCCTAAGAACCGGTGAAAAATCGACCGAACAGAGGTTGGAGACGATCGGGGAAGACCTAGGAGTCGGCTCTAGGGCTTTTTGAACAGTGGCGGCTTGAAAGAGAAGTGTTTGCGAAACGACAAACCTAGGGTTAAAAAGTCGGATCCCGACTGCGAGTCGACTCCCCTGAGTCGCGAGTCGACTCGACCTCGAGTCGACTCCAGAATATGCGCGAGTCGACTCTTCTTCAGCTGCCATCTTTGCGAGTCGACTCCCGCAAATGCGCGAGTCGACTCCCCCTTAGGAGCCGGCTCTGAAACTTACTCGAGTCGTCTCTAACCTTGGCACGCACCTAAAAGTCATGCTATAACCGTGCCAAATGAGGGAAAATCACCTAATTGGGATCTGATTTGATGATCATTGAATGTAAACTCTATTTTAACCGTATTCTAATCATCAAAATCAATTAATCTAGTGGAAACTCCCACTAGGATGGATCAATCACTCCTAATCCCCTCCTAAGCACGCTAAACCTCTCTTCACTTAGGGGTTTTGTAAAAATATCTGCTAATTGATTATCAGTACAAACAAATTGGAGTGACACATCACCATTCAATACATGATCTCTTATGAAGTGATGTCTTATCTCAATGTGTTTAGTTCTTGAATGTTGAATTGGATTTTTAGTTAGATTTATGGCACTTGTATTATCACAATTAATGGGGATTTTATCTTGTTTAATGCCATAATCTTCTAATTGTTGTTTAATCCACAAGATTTGAGCACAACAACTCCCGGCTGCCACATATTCAGCTTCTGCAGTGGATAATGCAACCGAGTTTTGTTTTTTGCTAAACCATGATATTAGGTTTTCTCCTAGAAACTGACACGACCCGCTAGTACTTTTTCTATCAAGCTTACATCCAGCGAAGTCTGAATCTGTGTACCCTATTAAGTTTAGGCTAGATTCTTTAGAGTACCATAGCCCTATGTTCTTAGTTCCTATTAAGTATTTAAAAATTCTCTTAACTGCAGCTAGGTGTGATTCTTTAGGATTAGCCTGATATCTAGCACACATGCAAACACTAAACATAATATCAGGTCTACTTGCAGTAAGATATAGTAAAGATTCTATCATACCTCTATAAAGTTTTTGATCTACAGATTTACCTGATTCATCTTGATCTAATTTGCATGATGAGCTCATGGAGGTGCTGATTGATTTGTTTCCTTCCATATCAAACTTCTTGAGCATCTCCTTGACATATTTTGCTTGATTGATGAAGATGCCTCCTTCAGATTGTTTGATTTGAAGCCCGAGGAAGTAGTTCAGCTCTCCCATCATGCTCATCTCAAACTCACTCTGCATCAAATCAGCAAACTCTTCGCAGAGGCGATTGTTAGTAGCACCGAAAATGATATCATCAACATAAATCTGTACTAATAGCATCTCCTTATTTTGCTTTTTCAGAAATAATGTTGTGTCTACATTTCCCCTAGAGAATTCATGTTCTAATAGGAATTTACTAAGTCTCTCATACCATGCTCTAGGTGCTTGTTTTAATCCATAAAGTGCTTTGTTCAGTTTATACACATGATTAGGGTATTGATGATTTTCAAAACCAGGAGGTTGTTCTACATACACTTCCTCATTAATATACCCATTTAAAAATGCACTTTTTACATCCATTTGAAATAGTTTGAAATCCTTAGAGCATGCATATGCTAATAATAGTCTAATAGCCTCAAGTCTAGCTACGGGAGCAAAGGTTTCATCAAAATCTATGCCTTCTTCTTGATTATAACCCTTTGCCACTAGTCTAGCCTTATTCCTTATAACAATTCCATTTTCATCTAGCTTATTTTTATATATCCATTTTGTACCTATAATTGGATATTTAGAAGGTCTCTCTACTAGATCCCACACTTTGTTTCTAGTAAATTGGTTTAGTTCTTCTTGCATTGCATTTATCCAATTTACATCATTTTCGACTTCTTCTATATGTTTGGGCTCAAAGTGTGAAACAAAAGCTAGATGGTTATTTAGATTTCTAAGTGAAGCTCTAGTCCTAACCGGTTGAGATGGATCATCTAGAATGAGTTCCTTAGGATGCCCGTGAGCATACCTCCAAGCTTTTGTTAGCCCATGATCCACAATAGCCTCTTGGCTTGATGAGTCTCCTTCAATCAACTTTTGATTATCATCTTGTAATCCCATCTCATCTATCTTTTCCTCAAGTATTTCAACATCATCATCAAAATTAACTTTCTTACTAGAGGAGATGTCACTAGAGTCATCAAATACTACATGTATAGATTCTTCTATGACTAAGGTTCTTTTATTAAATACTCTATAGGCTTTACTAGTTGTAGAATAACCTAAGAATATTCCTTCATCAGATTTAGGGTCAAATTTCCCTAGATTATCTTTCCCATTATTATGCACAAAACACCTACATCCAAAAACATGAAAATAATTAACCTTTGGTTTTCTGTTTTTCCACAGTTCATAAGGTGTTTTCTTTATAATGGGTCTCAATAGAACTCTATTTAATATGTGACAAGAGGTATTAATGGCTTCTCCCCAAAAGTACTTAGGGAGGTTACTTTCACATAACATAGTTCTAGCCATTTCCTCTAGTGTTCTATTCTTCCTTTCCACAACTCCATTTTGTTGTGGTGTCCTAGGTGCTGAGAAATTATGGGTTATCCCCTTTTTACTACAAAATTCATCAAATGATTGATTTTCGAATTCGGTACCATGGTCACTTCTAATGGCTATGACTGAAGACTCTCTAGCATTTGTTACTTCCTTATGGAACTTCTTAAAAACAGAAAATGCTTGATCCTTATGTGCTAGAAATATGACCCATGTGTACCTAGAGTAATCATCTACTATAACTAGACCATATTTATTTCCACCTAGGCTTGTTGTTCTAGTTGGACCAAATAGGTCCATGTGTAGTAATTCTAGAGGCCTAGAAGTAGAGACACATTTTATGGATTTAAAAGAGTTCCTAGATTGTTTGCCAAATTGACATGCTTCACATATTTTGTTCTTTTCAAATTTTAATTTTGGCAAACCTATCACGGAGTCTCTTTTAACTAGTTTAGTTATTGTGTCCATGCTTGCATGACCTAACTTACGGTGCCATAACCAACTAGCATCATTATCTTTAGTTTCATTTACAACTAGACATTGGTTATGTTTTGCAAGATCTTCTAGGTCTACAACATATACATTTCCACGTCTAATTCCTTTAAAAACTAAACTATTATCATTAGGATTTGTTATAATGCATAGTGATGGTTTAAACATAACATCATATCCTATATCACATAATTGACTAATGCTTAACAAGTTATGCTTAAGACCATCAACATATCTAACATTATCTATAAAAGTAGAAGGGGTGATTTGAACTTTACCAATACCAATGATATGACCTTGGTTGTTGTCTCCAAAAGTCACAGCACCTCCCTTCTTAGCTTCAAGGGTGAAAAATTGATCTTTATCACCCGTCATGTGCCTTGAGCAGCCACTATCCAAATACCAGCGGTTTTTGTTGACCTTGGCTGCAAGACACTCCTACACAAGCAAATCATGTCATCTTAGGTACCCAAGTTTTCTTGGGTCCTTCATGGTTAGTCAAGTTGGTTCCTTTTGGAACCCATACCCTTTTAATTTTCCTTTTTGTTTTACTTTTCCTATAGTCACATGCATTTGCCTTATGTCCTATAGTTCCACAACAAAAGCAGGTTATTTTCTTAGTTTTAGTTTCTCCAGCTTTAACAAAGAAGTTACTAAGAAGTTTTTGTTTATTTCTTGGTTTATACCCTAAACCCGCTTTATTAAATACTGCTCGTTGACTATTTAGTATCATGTTTAATTTTTCAGAACTATATGTAAATTTTTCAACTAAGGGTTTGTATTTGTTAAGTTCTTTAGTTAGTGTTTGATTTTCTGCTTTTAGATCATTAACTTCTTTTGTAAGATCCTTATCTAAGATTTGTTTATATTTTTTAAGTTCTGAAAATTCCTTAATTAGTTTTTCATTATCTTTAGTTAAGGTGTTAGTCTTTTGAGTTAAAAGTTGGTTGTTTGTTTTAAGTTCAATATTTTCTTTGGTGATTAAGTCCTTATCCTTAACTAATTTATCGTATTTATGTAGGTATGATTGATTAGCTATTTTCAGTTCTTTATTCTTAATATTTATAGTCTTATATTCTACCATTAACTCATTAAATGCATCATAAAGTTCATCAAAAGAAAAATCAAGATGCGTATCGGAAGTTACCTCGTTTTCGTTGGCCATGAAGCAGAAATTGGCCTTCTCTTCTTGTTCATCATCTGATGAGGAGGATGATGAGTCGGAGTCGGATAGTGTAGTGACAAGAGCCTTCTTCTTCTTGTACTTACTCCCCTTCTTCAGTAAGGGGCACTCTGCTCTTATGTGACCCGGCTTCTTGCACTCGTAACACCCAATCCCCTCGTTTTCCCTTTCCTTACCTTTGTCCTTGCGGTAGAAATTTGAGGGGCCTCTCCTTTGATGATAGGACTTCTTGTGGTTGATGAATCTCTTGAACTTGCGCACAAGAAGAGCCTCACCATCATCTTCCTCATGTTCTTCTTCTTCACTGCTGCTACTGCAGGACAAGTCCTTGTTAGATGAAGTAGATTTAAGTGCTATTACCTTTTTCTTATGGGAGGACTCTTCTTCGCTGTGTTGCTTCATGGTTAGCTCGTGAGTCATTAGGGATCCAAGGAGCTCTTCGAGTGGAAGCTTGTTCAAGTCTTTAGCTTCTTGGATTGCCGTCACCTTGGCTTCCCATGAACTTGGTAGACAGCGAAGTATTTTCCTGACAAGATCACTGTTAGTATAGCTCTTGCCAAGGCTTTTTAGGCCATTGACAATGTCAGTAAACCTAGTGAACATGCTAGTGATTGTCTCATTAGAATCCATTTTAAATAGTTCATACTTATGAACCAATATATTAATTTTGGATTCTTTAACTTGATTCGTGCCCTCATGGGTCACTTCAAGTCTATCCCAGATCTCTTTTGCAGAGTTGCAAGTAGAGACCCTATTGAATTCATTTCTATCTAAGGCACAATAAAACACATTCATAGCTTTAGAGTTTAATTGTGCCTTCCTCATGTCATGTTCATCCCAATCCTTTTCTAATTTGGGTACCTTAACACCCTCTACATATGTGGATGGGATGTATGGGCCATTCACTACAATGGTCCACATCTCATAGTCTTGGACTTGGACGAATATTCTCATCCTAGCCTTCCAGTATGAGTAGTCGGATCCATTGAAGAAAGGGAGTCTTTGGGTGGACTGACCCTCAATGTGAGAAGATCCAAATGGGGTTGTCATTTTGATCTTTTAACTCTTGAGTGGAAGAGTTTTTGGCTCTGATACCACTTGTTGCCCAGATAGACAACCCAAGAGGGGGGGTGAATTGGGTTTTAAAATAATTTAGATAATTAAAACGATGTGGTTGATCAATTAAAAACTATTGCAAGTTATTTAATTAATGCTAAGTGCTGTGAGTGATGTGAGGGGAAGAAGAAGAGAGACAATCCAATGCAAACACAGAGTTTTATAGTGGTTCGGAGCTACCCCTTGCTCCTACGTCCACTCCCCAAGTCTCTTTTGAGAATTCACTATAACCCCCTTGGATTACAGCCGGTTGTTTTGCAAGCTCACAACCAAACTTGTTGTTTTACGAGCTCACAACGAACTCGGTCGGTTTTTCCAGGCTCACCGACTAGAACCAACCCCGATTGTTTTCCCGGGCTCACAATCAAACCCTTACACACGTTGGTTTTTAACTTGGCTCACCAACCAACCTTAGTTCCCTTGATTCAATCCCCCGATTGAACCAAGTAAATACAAGTTATAGAAAGAAAGGAAAATAAGCTTCTCAAAAGCAGATGTAAAACAATATAATCAAAAGAGGAGTTTAGAAGCCCTCAAACGCTTTTAAGCTGAAGTAGAGGAATGGCTTCTTGAACTCCGGTCTCCTCTCGAATGTGTAGTCGACTTGAATGCTGGAGGAGAAGGCTTTAATTGCTGGGAAGATGTAGGTGGAGCTGTAAATGCAGATCTTCCCTTTTTCGTTGAAGAGCACGTTGCAGAGCTTGAATCCTCGATTAGTTGGAGTGGAATGACTGTTCTCTGCCTTGCTACAGTCTTCTGTGGCTATTTAAGCCAACCCCCACGGAAACTAGCCGTTACACTGCTTTTTCTGCCCGTTCTGCACACTCTGCGCAGCCTGACAATATGACCGTTGGTGGGTTGGAGTCGACTCGCGCGATCAGGAGTCGACTCGGCTGTAGCGGGAGTCGACTCAAGCTTTTCCGGAGTCGACTCGGCAACTGTTCCAAATTTGAATTAAAGTTGCCGTCACGACTGGGAGTCGACTCGTCTTGACCCGGAGTCGACTCGCCAACTTCTGGAGCTGACCTGGCAATTTTGGAGTCGGCTCATCCACTGAAGTCCGTGGATCCAATTTTGAATTTTGTCCACTCGAGTCGACTCGACTGTCCTTGGAGTCGACTCGAATCTCAGAGCCCGAACTCCCGATTCTCTGTCTTTTGGCTCATCCAGTCTTGGAGTCGACTCGAACTTCCTTGGAGTCGACTCGGCTCTCAGTTTCCGAAAATTGGTCTTCTGCCTTTTGACGTGAAGCTTGTCTTGGAGTCGACTCGAGCTGTCTGGGAGTCGACTCGAATCTCAGACTCGAAAACTGCTCTCTGACTTTTCTTTGTGTACCTCTTGGAGTCGACTCTTACTACCCTGGAGTCGACTCGTTGAACATTGGAGTCGACTCGCGCACTTCAGGAGTCGACTCGTTGACAGGTTCTGAGATGAGGCTTTCTGTTCTTCTTTCTGTTCTCAGTCGGAGTCGACTCGTACTAGTCTGGAGTCGACTCGAGCTCGTGCCAGTGAACTTGATACGCTTGGAGTCGACTCGTGATACTCGGGAGTCGACTCGAGTCTCAGACTTTGGTTCAGCAGACTTCTTAACTTATCCAAAATACTATGAACCAAATCTAGAGACACTTGGACAGGATTTTCACTGAAACACTCAATTGAATTCATTAGTAATCACAAGATATACTCAAATGCTTTGAGCTCATCAAAATCAAAATGGGGTTTTAATCAATCACTCCACAAAGTCCATGCTCTATGATTTGTTGAGTGAATCCCTTAGACCTGACCCACCTAGAACCACTGCACATTCGGTCAAACATCCTTTTTCTGATTATTTAAATACTACTAAAGTTATTGAATAGGAATTAATTTTGCTTTCAATATTTTTAAATAGATTTAGTAGATTTGCCTACCTAGTTTGACGGTTTAAGACGAAAGAGATATGTAAATCTTATACTCCTTACTAGGTTTCCAACTTGTAAATAAATCTTATACTTCTTACTAGTATTTGAATTTGTAAGCCTTATTTTTCTTACTAATTTTCGAGCTTGTAAGTATATCTTATACTCTTTACTAGTTTTCGAACTTGTAAGTAGATTTTTTATTACTTATTAGTTTTCAAATTGTCATGTTTTCCATGCATATGATATTACCAATAAAGATGTCACATTTTTCTTAAAATTATAGATCAGCACATGTATTATGAAAAGCATGCTTTATTATAAAAAATAGTTCCATAATATTTTTAATGAAAATAGCTTTGTTATGAAATATTAGTCTGATCATGCCATTTAGTATTTTTCATCTATTTATATGTATATTTTTAAAAGAAATATGAATATTTCAAAGGCTTCTAGATAGCTATGAATGACCTCTATAATTGAAAAACATTGACACCCGGAGCTAGCATCCATACGAACACAGACCCTGGTAGTAGGTATAAAGTTGGCATACGAAATACGAATCTATGTCGATTACGAACACGAGCCCTATCACGAGTATTATGTGACCGTAACAGAAATATATGTGAGCAATTGCAATATGAGCTTGAAACCATATTTATGAAAAATGGACTATTTGTTCATGCATAATTGGCTTTATGACTTGTTTTAATATATTGTACTATGAAATACTTTATTTTTGCAATAATTGTTATTTTTTTTAAATGATGCATTGACATGAAAAAACTTATGCTTAATCCAGTAAGGTAATGTAAGTTTTACTTATTGAGTTGCATAGCTCATATCTCTTTTTTATTTTTTTTTCTTTTCAGATGAGTAAAGTCAGTAAGGACAAAGGATGGTCTAGGTTTAGAGTTCATGCTAGCAAGCTAGGCGACTTTGTAGCTGAATTTTAGTTCCTTAGTTGGTTATGAATTTGTAGCTTGGTAATTTTCTAAATATTGCAGATTATAAGTTTGATATTTATGTTTGAATTTAGATGCTCTGGACTGGTGTTTATTTGGTTATTTAATGGATCATGATATTGGACTTTTATTTGTTATATTTTGTATTGAGATGGATTTGAAAGCTAAATGTAATTGGTTGGCTTCATGTTATCATAGGTTATACCCCTCGGTAGCATGGCCGTGTTATGTCCCGAATTTGGAGTGTGATATTGTAACTATATATCTTAGGAAAGAAAAAATAAATTAAGTTATGTTTAGAGTTATGAGACACAATAGCTAATATTACTAGAGCAATGAAACAATTTAAAGCACCAGAAAAAAGACTAGTGTTTTAGACTATTTCTATCACACTAATAGGATTAGCAAGGTTCTAAAACTTAGTTTGGCTTTGGTTTTCACTCCCCCAATGGAGTTTTAGTTTTAACAAATTCAACATTTTCAGCAGTTTTGCTCCAAATTTCAAGGTCTAGTCAAAAAAAGTTAGAATAAGGCTCAAAAAAAAAAAAGTAAAAGCAAGGTTCGCCATACCGGTAGCGGTAGGCGTACCGGTCGCCTACCGGACCGGTTTAAACCGGTACCAAACCGGCCAGCTCTTCTCCTCCGGAGCCGGGGAAGAAGAAAACAAGGAGAGAGCGAGAGGGTGAGGAAGGGAGGTAGGAGAGGAGAGGCCGCTCGTGGAGGGCCAGGGGGGGAGGGGGGCGGAGGAGCTCGCGGGGGCGCGGCGGAGGCCGAGGTATAAAAATTTGGAAATTTATACCTCGGCCTCCGCCGCCCCCCCGTGGCCCTCCGCAGGCGGCAGATGCCTCTCCTCCCTCTCTCTCTCTTCCCCGCTCTCTCTCTTCTTTTCTTCTTCTTCCCCGGCTTCGGATGGGTTCAGCCCTATACCGATTTTCCTGGCTCTGGCTGGGTTCGGCCCTGTACCAATTTCCACAGCTGCGCCGTGCCGGTTACAGGCCGGACTAGTCCGATACGGCCCGAACCGGCCGGTACGGGCCAGTTCGACAAACCTTGAGTGACAATAAAGAAAATTAAGGCAAGTTATGTCACATCATTTTATTGTACCTTGAGTTATCTAGGATCATAATTTGTATAGTTTAGTGAAGAAAGAAGAGCCAGCGTTCTATCCATTATATGTATTCAGTGGTTCCATATTCAAACACACATGCCTAAAAATATTAAGTTATAAATAGGGCCGAAGAAACATTTGTAGGACTTTCTCTGTTTTTCGAATACTTCAAAAAGGAGATAATGAAAAGAATAGCCAAAGGCTACCTGGACAAGAATGTGGAGTTTCTCTCATTCTTGAGCATAGCATTGATGGAATCATGCCACTTGAAGCGTGATTGATGAGTAACAAGAATCAAAGTGATTAAGGTATCTCCTTGAGGTATAAATTATGGAACAAATTCTTTTACGAATAGACTCCATTACAATGTTAAATTATGACCATGTTTCTACTGGGTACTACAAGCACATAATCATAAAAGCCATATCTACCTTTTATTCAGATATAAGTACTAGATTGACACGACACATTAGAAGTTGTCACACACTTAATATATGGAGACATTTTTTGAACATATATTGTTTAAAGTCTATTGATAATCAAATTAGCAGGATGTTTAGAGATTAGAGAGGCTTTACAACAGCAATCCTACTACCGAGAGAGAGAGAGAGAGAGAGAGAGAGAGAGAGAGAGAGAGAGAGAGGGCGGAGAGAACAGCTACAGTCGGTTCTGGCCAAAACCACCAAAACCAGCCAAACTAACTAAACATGGCCAAAACATGCCGAAACTGCCAATACTGACCGAAACCGGTCAGCTTCGGATCAATCTTGGCCAAAACAGATCAGTTTTAGGCTTTTAGCCAAAACTCGAAACCACAAGGCATGCATTTAAAATATTAACTTCCAGTTTTTCTTGTTTAATGAAAATATAAGGAACATATAAATAATACAAATATTAGAAGTTAAGTTTATTCAACATAGAAAGAATTTTACCAGGCCTTCCATAGCTATTGAGCTGTCAGACTATCAGAAGGCTAATAATTTGACAAATGTGCAGTTTGACAAATGTGCATTCTTCCTCTACCAATTATTACATAATTTCTCAAAAATAAAGTGGTTCACCTACCTTTAGTACTTGGATAAATAAGAACTATATTCAGTGGCCTATCTGTTGCACTAAGAGAGAATAGTTTTCTGAGACTTGTTCGTGCATAAGAACTAAAAGTAATTGCAATCCCTAAGAGAAACCAAAGAACTCAATGGTACACACACTCCAAGACTTATAGTGAACAAGAGATGGAGGAAGCATAAAGCAAACGTATCAAGAGAACATATGCTGGTCTATAGCAGTCTTTATCATCGATGGAATACTTTTTACCATAAGGAAGCATCTCAAGAATATAGTCATCATTAGAAAAAATTCCCACAACCCTTCTGTAATTAAATGTCTAGAGGAGACTTTGGAATATATCCAAAAAAGAGGAGATATAACACTTGACAGTTGCATGATTCAGAAATAATGACTTTCTTATTACAGAGTTTCTGGAAGTGCTGACACTTTTGTACACTGGGACATTGTGGGACATAACATGACATAGCTCGACATTCCACTTCAAAGTGTCCTATTGGAATTAGCAAAAAGTGTGGACATTTTGGTCCCTTTTCTGAGTGTCAAGCAAAGGACTCCTATTTCCAAGTGCAAGAGCAAAAAGTAATTATGTTTTTACTATAAAAATAAATCATAGTTGTTCTTAACTTAAGTATCTTAACACATCTAAGATAACCTTAAATATACCTCAAGAGTAACTTAAACAACTTGCAAGCTCATGGCTAATCCATTATTTTGTTTGTTAGCATATATTTTTCTCTCTTTCCATCTTTGCATTTTCTCTTCTATAAACAAGCATCACGAACACATACGTCATGTCTCCATATCTTGATTTTTGAAGGCTGTCATGATCAAGGCTTAAGAACACTTAAATTGTAGTGCCAAGTATCCAAGTAACACCAGTGATCTTCAATGACCAGTTCAGAAAATCTTGGGCATATGAAGCGAACCAAAGTTATGGAAGAAATAACAAGGTTGGGCAATTAAAGATCCATTCAGTTACTTTGATTATGGTAGCAGTTAGGTCAGATACAGGTTGGACTGGGGCAGGTTATGTTAAATATCACAAAACTTGAACTTGACCTGCTTATTAAACGAGACAAAAATCCAAATCTAACCCAACATTTTTATTTAACAAGTAACTTGACCCGACGTGGATAATCGGTTTAATAAGGTTAAATGGGTTAAATATTTTTTGAGTAGAATAAATAGGTTAAATAGATTGGGTGACAATGCAACCCAACCAACCCAACTATTAAACGAGTTAAAACTAGTTTAAAAAGTCAGGATTCTAAACCTAAACTTGACCTGTTTAATAAACGAGTTAGGTCAAGTTGACCTTTTACATCCCGACCGGTTTATGCAAAACCTGAACCACCTTAAAGTGGGTTAGTTATGGGTCGGGTCATAAGTTTCCACCCCTAGCTTTGACATATCACTAAAGTGATAATGAAAAGGAAAAACAAAATAGAATATTTGATGAAGATATGCGAGAGACGAGATTAGAAGTTTATAAGATGAACAATTCATGCAGATTATCTCTCTTCATTTATGTGGCCATGAAAAATAGGGGAATGAAGAGGCATTAGCAACATGGTGAGAAACAAGAGGGCCTAAGGTAACATTACACCTTAATATCAAAGGAGGAAAAGCAGATAAGAAGACCCACCCACATGATGAAGAGCATATGTGCATGAAAATTTAGGGAAACACACTTCATTTCTTTGAAAAAGAAAACTTATTTTTGAGTAACTAACTCCATTAAAATCTCTTGGATGAGCCGAATGACATTGGATACCAATGGATACATCTTTGTCATTGAGAAATACTAATTTCCATTATCACTTCTTTGAACATGGTCGAGGTACCATGTGCATCCCATCAAAATTAACTATGTTAAGATCTTATTTTGAAAACCTTAGCTTGAACACTTAAAATAAGATAATTATAGAATAAAACTCTAATCCATGTCAGTAAATTCCTTTCGAAAACATTACTAAATCAATTAGAATATTTTCAACAGAACTCATTCATATATCATATCCTGGTGGGATTCCAAAAAATGAAATGTAATGGTCTGAGTAAAAAATGTTGGCTATGTGGTCAAGATGGATATGAAGGAAATGGATACATATATGACCTAGAGAATTAAAAATTAATTAAAGGCATGATTATAATTAACTACAAGATTAGTTGGAGGCTAGTTTTATAAGACAGCAATGGATTGACATCTATCCAAACGCAAACACCTCAAGTCGATGTGTACACTAGTATAGGTGTCTTTTAGCTTGTGGCCAGTTAAAAGTAGCATGTCTACACAAGGCAGTTGAGTGTGAGAATATGTCCATGGGTAAATACCCCAAGTCTAGTGGTGCAGCTTTGCTCTTGCATAATAAATATGTAACAGCATTAGTTGAGTACAAGAGCTTGAGCTTGCTTTCGTAAAAACTTGAGTCAAGCAAATTAAGATGTGGCCACTGTAATAGACTTAAATTTTGATGTCTATAGCTTGAAGGACAACGAGTCACCGGCAGCTGATGCATTCAGAACCAAAGAACCACCCTCAGAACTGAAGTGTGCTGTTGGAAAACTAAACATTAAGCTAGTTTGGCAGAGTTATTTGAGTGGATCACACATCTAACATTAAGCTCAAAGTCATCTCTCTACAGTAATGTTGGCAGGGTGCTTCATTCGACTTTACATCGAACCAAATTTTCTTTCCCTTCTATTAATAGCATAAAAATCACTCAAAAAGAAGAATGATAAAAACATAAGAGATGCATCCATTAAAGAAGAAGAATAGTCAAAATTTAGATAAGAATTAATTCCAGCATAAAGTTAGAAGTAAAAAAAGCCTCTCTATTACTGATTCCCTGTAAACCATTCACGAACACACAAAGAGAGGAGGGGACACGAGAGCAGAGTCCCACCTGGCGGAAGGGGGAACGATGTGGAATGCTTCCGTTTTCGGGTGTGAGCCCTAGCGGATGCAGCTGAGATCTTTCTGGTCGGAGCCGCCATGTCTGCACACGGATCCTCCGATTAGATTTGCAGGGAAAGATTTGCTTCCGAATTTAGTAAAAATATCAGCTCAAGTTGGGAAAATTTTGGGTCTGGGTTGCAGAGAAAAAGAGGGGTGTTTGCTTCCGAGGAGCTGAGGCCGATGCTGTTCGAATTGTCGGAATAAATTAGGGAGTATTAGGAAAGGGTCACGACAACGTTACTCAGTAGAGCGACCAACTCGGAACGAGCTGGATTCTATTCCGTGCCGGACAACATCGCGCCCTGCAAAGACACGTTGAGGGTGGCTACGTTGGGGTATTGCTTTGGCACCTTTAGAATTATTAAATTTGGATGATGGAGGAAAAAGAAGAGGCGTGCTTGATCTTATGCCAGGGGTGGCAATATGTGATCCAACACGCCAATTCGATTCATGTTCGATCTGTCATAAATAGGTTTGGATTTGGCCTAAACAGGTTCGAATCATAAACAGGTTGATCCGTTTAACCTGTTTATGATTTGGGTTGGATACATATTTTAGATGTCTGATCCGTTTAACCCATTTAACCTATAAATATTTTTATATCCCTTACGAGTCACGACCACAGTTTTCTCTTTTCCTCTGTTCATTATCACCTGCAAACCCTTGAAGGCTCTCCCCCGCCCAAGAATCCTAGCCCCCCGATCCTTCCAAAGAGGCAATCGAATCGTTTTTTTATAATCGAATCTTCGATCGGAACCCATCGCGGCGCCCGATCGGCGCTCTCGTCGTCGTCGCTCGAGTCTCTCCAGATTTCTTCTCTTCCTCGTCGGCGAGATAGGGTTTCGAGAATCCAGGAGATATAAGGTTTTTCCGGCATGAGGTTGAATGGATGAAGGATGTCGGAGCTTCGTAGAGGAGTGCGGAAGGGGCGAGCGCAGGCTAACCCGATAGTCCAAGCCGAGAGACCAACCGCCGCCAGGAGGAGGAGGGCGCCGAGGAACAAGGTGCCTTCGATGAATGAGAACCCGGTGAACACGTCCGCCAAGTCGAGAGAGGAGATTAGGTTTCTGGAGGGCGAGGGCGAGGTCAAAGGGTTGGTTGGGGACGAGATCAAGGAAGAAGTCGGTGAAAGAAAGATGAATGACAGCGATAGCGGGGCGAGGAGTACCGATAAGCTCCCCGGTGGGGAGGACGAGGGAAGAACGGTGCCCCTTCGGGAAAAGGTCGGTCTCTTCTATTTTTTTCTGGTTATTTACAGTAATATTTGGTCTTTGTGTTAGGAGTAGCAGATATGGTCCGCGAGGAAGAAATCGTGGAATTTTTGTGAAGTTCTGTGTGTTTGTTCTTAGTTTGTTCTCTGAATACAGGTTAAATAGGTCGGGTTAGGATGGATTGGGCTAAACAGGTTAAATAGGTCAGGTCGGATTGGGCAAACAGGTTACCTGTTTATTAAATAGGTTAAATGGGTCAGGTCGGGTTACCTGTTTATTAAACATGACAGGTTCAGGTTGGAATTCCTGACCTGTTTAATAAATAGGTCGGGTTCAAATTTATGATTTTCTGACCTGACCTGCATTTGACCTAACCCATTTATGTCCGATCTGATCCGATTGCCACCCCTACTTGTGTGGCGTGGTGGGTAAATAACAAGAGAATCAAATGCTGGTTTTTTTTTTCTCATGAAATATAGAATCTTATTCAAAGTTATTTTTCATTTTTTTTAAAAAAACTCCAAACAAATATGAGGCATTTCTCTATTTTTCTATTGACTATATTTTTCTCTCTCCTCTTCTCGCAAACCAAACAAGCAGGATTTTGATGGTAAAAGGTAAAAAAATTGCAATACACCAACTATTGCGACTGTAAACTATTGCGACTCACACCAATGGCATTCAGTTATTGACATATCAAGACATCCTTTCGACTTTTATGCTCTTTAAGATTTTCGGCAAATCAAATAAGTGTGCACAAGCCTCTAACACCTATCCAAAAAGTCCAAAACCCTAGACTAGGTTAACCATGCATCAAATCTAGGTTAAGAACCTCACTCTAAATCATTCTAAACACCATCATTATATATCGCTTGGTATCATTTTCATTTTTATATTTTTGAAAAAAATAAAAATAAAAATTATGTTATGCTTTTCCTTATTTTTTGAAATATAAATATATTTAGCATAGCCAATTATTTTTAAAAATAAAATATGATGATTTTGATAGTGGTGGATGTGTTGATGATGATGGTGATAGTGTGATAGAAGCTACGACGACCGGTGGTGATGGAGGGTGCGAGCTATATGGTGAAGGTAGCAATGATAGCAGCAAAGGTGTGGTAGCCATAAATATGGTGGTAAGGATGTGTTTGCACCATATCTTGATTGAAGATTGAAACCTGGACATGTGTTGTAGAAGTAACACACGACAAAACATAAACTGTTCTCAAAATCGTTGTTGCTTGACATCATTCAAAGTAGCTTGACTACTTCCAACAAGAAAAAAAAGGGTCAAATACTAGAATACCCTGGTCAAGAATAAGCTATCCACAAGATGGGCCAAAAAACCTCAGTGAAGGTGTAACGCCCATCAAGGGATGTCAACTAGGAGTATAGGCCGATTAGAAAAGATTTAAAAGCTAAGCATAAGCTATAAGAAACTGACCGAGCAAGTTAAGAATGCATAGAAAACTAAGCATGCATTTAATCCGCATACCATTGTACTATGGGATGAATATGAATACCAAGCAGTGTTAACAAAAAATTGGTTCCAAGATAGTTGCTGGATAATATAATGTGAGAATTATTGGGAGAATTTAAAATTTGACGTCAAAGCTAGTAATTGATAAAGAAGAAAATGAGAGTGGCGGTGAACCCCAGGACATGTGGAGAAAGGGAGAAAAGACATGCAAATGGTTAGCAGAGAAATGCGACGACTGCAAATGTACAAATATGAAATTGTAGAATGAAAAAAAGGTCTCTTGGCAAAATAAATCCATGAAATTATCAATTTGGTTTAATCTTTCATCTTTGATTTTTCCTTTAGTTAGCTTTTAATTTTCAGTAGCTTAGGTAGAATTCCATTAGTTAAAATCCTTGAAGTTTAAGGCAACCAAACTCATTTATTTCTCTCCTTCATTCTTATGATGTTAGTGGTACACTTGCACACTTATCTAACCAGATCATTTTGGCCTATTTCCTTTCATCTCACCACGAGAATAAAGAAAAGGAGAAACAGGCTTCACTGATAAGATGGAGGAGGTGATGACGACAACGATGGTGTGGTGAAGGCGGTGACAGTGTAGGAGATAGTAGTGATGATGGTAGAGGCTATGGAGGCGATAATTGCAAGGATGGCGAAGGCAATAATGTGGCAGTAGAGGTGGAGTTGGTAGCCGCAATAAAATGCATGACTTTCTTATTTTTGATAATATCGAAAGTAAGAATTTCTTACCTTTAATATTTTTTAGAAATAATAAAAGTAATTTTTGAAAATAGAAAATAAAAATAATAGCACCAACATTTGTTTGTCTCTTTTGTGATTTTATTTTTAAAATAAAAAATAAGAAACAGAATGGTACCAAATAGGCTCTTAACTTTTGTCATCTCTTATAAACCAAATCTAACTAATTTGGTATCAATTGTACAAGTCCAAGTGTCAAACTCAATAATTGAAATCAAATCCAGCCTTATTGACTAACGAGTTTGACTCATTTGACTTGTTGTGGTTCAAATTCGGCCCAAAGGTGACCATGCCGGAGGAGTCGGGGGAGCCGCTGGTAGTTGGAAGAAGAAGACGTTAGTCACCTCCTGCACGACAGCGGCAGCAGACCTGCACAAAGCATCACCGGTGTTTCCGGCGAGAGCCCTCCGACAATCAAGTTAGAGTGGAGTAAATTTGGTCCAACCAAAAAGTCCCTTAGAAGTTACCTGACCGGGCTATTTATAGTTTTGGTGGAAAGGCCCAGGTGGCAGAGGCACTATCCGCCCTCATCATGAGAGGGTGTGGCTCTGAACCGAATGACGCGTAGTTAAGGCTGGTTAGTGGCGTGTGGTGTTGTCCGTTCTCGAGAACGGTAAGGTGTTGACAGTTACAGCAGGGTATGGCTAGAGTAGTCATGGTGCCATCCTTTGACTGTCAAGGGCCAGCTATCGAAGCGTGGCATGGTGGTGCTATAATGTATGACCACGTAGGAGGGCATAGGCGCGCACATGGATGCGGTTGTTGGCGAGGCCGAGCTCGTTGAGAGGTCGCATCATGCATTTGGCGAGGTCAGCCAGACAAGTGCCGAAGGCAGCTCTGCTCCTCGTGTTCCGAAGTGTGCCTGGTGGAGCGCCCCGAGCTCGAGAGTTGGGGCGTACTACTGTAGTGGGCGCCCCGAGCTTGATCGGAACGGGTCGGCGAATATCGGAGGCACCCCGAACTTGGTCGGGGGAGTCGGCGAATATCTGAGGTCGATGGAGCTTTTGGCGGAGTCCGAAACCGAGCTGGTTCTGTGCCGGACTGAGGATTCAACCAGATGGTGTTGGCGTTTATTGGGCCAAAACTGGGCGGCCTTTTACCCGTAGGCTAGACGATCCATTTCGCCCCCCATCATGACTTATAATCAAACAATTGCAAATCTAGCCCAAATTTTGACCACATGCTCTCCTATTTACCAAATTTTAGCTTGTAAAAATAAGCTTAATCCAAGAAATAGTAACCCTACTACTCGTAGATCTAAAGTAGGGTAGTTGGCAAGGTCCCAGTACTTCTGCACCTATTTTTGGAACAACCAAAAATGATCCACTTAACCCCTAAGCCACATTACCTTTTAGCTAAGATTAGTGCTTGAATTGATCTAAGTTATCTAGGAGCTAATCTTAGCCATTATGAACTCTTAATCTTAGCACTCTTGACTTGATTGTCATGTAATTATTGATATATGTTCTTAGATCTCAAACTCTTTAGATTGGGAGCATGTTTTGCTTTTCGTTGCTTCTTGATTGCATGATTAGCATAACCCTTTGATTGCACATATGCTTAGATATAGCTTTCTTCCTATGGACCTGGGAAGAGGAGTTACCTAGGGCATTCTGTAATATTTTGTTTTCTAATTTTATTGGGTGTGTCTGCACTCGTATAATCTGACTCGCCCAGTGTAGCAAAAACAAAAAAAAAAAAAACATATAGCTTTCTTTCCCTCCTTTTAATTTAATCTTTACTGTAGCATTCTTGTTTATATTTTTGTATCATTTATTTGTACTTCTCATTTTCATTTGCTCATTTATTTGTAAGCCACAAAATAAAATTCAGAAGATAAAAGGCAATCCACCCGCACTAATAGAAGTTCCGACCCAAGGATACTTGCATTTGTCTATCTATATTCATGTTACCAGCCTATTGGCTGTGATTAGGAGTGTTTTTTATACCTCTGGCTAGAGCAAAAGCTCCTAAATCTTCCTACCTTAAAATCTTCCCCCACAACCTCATATAACATTACCTCACATCAATAGGAAGCATTATCTGAGTATTAACTGCACTAAAAACTTAATTCTTTCACCATTTGGACCATTTGCTTTTGCACTTCATGATAGTACACTCTTAGTAGAAAGTTTCAAGAGTTCATTGAGTTTTAGAGCCCGAAAGGCTCGAGGTTTCAAGAACAGTCGTTGAACACCTATTCAATTGGCATTCACTGTGCATTAGTGGACGACAATTTACTAAGCCTCATTAGAAGCATTCCCCCTCCCTCTCTAGTATTTTTAAGTCCACTACCATTTTTCATGGTGCATATGATGGATCTTTTGGTTTAGTTTTAGATTAGTTTCAACATGGGCCTTGCACTTGATCCCACTACATTACATGTTGATTCCCTAGCTATCCCATGTGTCACATCGATTTTAGGGGTGCTTAATTTCTATAACACTCGAGTGCTTCTTTTTAGGGCATTTTAGCAACTTTTATCTCCTTAGGTCGTAAGGGTTTAGTGGGATATTCATGAACACTATATAGAAGATTAGAATGCAAAAACTATATAAAAATAATCAAAAAAAGATTGAAGTATATGGGTTCTGTGGCAGACAGTTATATATAGAAGTGGAGTGGAGAAATAACCCAAATAATATAATATCAATAGTTCGCCCATTATAGAGCCCATAAACCAACCCAAGGCTACACCAACACTTACTACACCACATAACTAAAATAATAGGGCCGAAATTAACAATATGATCATAAATTAATTTTGGGCTCCTTAAATATTTATTTGGATAACAACTTTGCTCATATAATGCAATAAAATAATAAAACCAATCTTTGATCAATGGAAGTCCACCTTTATGAGAAACTTCAACATTCTTCCACTTGGGTGACTTTGATTGAGACTTTGGTTTTAAAAAAATAAATATTTATTACATATGTATATATATAGTTTGAAAATGACTCTCGGGCTAAGTTTACCTCATGCGGCTATATATGTAAATATATTGAATGAATAACATCTTAAGTCGGAATCCAGTCTAACAAAATCACTAACATCGAATCATAACAGTCTTTACATCTTCTATTGATATAAGACCATTATATGGTTATAAATGTTAGTAATCTCATTGATATGGATCTTAGTAATGTAGTGCTTATAGATTAAAGTTTGTATCTTTATGTGATCAACAAAAAAAACCATGCAAAGTTTATCATCAGTCTATCTCTTATGATATCAAATAAAACCTCTTTATGCTTTCAAATAAAAGTTGCTACACTTACAACAGTTTTAAACTTATATCACAACTTAAACTTTATATCTCAAGACTAACTATGATGTCAATTATAATATAAACAATACTTTTATACTTAAGTTTTTCATTTAAACAATATTTACATGCAACCATATGTGCACAAATATGATATTCTAATAAGAAAATAATGAAAAAAATACTTTATTGCATCCAAAACATATTTTACAAAACAATGCTCCACTAACTAAGCACATCAAAAGACCCATGTTTTCAGCATGCTTAACAAATACATTGGATCTAAGCCCTTTATGTTGGAATCTCTCATAAAGATAGACTTCCATCAAGTATAGAATAGTTTTATTATTTTATTACATTATACTAGCTAAATTATTGTCTCAATGAATATTTAAGGAACCTAAAATTAATTTGCGATCATATTGTTAATTTGGGCCATATTGTCTAAGTTATATGATGTAATGAGCATTGGTATAGGCTTGGATTGGTTAATGGGATCTATAATGGGTGGAGCATTAAATTATTTAGGCTAGATCCCCACTACACTCCTACATAAATCCATCGATATGAAACCCTAAGATATATATCTTGGATCTTATGTTCCTAGGAGGCACCTATCCCATTGAGAAGACAAACATCAAGGACGAGAAAGAGAAAAAGATCTACATATTCTTGCATTTTTTTCTTTCCAAAAGAATCCCTTTGAGGGCTGCTAGCGACTCACCACTCGTTGCTACGGCAGCATGAGATCTTCTGGCGACTGAAATCTCGTGTACAGTGGGTACGTAAGGGTGATCGCAACACTAGGTTCTTTCACTGGACGACGGTTATTCGGAGACAGCGGAGTATGATCCATTCTCTGCGAGATGGGTCAGGTGAGCCTGCCGTCCGACAGGTCTTACTGGACTTTTTCCGTGCCAGATGGACAGAGGAGAAGGATGCTGGTGAGGGAGACCACCCTTTGAGGGTGGATAGAGTTATTGATGTTGATGAGAATGCATTTTTGATCCGGCCGGTGTCGGCACAGGAGGTGCAGGAGGCAGTCTGAGCTTTAGCAGCGGACAAGGCACCGGGACTTGATGGTTTCCCCCCTTTTTTTCTTTCGGCAGTATTGGGGCATCATTCGGTGAGCTGTAGTGGAGGCTATTCAGTGTTTCTTCATCCAAGCAGCGATGCTTGAGAACTAGAAGGCCACCTTCATCACGCTCATACCGAAGCATCAGGATGCAACTGAGCCTTGTCACTTCAGGCTCATTAGTTTGTGCACAACCTTATTTAAGGTTGTGGCAAAAATAATGGTGGACAGGATGAAGCTCCTATTGCCTGGCATTATTAGCCGTGAGCAGGGGGCCTTTGTAGCCGGAAGGAACATTTCCCACAATGTCATGCTAGCCCAGGAGATGATGTGGGATCTTCAGCGAGCATCACAGTGGAAAAGCTTGATGGCAGTCAAGCTGGATATGGAGAGGGCTTATGACAGGATCAGGTAGAGTTCTCTTTAGCAGGTATTGGAGGCGTATGGCTTCCACAGGCGGTGGATTGGATGGGTTATGGGGTGTGTTCGGGGCCAAGGTTTTCTATCTTGGTCAACGACTCTCCATCATCTTTCTTCGAGTCCACCATGGGTTTGTGTGGAGTGATCGATTAAAATCCCGTTTGATTTTGATGAGCTCAAAGCATTTGAGTATATCTTGTGATTACTAATGAATTCAATTGAGTGTTTCAGTGAAAATCCTGTCCAAGTGTCTCTAGACTTGGTTCATAGCATTTTGGATAAGTTAAGAAGTCTGCATGAACCAATGTCTGAGATACGAGTCGACTCCCGAGTTTCACGAGTCGACTCCAAGCGTATCAAGGTCACTGGCACGAGCTCGAGTCAACTCCTGATCAGTACGAGTCGACTCCGACTGAAAACAGACAGAAGGACAGAAGAGCAGTTTTTCAGGTCTGAGATTCGAGTCGACTCCAGTGGAATGCGAGTCGACTCCCAGCGGTACACACAGAAAAAGTCAGAGAGCATTTTATGGACTCTGAGATTCGAGTCGACTCCAGTGGAACGCGAGTCGACTCCCAGCGGTACACAAAGAAAAAGTCAGAGAGCGTTTTATGGACTCTGAGATTCGAGTCGACTCCCGCAGTACGCGAGTCGACTCCGAGACTGTGCGACCATCGACAGACAGAAGACCATGTTACTGCCTCTGAGATTCGAGTCGACTCCCAGACAGCTCGAGTCGACTCCAAGACAAGCTTCACGTCAAAAGGCAGAAGACCAACTTTCGGAAACTGAGAGCCGAGTCGACTCCAAGGAAGTTCGAGTCGACTCCAAGACTGGATGAGCCAAAAGACAGAGAATCGGGAGTTCGGGCTCTGAGATTCGAGTCGACTTCCAGGACAGTCGAGTCGACTCGAGTGGACAAAATTCAAATTTGGATCCACGGACTACAGAGGATGAGCCGACTCCAAAATTGCCAGGTCAGCGCCAGAAGTTGGCGAGTCGACTCCGGGTCAAGACGAGTCGACTCCCAGTCAAGACGGCAACTTTAATTCAAACTGGGAACAGTTGCCGAGTCGACTCCGGAAAAGCTCGAGTCGACTCCTGCTACAGCCGAGTCGACTCCTGATCGCGCGAGTCGACTCCAACCCACCAACGGTCACATTGTCAGGCTGCGCAGAGTGTGCAGAACGGCCAGAAAAAGCAGAGTAACGGCTAGTTTCCATGGGGGTTGGCTTAAATAGCCACAGAAGACTGTAGCAAGGTAGAGAACACACATTCCACTCCTAGCATTCAAGTCTTCAAGCTCTCTAAGTGCTCTTCAACGAGAAAAAGGGAAGATCTGCATTTACTGCTCCACCAACATCTTCCCAGCATTCAAAGCTTCCTCCTCCTGCTTTCAAGTCGATCACTCTTTCAAGAGGAGACCGGAGTTCCAGAAGCCACACCTCTTCACCATCTTAAAAGCGTTTGAGGGCTTCTAACTCCTTTACGATTATATTGTTTTAAATCTGCTTTTTGAGAAGCTATTTTCTGTTTTCTTCTATCTCGTGTATTTACTTGATTCAATCGGGGGATTGAATCAAGGGGATTAAGGTTGGTTGGTGAGCCGGTTTAAAACCAACGAGTGTAAGGGTTTGATTGTGAGCCCGGGAAAACAATCGGGGTTGGTTCTAGTCGGTGAGCCTGGAAAAACCGACCGAGTTCGTTGTGAGCTCGTAAAACAACAAGTTCGGTTGTGAGCTTGCAAAACAACCGGCTGTAATCCAAGGGGGTTATAGTGAAATTCCCAAGTGAGACTTGGGGAGTGGACGTAGGAGCAAGGGTTAGCTCCGAACCACTATAAAACTTTGTGTTTGTAGTGCATTGTCTCTCATCTTCTTCCCCACACATTACTCACAGCACTTAGCTTTAATTAAATAACTGGCTATAGTATTTAGTTAATCATCCACAAAGTTTTAATTAGCTAAGTTAATTTAAAAACCCAATTCACCCCCCCCCCTCTTGGGTTGTCTATCTGGGCAACAAGTGGTATCAGAGCCAAAAACTCTTCCACTCAAGAGTTAAAAGATCAAAATGACAACCCCATTTGGATCTTCTCACATTGAGGATCAGTCCACCCAAAGACCTCCTTTCTTCAATGGATCCGACTACTCATACTGGAAGGCTAGGATGAGAATATTCATCCAAGCCCAAGACTATGAGATGTGGACCATTGTAGTGAATGGCCCATACATCCCATCCACATATGTAGAGGGTGTTAAGGTACCCAAACTAGAAACGGATTGGGATGAACATGACATGAGGAAGGCACAACTAAACTCTAAAGCAATGAATGTGTTTTATTGTGCCTTAGACCGTAATGAATTCAATAGAGTTTCAACTTGTAATTCTGCAAAAGAAATTTGGGACAGACTTGAAGTGACCCATGAGGGCACGAATCAAGTCAAGGAATCCAAAATAAACATCTTGGTTCATAAATATGAACTATTTAAAATGGATTCAAATGAAACAATCACAAGCATGTTCACTAGGTTTACTGATATTGTCAATGGCCTAAAAAGCCTTGGCAAGAACTATACTAACAGTGAACTTGTCAGAAAAATCCTTCGGTGTCTACCAAGGTCGTGGGAAGCCAAGGTGACGGCGATCCAAGAAGCTAAAGACTTGAACAAGCTTCAACTTGAAGAGCTCCTTGGATCCCTGATGACGCATGAGCTTACCATGAAACAACACAACGAGGAAGAGTCCTCCCATAAGAAAAAGGTAATAGCTTTAAAATCTACTTCTTCTAACAAGGACCTGTCTTGCAGCAGCAGCAGTGAAGAGGAAGAAGATGAGGAAGATGGTGGTGAGGCACTTCTTGTGCGCAAGTTCAAGAAATTTATCAACCACAAGAAGACGTATCATCAAAGGAGAGGTCCCTCAAATTCCTACCGCAGAGACAAAGGTAAGGAAAGGGAAAATGAGGGGATTGGGTGTTACGAGTGCAAGAAGCCGGGACACATAAGAGCAGAGTGCCCCTTACTGAAGAAGGGGAGTAAGTACAAGAAGAAGAAGGCACTTGTCACCACCCTATCGGACTCCGACGCATTATCTTCATCATCGGATGAAGAACAAGAAGAGAAGGCCAATTTCTGTTTCATGGCCAACGAAAATGAGGTAATTTCCGATACGCATTTTGATTTTACATTTGATGAACTTTATGATGCGTTCAATGAATTAATGATTGAGTATAAGAATATAAATGTTAAAAACAGAGAACTAAAAGTAACTAACCAAAGTTATATTCATAAGCATGATTCATTAATTAAGGATAAAGATAATCTCACCAAAGAAAATCTAGAACTTAAGACAAGCAACCAACTCCTAATTAAGAAGACTAACACCTTAACGAAAGATATTGAGAAACTAACAAAGGAATTTTCAGATCTCAAAAACCATAAACAAGTCTTAAACAAGGATCTAACTAAAGAGCTAAATGATCTAAAAACCGAAAATCAGACATTAACTAAAGAACTAAACAAATACAAACCCTTAGTTGAAAAATTCACATATAGTTCTGAAAAGTTAAACATGATACTTAATAATCAACGAGCCGTATTTAATAAAGCGGGTTTAGGGTATAAACCAAGGAATAAGCAAAAACTTCTTAGTAACTTCTTTGTTAAAGCTGGGAAAACTAAAATTAAGAAAATAACTTGCTTTTGTTGTGGAATAGTAGGACATAAAGCAAATGCATGTAATTTTAGGAAAAGTAAAACTAAAAGAAAAAATAAAAGGGTATGGGTTCCAAAAGGAACCAACTTGACTAACCATGAAGGACCCAAGAAAACTTGGGTACCTAAGATGACATGATTTGCTTGTGTAGGAGTGTCTTGCAGCCAAGGTCAACAAAAACTGCTGGTATTTGGATAGTGGCTGTTCAAGGCACATGACGGGTGATAAAGATCAATTTTTCACCCTTGAAGCTAAGAAGGGAGGTGCTGTGACTTTTGGAGACAACAACCAAGGTCACATCATTGGTATTGGTAAAGTTCAAATCACCCCTTCTACCTTTATAGATAATGTTAGATATGTTGATGGTCTTAAGCATAACTTGTTAAGCATTAGTCAATTATGTGATAAAGGATATGATGTTATGTTTAAACCATCACTATGTATTATAACAAATCCTAATGATAATAGTTTAGTTTTTAAAGGGATGAGACGTGGAAATGTATATGTGGTAGATCTAGAAGACCTTACAAAACATAACCAATGTTTAGTTGTTAATGAAACTAAAGAAAATGATGCTAGTTGGTTATGGCACCGTAAGTTAGGTCATGCAAGCATGGACACAATAACTAAACTAGTTAAAAGAGACTCCGTGATAGGTTTGCCAAAATTAAAATTTGAAAAGAACAAAATATGTGAAGCATGTCAATTTGGCAAACAATCTAGAAACTCTTTTAAATCCATAAAATGTGTCTCTACTTCTAGGCCTCTAGAATTACTACACATGGACCTATTTGGTCCAACTAGAACAACAAGCCTAGGTGGAAATAAATATTGTTATGGGGGAATTGAGCCGCCATGCCCCACGTGATCGGCACGCGTATCCAGGAAAGCTGCAGCTGCCCTATGATCCAGCACTCCGACCCCGAGTCGGACCTCCTCGGCTCCGCAGCCCGACCCCGGGTCGGCTGCCCTATGATCCAGCACTCCGACCCCGAGTCGGACCTCCTCGGCTTCGCAGCCCGACCCCGGGTCGGCTGCCCTATGATCCAGCATTCCGACCCCGAGTCGGAGATCTTTTGATAACGACAGGCTATTCTCCAGAGGCACGCCGCGGCCTCCTGCTCCACTACTCCCTGCAACGGCTGTACCCGATGCTGCCCACGATCTCCTGTATCAACCGTACAAAGCGGAGCTCCACTACGCCCTGCCATGACCGTACCCAGCGCTGCTCCACGACGCCCCGTAACGGCCATGTCAGTGGCCATTCTATCGTGCCCCACGACGACAAACCCCCCTGAGAGACCTCCCAGCCAGGTATATATGCGGCTGGGGGGAGAAGGGGGGGGTAAGCAATACCTCCCAGAGCACTCTCTCCCACTTGTGATTATCATCTCTCCTCCTCCAATCTCCTCTGACTTGACCGTCGGAGGGCCATCACCACCCTGGTGGTGGTGCAAGGCTTGTTTGCAGGTTCCTTGGCGGAAGGTGGAGCGCAACCAGCACTAACCAAGACAACTCAGGCGGAACCCCGTTCACACCGTCGTGTCAATCGTTCTCGGTTTGGACCACCAGCAACAGTTGGCGCTAGAAGGAGGGCCGAATCTCAGAATGATCGTAATGGCACGGCGAGGTGGTCGCGGAGCTTCCAATGCTTCCGGTCGCGGAGCCTCTCGCACCTCTGGCCGGGAGGCTGCTGCGTCCCCAACACACTCTCAGCAGCATTCCACCGCTTCTCCTCCCATTCAGACGGTCGAACCTGCTCAGTTCGACCAACTAGCCCAGCAGGTTCGCACCCTCGCGGAGGCAGCGCAGAATCTGCAGGGTGTGATCTCTCGGGTGCCGCAGCGGGCTCAGGAGCCGCTGCTCCCCGAGCACTCGCCTCTTCCTCACAACCCGCGCTCCTTCCTCTCCCATGGAGAGGAGCGCCGGCGCGGGGAGGATTCTCGAGTGCGGTCCATTCTGCCAGGACCTTCTCATCGGAGCTGCGCGGGGTACGAGAGGCGGACCCGGGCGCGTTCTCAGACACCCCAGTCCTCGAGGGGCCCGCACTCCAGTTGGTCCCCCTCGCGCCGCTCCTTGTCTCCCACCCACCGGTCGCGCTCCCTGGACCGGCGGGTGGACGATCTCCACAGACAGCTCCAGGTCCTGAAGGGCCACTCCAAAGATCCCTTCGCCGACTTGGAAATCTCCTCCCAGCCGGCGCTTGCCTCAAGGATCCTGCGAACCCTAAACCCGCCGGGGTTCAAAATGCCGGCGATCGAACCCTACGACGGGGCGGCGGACCCACGGGACCACGTGGAGAGTTTCAGGACTCTTATGCTCCTCCATGGAGCATCGGATCCTCTCCTCTGCAAGGCCTTCCCGGCGACCCTCCGCGGCCCGGCAAGGGCGTGGTTCGCCGGCCTGGAGGCTAATTCCATCCAGTCCTTCCACCAGTTCACCCGTCTCTTCATCAGCCATTTCGCCGTCAGTAGCCGGCGAAGACTGGTCTCCGACTCCCTCTTCGATGTCCGGCAGAACGAGGGAGAGAGCCTGCGGGATTATCTCACCCGCTTCAACAAGGCAACACTGGAGGTCCGGAATTTGAGCCAGGAGGTGGCTCTCTCAGCCCTGAAGCGAGGCTTCCGGAAGGGCAGACTCACCTTCTCCCTGGACAAACGTCTGCCGCGGAGCTTCCCGGAGCTGTTGTCTCGGGCAAACCAGTATGCAGACGCCGAGGAGGCAGCCTCCCACCGGAACAAGGAGGCCGCCGAAGCCCCTCTAAAGCCCGGGAAGAAAAGGCGAAAAGAGGCACCCCAGAGGAGGAGCCCGACGCCTCAACGCCGGCGCAGAAGCCCGTCACCAGCAAGGAACCACGGCGCCACACGCCCTCGTTCTCCGCACCGACGCTTCAACCGGTACACCCCACTCCTGGCCCCCCGGGCCCAGATCCTCATGGAGGTCAAGGGGCGGGAGGACCTCCCGGTCCCGAGGCAGATGAAGAAGATCCCTGGGAGGAAGCCTTCTCGGGCGTACTGTGAGTACCACCGAGACCACGGCCACGATACCGAAGACTGCTTCCAGCTTCGGGACGAGATCGAGGCTCTCATTCGCCGAGGGCGTCTCGGTCGATATGTAAACGACCGACGTCCCCCCGCAGACCCGCGTCCAGCCGACCCGGCCCCTCAGGAGCCTCGGGAGCAGAATCGACCCGTTGCGGGAGTGATCCACACCATCACTGGGGGCTGCTCTCGGCCCGTGAGGAACGCAGGGGGCTCGGCGGAAGTATCAGGAGTGGCCGTCGCGAAGAGGCAGCGGGTCGGAAATGTAATCACTTTTTGTGATGAAGATGTAAAGGGGGTTCAGACTCCCCACGATGACGCCATGGTGATCTCTCTCACTATGGCGGACTATGATGTAAGGCGTGTTCTTGTGGATAGTGGAAGCTCAGCTGATATTTTGTATTACGAGGCCTTCCAAAAGATGGGCTTTTCCCGACAATTGTTGCACAAAACATCCACCCCCCTCATAGGATTCACTGGAGACGCTATCTCGGCCGAAGGTGTCATCGAGCTGCCTGTGACTGCGGGCATTGCACCCGCAGAAGCCACGGTGCGGCTCGGGTTCTTGGTCGTCCGTGTCCCCTCGGCCTACAACGCTATCCTCGGACGACCCGGACTGAACGCCCTTCGCGCGGTGGTTTCTACCTACCATTTGCTCATGCGGTTCCCCACAGCGGCCGGGATTGGAGAGGTCCGAGGTGACCAGCCGACCGCACGGCAGTGTTTCCTAGCAACTCTCAAAGGGAAGAAGCCCATGGAGGCCCTAAGCGTCGAGTCACTTGACGCCAGAGACGAAGTGGCCTTGCGGCACGGGGAGCCGGCCGAGGGCGTAATCGAAGTTCCCCTCGAAGAAGGCCGCCCGGACCGCACGGTCCGGGTCGGTGCCAACCTCGACTTGGAAGCTCGGCTCCGGTTAGTGGAATTCCTCCGAGCCAATGCAGATGTGTTTGCCTGGTCGGCGGCCGATGTACCTGGGATCGACCCGGAGGTCGTTTCTCACGCCCTCAACGTCGACCCGACCCACCGACCAGTAAAGCAAAAGAAGAGACACTGTGCCCCGGATCGGATCCGGGTGGTCGACCAGGAGGTAGACAAACTCTTGGAGGCAGGTGTCATAAGAGAGGTGAGCTACCCCGAGTGGCTGGCAAACGTCGTACTTGTCCGGAAGGCGAGCGGGAAGTGGAGGATGTGCGTCGACTACACCGACCTGAACAAGGCGTGCCCCAAGGATAGCTTTCCGCTTCCACGGATAGACCAACTGGTCGACGCGACTTCCGGATATCAGCTACTGTCTTTTATGGACGCCTTCTCCGGCTACAACCAAATAATGATGGCTCCACAGGACGAGGAGAAAACTGCCTTCATAACAGACCGGGGGCTGTACTGTTACAAGGTAATGCCCTTCGGTCTGAAGAACGCTGGCGCCACTTACCAGCGCCTCGTCAATAAAATCTTCAAGGAGCAGATCGGCCGGAATATGGAGGTATACGTGGACGATATGCTGGTAAAAAGCCGCCATGCAGACCAGCACATTGCAGATCTGGAGGAGACTTTCACCACCTTGCGAAAGTTTCGCATGAAGCTAAACCCAGCGAAGTGCGCTTTTGGTGCTTCGGCCGGGAGGTTCCTCGGTTTCATTGTCAACCAGCGCGGGATCGAGGCCAACCCGGACAAGATCAAAGCCATCCAAGATATGTCCCCTCCGACCAAAGTGAAGGAGGTTCAGGAGCTCGCTGGAAGGGTCGCCGCGCTCGGACGATTTGTGGCAAAGTCGGCCGAACGCTGCCAACCATTCTTCAAGGTGTTGAAGCGCCCAAAAGACTTCCTCTGGACGGCCGAATGCCATGCGGCGTTCGACCAGCTCAAGGAGTACATGGCGTCTCCTCCCCTGCTGTCCAAGCCGCAAGAGGGGGAGATGCTCTACCTTTACCTGGCGGTCTCCCCAACCGCAGTCAGCGCAGTACTGGTTCGGGAAGAGGCAAGACTTCAGAAGCCTGTATACTACATCAGCCGAGTCCTCCGGGATGCCGAGACGCGGTACACGAAGGCTGAGAAGATCGCCTTCGCGCTGCTGACTGCGACCAGGAGGCTTCGCCCCTATTTCCAGGCTCATTCTGTCACCCTTTTGACCGATCAACCACTGCGGCAGATTCTCAGCAATCCAGAGAATGCGGGGCGGCTGGTGAAGTGGGCAGTAGAACTTGGTGAGTTCGACATCCGCTACCAGCCCCGACCAGCCATCAAGGCCCAGGTACTCGCGGACTTTCTCGCTGAGTGCACTGTGCAGGAGGCGGAACCTAAGCCGCCGGAGACACCCAGCCTCGATCTCCCGATCTGGACGCTCCACATTGACGGGTCGTCGAACCCTGAAGGTGGAGGGGCTGGGCTGGTCCTCACCAATCCCGATGGAGTGATAGCCGAGTATGCCTTGAGGTTCGGATTTCCAGTGACCAACAATGAGGCGGAGTACGAGGCCCTAGTCGCGGGACTCAAACTCGCCAAGGAGCTCGGCATCCGGCGTCTGAAAGTCTTCACCGACTCCCAGCTGGTGGTCGGGCAGGTTCGAGGGGAGTTCGAGGCGCGGAGCCCGACCATGCAGAGCTACGTCCGGAAGGTGCAAACACTCATTCCCGACCTCGGCAGTGTTGACATTCAGCAGGTCCCGAGGAGCGAAAATGCCAGGGCCGACAGGTTGTCCCGCCTAGTGGACGCAGACGCGCACAACTTGTCGAGGGCAATCTACCTGGAGACCCTGGATGCCCCGAGCATTGACGGGGCTGGAGCGGTGATGGCAATTGATCCGGAGCCGTCTTGGATGGACCCGCTCGTCGCCTACCTCGCCGAAGGAATCCTCCCTGAAGACGAAGATCAGGCCCGGCGGCTTGTAAAGAAGTCCGCCCACTACGTACTTTATGAAGGGAGGCTGTATCGGACCTCGTTTACCGCCCCCCTCTTAAGGTGCCTCCGCCCCGCGGAAGCGGCCTACGCCCTCGGCGAAGTCCACGAAGGCATCTGCGGATCGCACTTGGGGGCTAGGTCCTTGGCGCATAAGATCATGAGGCAAGGCTACTATTGGCCGACCTTGATGGAGGACTCGAAGGACCACGTGCGGAAATGCGACGCCTGCCAGCGCCACGCCAACGTCCAGAGAGTCCCCTCTGTCCCCTTGGCGCCAATCACCGCGCCCTGGCCCTTCGCACAATGGGGAATGGATATCCTCGGACCATTCTCCGTCGCTTCGGCCCAGCGGAAATTTTTGATTGTCGCCATCGACTACTTCACCAAGTGGGTGGAGGCAGAGCCACTGGCCACCATCACGGAGGCACAAGTCCGGAAGTTCGTGAAGAAGAACATCATTGTCCGATTTGGAGTACCTCGGGTCCTCATCTCGGATAACGGTCGACAGTTTGATAACAAGCACTTCCGGGACTTCTGCGAGGAATTCGGGATCGAGCATCGGTTCACATCCGTGTCGCATCCCCAAACCAACGGCGAGGCCGAGGTCACAAATCGGACAATCCTCCAAGGTATCAAAGCGCGGATCGGCCGGACGGGGCAAGCTTGGGTCGAGGAACTCGAGAATGTCCTTTGGGCGTATCGGACCACACAACGGACTCCTACTGGAGAGACGCCTTTCAGCCTAACCTATGGCACGGAAGCCGTTGCCCCCATGGAGCTCGGACTCCCCTCGCCTCGGGTGGCCGCGCACCGACCCGAGGCCAATTCAGAGCAACTCCGAGGGAACTTGGATCTCTTGGAAGAGGCAAGGGAAATGGCTCAGGTACGGATGGCAATGTATCAGCAGAGGGTGGCCCGATATTACAACTCCAAAGTCCGACCGAAGCTTTTCAGAATTGGAGATCTGGTGCTGAGGCGAGCTAAGGCATCTCAACCTACGGAAGGTGGGAAGCTAGCGCCAAATTGGGAAGGCCCGTATAAAGTTCGTTGGGTAAACCGACCTGGCTCCTACCAGTTGGAAGCCCTAGATGGCCGAGAAATTCCAAGGGGCTGGAATTCCGCTAACCTGCGGATGTATTACCAGTAGAACAACAAGGCCAGAAAGACAATTTAAAAAGGTGCAATACTTTTCATTTCAATAATTTCTGGTTACAGTGGCGTGCTCGTGTGATTACAAGGAATTCCCAGAGGGGAATTAGGGAGTAAAGAAAGTAAAGAAGAGGTGGGGACCCAAACCCTCAACCCAGGGCGGCTGCAGTCCCACCAGAAGTGGGTGCTTCTAACCGGAGGCGCCATCCAGCACCTCACCAAAAAGAGGAGGAGCCGCCGCAGAAGAAGCTCCCGCTGCCCCCAGGGGAACGCCGCCTCCAAAGGATATTCCCATCTTCCCCAGTGGTAGGGAAGAGAAGGGATTCGAGGGGGAAGAGTATATGGAGGCGCGGTCCCGGATTGAGCGTCCGGCGCAGAGCTCAACCGGGAGGCTGAACTTCAAGGAGGGGAGATGTGATCCCGGATGAAACGCCTAGAGCGGAGTTCCGCCGGGGAGACCCTCCTTGTTGATCCCAGATGAAACGGCTAGTTGGCTGAAGTTGTAAGGGGAGCGCCTCCCCTTTCCTTCGACAGGAGTCTCTCAGTCATATGCCAAGGAGGAGGTCCGCGATCCATGGCAACCTGCAGCTCCGGCTTGGCAAATTCCATCGTACCTGCACCTGTATTTATAGCCAAGCTGCGGCCCCCTGGTAGTTCCGATACGGGTGGCTCCAATAAATGCAGGCGCACTGAATCCGGAGCCGTTCCGGCTCCCGAGGCGTATCTCCCCGCGATTTCCTAAGCGTCATTCTCCTTAAATCGCATTCTTTGTGCAGGACGATCCGGGTGACGTATACCCCTAGGTCCACGTGTCTCCGCTCGCGCCCAGGCCGCATCCTCCTCGAAGAACCCGCGTATCGCGGCCGCTCAACTAACACTCCTCACCAGCAGCAACTGGCGATCCGATTTCCCAGGTAACGCATTAATTAGCGTTTAATACCCTTCTCGTGTTCCCCCCAGGCAACGCTTGGAGGAGAGGAGAAACACGGTCGCGGCTGGGCACAGAGAAACCCCGATGGGCGGCGAGCGACAAGTGGCCGACCAACGAGTGGAATGTCCCGAGGCTCGGCCCTCGGATGCCTGGCTAACCCGATGATCATCCCGGGAGCAGACTAGCCGGAAGCCCCGACCGGTCGCCTCGGCTTGCGCCAGCCTAGGCCGACCAACGAGTGGAATCTCCCGAGGCTCGGCCCTCGGATGCCTGGCTAACCCGATGATCATTCCGGGAGCAGACTAGCCGGAAGCCCCGACCGGTCGCCTCGGCTTGCGCCAGCCTTGGCCGACCAACGAGCGGAATTTCCCTGAGGCTTGACAACCCTCAGATGCCTGGCTAACCCGATGATCATCCCGGGAGCAGACTAGCCGGAAGCCCCGACCGGTCGCCTCGGCTTGCGCCAGCCTAGGCCGACCAACGAGTGGAATCTCCCGAGGCTCGGCCCTCGGATGCCTGGCTAACCCGATGATCATCCCGGGAGCAGACTAGCCGGAAGCCCCGACCGGTCGCCTCGGCTTGCGCCAGCCTTGGCCGACCAACGAGCGGAATTTCCCTGAGGCTTGACAACCCTCAGATGCCTGGCTAACCCGATGATCATCCCGGGAGCAGACTAGCCGGAAGCCCCGACCGGTCGCCTCGGCTTGCGCCAGCCTTGGCCGACCAACGAGCGGAATTTCCCTGAGGCTTGACAACCCTCAGATGCCTGGCTAACCCGATGATCATCCCGGGAGCAGACTAGCCGGAAGCCCCGACCGGTCGCCTCGGCTTGCGCCAGCCTAGGCCGACCAACGAGTGGAATCTCCCGAGGCTCGGCCCTCGGATGCCTGGCTAACCCGATGATCATCCCGGGAGCAGACTAGCCGGAAGCCCCGACCGGTCGCCTCGGCTTGCGCCAGCCTTGGCCGACCAACGAGCGGAATTTCCCTGAGGCTTGACAACCCTCAGATGCCTGGCTAACCCGATGATCATCCCGGGAGCAGACTAGCCGGAAGCCCCGACCGGTCGCCTCGGCTTGCGCCAGCCTTGGCCGACCAACGAGCGGAATTTCCCTGAGGCTTGACAACCCTCAGATGCCTGGCTAACCCGATGATCATCCCGGGAGCAGACTAGCCGGAAGCCCCGGCCGGTCGCCTCGGCTTGCGCCAGCCTTGGCCGACCAACGAGCGGAATTTCCCTGAGGCTTGACAACCCTCAGATGCCTGGCTAACCCGATGATCATCCCGGGAGCAGACTAGCCGGAAGCCCCGACCGGTCGCCTCGGCTTGCGCCAGCCTAGGCCGACCAACGAGTGGAATCTCCCGAGGCTCGGCCCTCAGATGCCTGGCTAACCCGATGATCATCCCGGGAGCAGACTAGCCGGAAGCCCCGACCGGTCGCCTCGGCTTGCGCCAGCCTTGGCCGACCAACGAGCGAAATTTCCCTGAGGCTTGACAACCCTCAGATGCCTGGCTAACCCGATGATCATCCCGGGAACAGACTAGCCGGAAGCCCCGACCGGTCGCCTCGGCTTGCGCCAGCCTAGGCCGACCAACGAGTGGAATCTCCCGAGGCTCGGCCCTCAGATGCCTGGCTAACCCGATGATCATCCCGGGAGCAGACTAGCCGGAAGCCCCGACCGGTCGCTTCGGCTTGCGCCAGCCTTGGCCGACCAGCGAGCGGAAGAATTTCCTGAGGCCTAACCCTCGGATGCCTGGCTTAGCGCTGGAAGAGTTGCCTGAGGCCTAACCCTCGGATGCCTGGCTCAGCGCCGGAAGAGTTTCCTGAGGCCTAACCCTCGGATGCCTGGCTTAGCGCCGGAAGAATTTCCTGAGGCCTAACCCTCGGATGCCTGGCTTAGCGCCGGAAGAATTTCCTGAGGCCTAACCCTCGGATGCCTGGCCTAGCGCCGGAAGAGTTTCCTGAGGCCTAACCCTCGGATGCCTGGCTCAGCGCCGGAAGAGTTTCCTGAGGCCTAACCCTCGGATGCCTGGCTTAGCGCCGGAAGAATTTCCTGAGGCCTAACCCTCGGATGCCTGGCTTAGCGCCGGAAGAATTTCCTGAGGCCTAACCCTCGGATGCCTGGCTTAGCGCCGGAAGAATTTCCTGAGGCCTAACCCTCGGATGCCTGGCTTAGCGCCGGAAGGGTTTCCTGAGGTTTAACCCTCGGATGCCTGGCCTAGCGCCGGAAGAACTTCGGGAATCAAAAGTCAGCAAGAAGCAACCAAGAGCTAAAAAAAAAAAAAAAAAAGAGGACGAGGGCGAGATGAAGAAATATTCAACGTGCATTAATTTTCAGGGCCGAGGCCCATACAATTGGGCAAAACGCCGACATACAAAAATAAAAAAGACAATGAAAGGTACAAGAGGTCAGCTTGGAGGAACTCCCGGGTCGGGAACGCCGGGCTCGTCCGCGGGAGGTAGGGAAGCAGCAGGAGAACCAGCAGGCGATGGCGCCGGAGAGGAGTCCAGGAGGGAGATCTCGCTCAGGTCAACTTCGGGATACTTAGCCGACACCCTTGCCAGGCCCTCCTCGAAGCCCAAGGTGAAGGCTTCGGCCCCCGCGTCCGACGCGTCATGGACAAACTCGTCAGACTGGCGATAGGTCCGCACTGCCTCCGACATATCATGGGCGAACTCGGCGGACTGGCGATAAGCCTCTACCGCCTGACGCCCGATTTCCGCCCTCTTCTCGGCCAGCTCCGCCTCAGCTCGCTCCATAATCTGAGCCTTGGCCTCCAAGACCTTCGCCACAATCCGGCCTTCGGCCTCAGAGGAGACCCTCAGCAGATCAGCCTGAGCCTCTTTATGCTTCGCCTCGGTAGCAACCCGAGCGGCCTCGGCTTCCTTCAGGCGCGAACGGAGCTCTTGGACGTCCGTGCATGACTTCTCCAGGGCCGACTCCAGTTCGCCTAGTTTGGCTTCAAAAGAGCGGATTCGGTCGCAGGCGTTGTCGGCAGACCGCTGGGCCTTCTCCCACCGCTCTCGATAGTCCGCGATCTTCCGGGACTGCTTTTCAGCCCGTTCCTCCGCCTTCTTGACCCTGCTTTCGAGGCCCGAGGCGGCTTTGAGTTGCTCCCGAGCCTCTGACAGTTGCTCCTCCAGGGCGGCGAAGCCGAGTGCCCGCTCTTCGGCCTCCCGGAGCCTCGCCTCGAGGTCCCCGGTCGTCCTGCCTGCCGCAGCCCGGCCTCCCTCTTCCATTGCTTTCAGCCGGTCCTCGGCCTTCGCCAAAAGCCCCGCCTGTTCCTTGTAGCACTCCTCCAGACGGATCATGTACTGGGCGAGCTAAGAAATAGGAAAAATAAGGGAGTCAGGCGGAGAACAACAGAGCCAATAAATGGTGAAAGACGGCCAGAAGAACACTCACCGACATGAGACAGACGCAGCTGGCGGCCCCAACGTCAGAGACATCCAACTCCCGGACCCGCCGACGGTCCTTCTCCAGCAACACTGTTTCGATGAGATTTCGGGCGCCATCGGTAGTGAAGGCAGACCCCGATTTCTCCCCGGAGCCGGATGGTGGTTCTGCAGCCTTACCCTTATCCATCGCCTGGGGAAGAGTCCGGCTGATCGCGCTCGGGGCGGGGGTCGCCCCAGGAATTGATAGGGTCCCGCTCGGCCGGGGCCTCGGCGCGTCCCTCCTCGAGTCATCAGGAGCCGACCGAGTCGAAGGCCGGGTCGGGGACCGATCACGTCCGACCCGTCCGTCTTGAGCAGGCTCAGGTGGCACCTCCGGAGTAGCGGCAACCTTACCACCGGAGGGCTGATACAGCGTCAGCTGCCGGTCGGTGCCCACGACATCTCCCTGACCGGTGGGCCCGGACTCGTCGGTCGGCATCGGAGGTATCTCCTTACGGGACTTCTTCGCCGGTGGGGCCCCGCTCGGAAGAGCTCGTTTCCTCCTCCGGACTGCTTCCAGCAGGGACGCCCTACCAACAGCCTTCGACTTCACCGACCGCATGACGTCGTCGACCTCTGCAAGAAGGACGGGATGGTCAGGGACTGAGAAACCGAAAGGAAGAAGGAACGAAAGAGAAGAAAAGAGCTAAAGAAACGATGGCGGACTCACGGTCGGTGGGGACCGAGCTCAAACCGACGTTCACCAAGGTATCCTCAGAAATAAGGCGGCCCACCGGGGGAAGCTGGCCCTCGGCGACCAACCCCTTCAAGGCGGCGACGCCCTCGGATTCCTCCCTCGACAACTTCGACAGGCCAATTGGGGACTTCACCGGCGTCCCCCAGATTGCCCTGATTTCCCAGGAGGGGTCTGCATCAACGAAAAAGAAGCGCTCCTTCCAGTGGTGAATGGAGGTAGGACCCTCCTTGACAAGGCCGCACCCTCGCCGCGCTGCGAAGCACCACCACCCTTTGTCCTGGGGTGGCCGCTCAGGCCGTAGAGCTCCCAGAAAACGTTCAAGGTGGCGGGAATCGCATGCAAGCGACAGAGAACCTGGAAGACCGTCAGAGCACGCCACGAGTTCGGCACCAGTTGCGTCGGTGCCATTCCTAAACCCCGGAGCACCTGTAAGACTAGGTCTGAAGGGGGAAAGCGGAACCCGGCCTGGAGGATGCCCTCATTGATGGCGATCTTCCCTCGAGGAGGATGAGACATCCTCTCCTCAGGCCCTGGGAGCGTGACATTGCAGGCCTCGGGAAGGTGGTACCGAGCCACAAATCCGTCTAAGTCCTCGGCGACCAGTTTTGACTTGATGCTATCTGCTCCCACTTCGCCCATCCCTAATGGCCAATCTACGGTCAGGACGGGGTCAAGAAGGAGGGAAAGGCCGGAACGACTGGGGTGCACTAGTACAAAAAGAAAAAGTATGAAGAGCTCAAAGTAGAAGAGTGGGAAACTCACTTGAAGAGGAGGAAGAACGGCTCCGAGAGCGTCAAAGGAAAAGCAAGCGAACGTTTCGGCGGCAACAATGGTAGCGCAAAGGAGAAACTCGAAAATGTCCGTAAAGAAGAAGACGGACGGGGGAGGGCCCCCGATTAAATAGGCGAAAGGGCAAGTGACACCTCGATGACGCCAGAAGACGCCTGGCCGCCGAAGGGTCGCTCGCACCCCAAAGGCGAATCGACACCATTAAGGAAGGATGTCCGCCGAAATCCTCAGGTTGCCAGGTCAGCAGCAACCGCCATACGCCATAAAGAAGGCGGGAAGCTTGAAGCGCGCGCGCCTCTCCGAAGGATGGCGGCAATCTCGAAACATCACTCCCTTCACCTGTTCCCCTTCTGGTTCCAGGCTCGGAAGTGGGGGGCTACTGTTATGGGGGAATTGAGCCGCCATGCCCCACGTGATCGGCACGCGTATCCAGGAAAGCTGCAGCTGCCCTATGATCCAGCACTCCGACCCCGAGTCGGACCTCCTCGGCTCCGCAGCCCGACCCCGGGTCGGCTGCCCTATGATCCAGCACTCCGACCCCGAGTCGGACCTCCTCGGCTTCGCAGCCCGACCCCGGGTCGGCTGCCCTATGATCCAGCATTCCGACCCCGAGTCGGAGATCTTTTGATAACGACAGGCTATTCTCCAGAGGCACGCCGCGGCCTCCTGCTCCACTACTCCCTGCAACGGCTGTACCCGATGCTGCCCACGATCTCCTGTATCAACCGTACAAAGCGGAGCTCCACTACGCCCTGCCATGACCGTACCCAGCGCTGCTCCACGACGCCCCGTAACGGCCATGTCAGTGGCCATTCTATCGTGCCCCACGACGACAAACCCCCCTGAGAGACCTCCCAGCCAGGTATATATGCGGCTGGGGGGAGAAGGGGGGGGGTAAGCAATACCTCCCAGAGCACTCTCTCCCACTTGTGATTATCATCTCTCCTCCTCCAATCTCCTCTGACTTGACCGTCGGAGGGCCATCACCACCCTGGTGGTGGTGCAAGGCTTGTTTGCAGGTTCCTTGGCGGAAGGTGGAGCGCAACCAGCACTAACCAAGACAACTCAGGCGGAACCCCGTTCACACCGTCGTGTCAATCGTTCTCGGTTTGGACCACCAGCAACAAATATGGTCTAGTTATAGTAGATGATTACTCTAGGTACACATGGGTCATGTTTCTAGCGCATAAGGATCAAGCATTTTCTATGTTTAAGAAGTTCCATAAGGAAGTAACAAATGCAAGAGAGTCCTCAGTTATAGCTATTAGAAGTGACCATGGTACCGAATTCGAAAATCAATTATTTGATGAATTTTGTAGTAAAAAGGGGATAACCCATAATTTCTCAGCACCTAGGACACCACAACAAAATGGAGTTGTGGAAAGGAAAAATAGAACCCTAGAGGAAATGGCTAGAACGATGTTATGTGAAAGTAACCTCCCTAAGTACTTTTGGGGAGAAGCCATTAATACTTCTTGCCATGTATTAAATAGAGTTCTATTAAGACCCATCATAAAGAAAACACCATATGAACTGTGGAAAAACAGAAAACCAAAGGTTAACTATTTTCATGTTTTCGGATGTAGGTGTTTTGTACATAATAATGGGAAAGATAATCTAGGGAAATTTGATCCAAAATCTGATGAAGGAATATTCCTAGGTTATTCTACAACTAGTAAAGCCTATAGAATCTTTAATAAAAGAACCCTAGTTATAGAAGAATCTATACATGTTGTTTTTGATGACTCTAGTGACATCTCATCTAGTAAGAAGGTTAATTTTGATGATGATATTGAAATACTTGAAGAAAAGATAGATGAGATGGGATTACAAGATGATAATCAAAAGTTGATTGAAGGAGAATCATCAAACCAAGAGCCTATAGTGGATCATGGGCTAACTAAAGCTTGGAGGTATGCTCATGGGCATCCTAAGGAACTAATTCTAGATGATCCATCCCAACCCGTTAGGACTAGAGCATCCCTTAGAAATTTGAATAACCATCTAGCTTTTGTTTCACACTTTGAGCCCAAACATATAGAAGAAGCCGAAAATGATGTAAATTGGATAAATGCAATGCAAGAAGAACTAAACCAATTTACTAGAAACAAAGTGTGGGATCTAGTAGAGAGACCTTCTGAATATCCAATTATAGGTACAAAATGGATATATAAAAATAAGCTAGATGAAAATGGAATTGTTATAAGGAATAAGGCTAGACTAGTAGCAAAGGGTTATAATCAAGAAGAAGGTATAGACTTTGATGAAACCTTTGCTCCCGTAGCTAGACTTGAGGCTATTAGACTATTATTAGCATATGCATGCTCTAAGGACTTCAAGCTATATCAAATGGATGTAAAAAGTGCTTTTCTAAATGGGTTTATTAATGAGGAGGTATATGTGGAACAACCTCCTGGTTTTGAAAATCATCAATACCCCAATCATGTGTATAAACTGAACAAAGCACTTTATGGTCTAAAACAAGCACCTAGAGCATGGTATGAGAGACTTAGTAAATTTCTATTAGAACATGAATTCTCTAGGGAAAATATAGATACAATATTATTTCTGAAAAAGAAAAATAAGGATATGTTATTAGTACAGATTTATGTTGATGATATCATTTTCGGTGCTACTAACAATCGCCTCTGCGAGGAATTTGCTGATTTGATGCAGAGTGAGTTTGAGATGAGCATGATGGGAGAGCTGAACTACTTCCTCGGGATTCAAATCAAACAATCTGAAGGAGGCATCTTCATCAATCAAGCCAAATATATCAAGGAGATGCTCAAGAAGTTCGATATGGAGGGAAACAAGTCAATCAGCACCCCCATGAGCTCATCATGTAAGTTAGACCAAGATGAATCAGGTAAATCTGTAGATCAAAAACTTTATAGAGGTATGATAGGTTCTTTACTGTATCTTACTGCAAGTAGGCCTGATATTATGTTTAGTGTGTGCATGTGTGCTAGATATCATGCTAATCCTAAAGAATCACACCTAGCTGCAGTTAAGAGAATCTTTAAATACTTAATAGGAACTAAGAACATAGGGCTGTGGTACTCTAAAGAATCTAGCCTAAACTTAATAGGGTACACAGATTCAGACTTCGCTGGATGTAAGCTTGATAGAAAAAGTACCAGCGGGTCTTGTCAATTTCTAGGAGAAAACCTAATCTCATGGTTTAGCAAGAAACAAAACTCGGTTGCATTATCCACTGCAGAAGCTGAATATGTTGCAGCCGGGAGTTGTTGTGCTCAAATCTTGTGGATTAAACAACAATTAGAAGATTATGGCATTAAACAAGATAAAATCCCCATTAATTGTGATAATACAAGTGCCATAAACCTAACTAAAAATCCAATTCAACACTCAAGAACTAAACACATTGAGATAAGACATCACTTCATAAGAGATCATGTATTGAATGGTGATGTGACTCTCCAATTTGTTTGTACTGATAATCAATTAGCAGATATTTTCACAAAACCCCTAAGTGAAGAGAGGTTCAGTGTACTTAGGAGGGGATTAGGAGTGATTGACCCATCCTAGTGGGAGTTTCCACTAGATTAATTGATTTTGATGGTTAAAATGAGGTTAAAATAGAGTTTCTATTCAATGATCATCAAATCAGATCCCAACTAGGTGATTTTCCCTCATTTGGCACGGTTATAGCATGATTTTTAAGTGCGTGCCAAGGTTAGAGACGACTCGAGTAAGTTTCAGAGCCGGCTCCTAAGGGGGAGTCGACTCGCGCATTTGGGGGAGTCGACTCGCAAAGTTGGCAGCTGAGGGGGAGTCGACTCGCACATTGTCGGGAGTCGACTCGAAGTCTACAGGCGCATAAGGAGAGTCGACTCGCGCATTTTCTGGAGTCGACTCGAGGTCGAGTCGACTCGCGACTCAGGGAAGTCGACTCGCAGTCGGGATCCGACTTTTTAACCCTAGGTTTGTCGTTTCGCAAACACTTTTTCTCAAGCCGCCACTGTTCACAAAGCCCTAGAGCCGACTCCTAGGTCATCCTCGATCGTCTCCAAGCCCTTTTCCCATCGATTCTTCGCCGGACATTGAGTTTCCGTCCGTTCCTAGGTCTTTTCAGGTCAGTCCCGAGCTTCCTCTATCGATCCTTCTTCGTTCTCTAGGTTTTCATCTCGTTTAGGTCAAGATGCCTCGCAAGGGAGTTGTTAGAAAGAGGTCCCGTCCCGTGGCCGGTCCCGAGCGGCGCTCCAAGGCGCGGCACGATCCCGCGAGGCAACCTCCTCCGGATCGTTCCCCGCCTAGGGTGGTTCATGTTAGGCCGTTGGCCGGGAAGGCCGTCACCTCCGGGAGGTATGTCACTTTCGACTATCTCTCCCGGAAAGGATTCACCATAGGCGATAGGCTTAGAGCCCAGGGTCTAGAGTACTTCCTCACCTTGGACCTTCCCACCTATCCTGGCCTAGTTCAAGAGTTCTACAGTACCGTCCATCGGGGAGATGGAGGTATTGAGGGCACGGTATTAGGTGTCCCATTGCGTGTCACAGAGGACCTCATTGCCCATATCCTCCACCTTCCATTAGTAGGGGTGGCTCCTGCACATCCTGAGGATAGATTTGAGGCCCTTACGATCGTCTTAGGGCATCCACCTCAGTCTCCCCTAGATGAGGTATCTGCTAGCTCACTTCCTATTGAAGTGAGAATCCTTTTGAGCATTTTGTCCAGGTCCATCTTCCCTAAGACAGGGAGATTTGATTTTGTGAATGAGAGGGACCTAGCTATTATGTCTTACATTCTTCAGGACACCCCGGTCAACTTCCCCAAGCTCATTTATAGGTATATGTGTGAGCCCCTGGATAGACCTAGGCTCTCCCTCCCATACGGAATGATATTCACTCTTCTCTTTAGGCAGTACGAAATTTCCATTCCTGAGAAGGAACCCTCTCGTGCCTTGCGATGGACTGATCGCTTGGGTACGGGGACCATGCACAGGATGGGATTTCGGAAGAGAGAAGGGATCTGGGTTAGGAAGTCCACTCTCACCGCTCAGACCACCAGACCATCACCCAGTCCTGAGCCAGATTCTGACTACCCAGAGTTCCCAGACCATCCAGACCTTCCATCCACTCCTCCTGCTCCTACCACCTCTGCCGGACCTTCCTCCTCAGCTCCACCATCTATGGAGGTCCGTATTGATCCAGAGCAGCTCCGGGAGCTGCGGCAGGAGATCGTCCGAGATTTGAGGGACGAGCTGCTCCGGGAGCTCCGAGGTTCCGTGCCAGCTCCCACTCCTGCACCCACTCCATCCTCAGCATTGGTCCCATCCTTGACAGCCGTGACAGACATGACGGCTGAGGTGCGGCAGGAGATCTACAACATTAGGACCCTGGTGCAGGCCCAGTTCCACAGCATGAGCGAGGTCACGAGCACCACGAGGAGGATGCGGGATGACATCCGCCGTGACATGCACACCACCACCGAGGGGGCCGAGCGCTTGTCGAATGTGCTCATCGACAAGCTGGACGCACTTCAGACCTCGGTGACTGGGCTTCAGACGTCGGTGACTGAGCTCTCCACTACACATAGCAGAGCCACCACGTCTATTATCACGCAGCTGGGCCATGTTAAAGAGGCAGTCGCCCTCCTCATGGAGCAGAGCCGATTGAGAGGAGGAGTCACATCCTCGAGAGGAGGAGCTACATCCTCCAGAGGAGGAGATGTATCCTCGAGAGGGGGAGCCACATCCTCCAGAGGAGGAGATGTATCCTCGAGAGGGGGAGGCACATCCTCGAGGAGGTCATAGATGATTTTGAGTTGTGTTTTGTCTTCTTTTGTATTGTTCTTGCTTTACCTATTGTATGCTCAAATGTATTCACCTTCATATCAATACAATGAGTAGACATCTTATCTTCATTTCTGTGCCATTTGATGATTGACTGTGCCATTTGTGCCATTGATTGTGTGTGATTACCTCCTTTTTGGTATGATGACAAAAAGGGGGAGAAATGTGTAAGTATAAAATATGTAAAAGGGGAGAAATATTAAAAAATATGTAAAAGAAATCAATGGAAATAAATAAAACGATAAACTCTTAAAAACACACATAAATTTGTTCTAAGTGGATTCCGTACCTCGAGGCTCATTATCTCTCTTTTGGGGCTCCTAATGGAGTAATCTCCAGAATCTATTCAAGGGATATTCGGAGATTAGATGAATCCTACTCAAGAACAAATTGACAGATTTTCCCTCTAAAAACAAAAATTTTAGTTCAAAAATTTCAAAGCATTAAAAGGAAATTCAGAAAATCAAAACATAGTTGAATGCATATGTTGAGGGGGAGAATCTGAATTTTAATCAAGCTAAATCATTAATGTCATATAAGCCAAACAATTGATTGCAGAATATGAAGGCTTATATAATTCCAAATGAAAGGGAGAACTTTAACTCCGAAATTTAATGTTTCACTCCTTTCAAACTTGGATAAATTAAATTATCAGACATTTGAATTCATTTATGGAGTTTATTTCATTATTTACTGAGCAACTCATTTTACATATACTCAAAGTTTTGTCATCATCAAAAAGGGGGAGATTGTGGAGTGATCGATTAAAACCCCGTTTGATTTTGATGAGCTCAAAGCATTTGAGTATATCTTGTGATTACTAATGAATTCAATTGAGTGTTTCAGTGAAAATCCTGTCCAAGTATCTCTAGACTTGGTTCATAGCATTTTGGATAAGTTAAGAAGTCTGCATGAACCAATGTCTGAGATACGAGTCGACTCCCGAGTTTCACGAGTCGACTCCAAGCGTATCAAGGTCACTGGCACGAGCTCGAGTCGACTCCTGATCAGTACGAGTCGACTCCGACTGAAAACAGACAGAAGGACAGAAGAGCAGTTTTTCAGGTCTGAGATTCGAGTCGACTCCAGTGGAATGCGAGTCGACTCCCAGCGGTACACACAGAAAAAGTCAGAGAGCGTTTTATGGACTCTGAGATTCGAGTCGACTCCAGTGGAACGCGAGTCGACTCCCAGCGGTACACAAAGAAAAAGTCAGAGAGCGTTTTATGGACTCTGAGATTCGAGTCGACTCCCGCAGTACGCGAGTCGACTCCGAGACTGTGCGACCATCGACAGACAGAAGACCATGTTACTGCCTCTGAGATTCGAGTCGACTCCCAGACAGCTCGAGTCGACTCCAAGACAAGCTTCACGTCAAAAGGCAGAAGACCAACTTTCGGAAACTGAGAGCCGAGTCGACTCCAAGGAAGTTCGAGTCGACTCCAAGACTGGATGAGCCAAAAGACAGAGAATCGGGAGTTCGGGCTCTGAGATTCGAGTCGACTCCCAGGACAGTCGAGTCGACTCGAGTGGACAAAATTCAAATTTGGATCCACGGACTACAGAGGATGAGCCGACTCCAAAATTGCCAGGTCAGCGCCAGAAGTTGGCGAGTCGACTCCGGGTCAAGACGAGTCGACTCCCAGTCAAGACGGCAACTTTAATTCAAACTGGGAACAGTTGCCGAGTCGACTCCGGAAAAGCTCGAGTCGACTCCTGCTACAGCCGAGTCGACTCCTGATCGCGCGAGTCGACTCCAACCCACCAACGGTCACATTGTCAGGCTGCGCAGAGTGTGCAGAACGGCCAGAAAAAGCAGAGTAACGGCTAGTTTCCGTGGGGGTTGGCTTAAATAGCCACAGAAGACTGTAGCAAGGTAGAGAACACACATTCCACTCCTAGCATTCAAGTCTTCAAGCTCTCTAAGTGCTCTTCAACGAGAAAAAGGGAAGATCTGCATTTACTGCTCCACCAACATCTTTCCAGCATTCAAAGCTTCCTCCTCCTGCTTTCAAGTCGATCACTCTTTCAAGAGGAGACCGGAGTTCCAGAAGCCACACCTCTTCACCATCTTAAAAGCGTTTGAGGGCTTCTAACTCCTTTACGATTATATTGTTTTAAATCTGCTTTTTGAGAAGCTATTTTCTGTTTTCTTCTATCTCGTGTATTTACTTGATTCAATCGGGGGATTGAATCAAGGGGATTAAGGTTGGTTGGTGAGCCGGTTTAAAACCAACGAGTGTAAGGGTTTGATTGTGAGCCCGGAAAAACAATCGGGGTTGGTTCTAGTCGGTGAGCCTGGGAAAACCGACCGAGTTCGTTGTGAGCTCGTAAAACAACAAGTTCGGTTGTGAGCTTGCAAAACAACCGGCTGTAATCCAAGGGGGTTATAGTGAAATTCCCAAGTGAGACTTGGGGAGTGGACGTAGGAGCAAGGGTTAGCTCCGAACCACTATAAAACTTTGTGTTTGTAGTGCATTGTCTCTCATCTTCTTCCCCACACATTACTCACAGCACTTAGCTTTAATTAAATAACTGGCTATAGTATTTAGTTAATCATCCACAAAGTTTTAATTAGCTAAGTTAATTTAAAAACCCAATTCACCCCCCCCCCCCTCTTGGGTTGTCTATCTGGGCAACAGTTTGCGTTAGGGATGTCCATTATCCCCATATTTGTTTCTTATTTGTGCTGACACTTTGTCTCGTACCTTGTAGAGAGTGTGCGCCAGCCGAGAGATGGAGGCCTATGCTCCGACACTAGGGGTTGGGCCTATTTCTCACTTACTCTTTGCTGATGACTGTCTTCTTCTGACCAGGGCGCGGGCTACTGAGGCCCGAATCCTTCGCAGGGTGTTGGCGGGCTACTGCGCGGCGTCCGGCCAGAGAGTGAACTTCTTGAAGTCAGCAATTTCCTTCAGCCCCAGCATGGAGACCAGAGTCAGACAGGAGATCCGAGGGATATTGCAGATACCGGAGCAGGAGGGGATGCTGACCTACCTAGGAATCCCTATCACTAGGGGGAGGCTACGGGTGGCAGAATGCTCAGGCCTGGTGCAGTAGGTCCAGAGCAGGCTGGAGGGATGGAGAGCGTCCTTCCTATTCATGATGGGGAGATTGACGCTGGTCAGATCGATTTTGGGGTCCATGCTGGTGTATCTCATGGCCAATACTAGGGTACCAAAGACGGTTCTGTTGAGGATTGAGCGTCTTCCTTGGAACTTCTTATGGGGCTCACATAGTGGAGGTCATGGGGTGCATCTGGTGGCCTGGGAGCAGGTCTATCTGTCCACCAGCGAGGGCGGCCTAGGGGTGCAGTCCCTCTTGGAGAGGCGTGAGGCGTTCATTGCTTGGCACGTGGTTCGGTTCATGTTAGAGCCACACGGATTCTGGAGTCGGGTGATGGCAGCCAAATATGGACGAGGGGGTTCAAAGGTGCCACGGAGGAGTCGTCGAGTCTCCTTCATATGGCGCGAGATCAGGAGGTACCTACCGATAGCGTCGGTGAATACCAGGTGGCTGATAGGCGATGGGCAGAGTGTTGATGTGACCAGTGATTCATGGGTGGACGCCCTTCCTTTGAGGTACTGGCCAACCATGGTTGATACAGAGGCAGTGGAGGGGCTGCGGGTGTGCGACCTCCTAGAACCAGGAGGGGCAGGATGGGACGGGGCCAGACTTCGACAGCTGTTCGGGACACACCTAGCTGAGAGGATCTATTCTATTTCGGTACCAGGTTGTGCGGGGCCAGATGTCAGAGTGTGGGGTACCTCGTGTCGGGCCAGTGTTAGATTGGGTGATCTCTCCCGTGTTATCCAGCAGGAGCATGAGCTGGGGCCGGATTGCACTTAGATCTGGAGGTCCAGGTTTCACCCGAGGGCAGCCCTATTCTTATGGAAGGTGATCTGGGATCGCCTTCCGACAAGAGCGGTGCTGACCAGGCGTGGCTTTGGGCTCCCCGTAGAGTGTGGGACATGTGAAGCTGAGGAGTCAGTGGACCATGTGCTCTTCTAGTATACATGAGTGAGGTCGACATGGCAGTGGTCAGGGATCCTGCAGGAGAACCGGAGTGCGAGGACACAGTTTCTACGGGTGATGAGATAGTGGCTGGCCAGTTCGCGGACTTGTCAGGAGGCTATTAGAGCGACTTGCACGGCATATCAGATTTGGCTGGCAAGAAACGCACGTATATTTGGCGAGCATAGGGTGTCACCGAGGTTTGTTGTGGAGTTTGCTCGGGCACAGGCCACGGAGATCAGGCCCACCACCCTTCAAATAGACCTTTGATAGCTCGGGACACCTGGGGCTCCCCCTCTGCTTCGGCAGCTTCCCAAACGGTGTTTTTCACCTGGGAGCCCCCACCCCCGAGCTTCCTCAAGGTCAACTATGATGGGTCGGTGCTGGATGGCAGTATACGGGGTGGTGCAGGTTTTGTGATTCGGGACCTGCACTCCAAGGTGGTGGCGGCAGGTGGCTTCCAGCTATTTGACACATCGGTTCCAGGGGCAGAGTTGCGAGCAGCCTGGGCGGGCCTTCGACATGCGCGGGTGGTGCTGCAGGCCCGTTCGATCATCTTGGAGGATGACTCGGCCACAGTCATCGGATGGATTCAGAGGAGGTCGAGGGATGAGAGCACAAACCATCCCCTGATCCGAGACATAGGGATGATGATGAGAGATGGGGGGGTCTTCCAGGCCAAGCATGTATTTAGAGAAGCCAACGGGGCGGCTGACTGGGTGGCTGCCTACGTGGCCTACCACTTAGAGTATACCCTTTGGTCTAGGGAGGGGGAGTTGCCATTGGCACTCCGTGAGCTTTTGTATTTTTACTTTATTGGGTGTATTCGTACACGTACTGTATGAAGCACCCGTTTTAAGCCAAAAAAAAAAAGAATCCATAGCAGCAATCATCAATGGCTTCTCAAGAATCTCAAGGTATGCTAGAATCTTTTCTAGATTATTTTTATATTTTTTTGTGTTCTAATCTCCTGCATAGTGTTTATGAAAATCCAACATCTAGTGTCAATGTTGGATTTTGTAGGAGATTAGAATCAATATGAAAAAAAGGGCATAAGAAGGGGAAGAAGAATAGAAATGGTGATGCTCATGGTTATCCATCGTTGTGCCCTCCTTCTCCTTCCATTAGGGTGGCGGGATGGATCTCTGCTAGCCACCTGGGATGAGCCAAGGGTGATCCCCACTAAGCCGCCATGCCGAGCACTAGGTCTCTGTTTTCTTGTCTGGATTCAAGAAAAAGAAAAGAAAAAATCCAACACCTCTGAATCCAATGTTGGCAACTAGCAGCACCAGAATCGAGGTTTAAGGGCCGATCGTAGTTGGGGTGAAGTCTCTAGTGACCCCCCTTCGTGATTAAAAGGAGAGGAACCACCGGGATCCTGGTTCCCCGATGGTTCTCTTCTCAATTGCTAGAAAACTGGAGGTCGGGACCTTCTGGAGAAGCTAGTGGTCTGCTCATTAAAGGTTTATGGCAGTCACCGACAAAGATTGGGTGAAAAGGGGCCATCAGATTTGGCATCCTCTTTCACCCGATCGAGAGGAAGAAGATAAGGATTTCAAGTTTCAAGTTTTGGGATTTGACCCGAAATCCAAACCCAATTAGCCCAAAAAAAATATAAAAGGAAAAGGGAAAATTATTATTTAGTTCCTATAGTGGAATTTTATTCCATAAAAGTCCTTAGATAATCACCTTTTGATTCTAATAATATAGCTTTATTACATAAAGGTTCCTCGATCATTATTTTCATCCCTGCAATAAAGTTTTATTACATAAGGTCGGAAAATAATTATTTTGGTCATTGTAATACAATTTTGTTACATAAAAAATCCTTAAATATGCTATTGCAAATTTTTGGATTCTTGTATTTGGTCTAAATACTGATATATTTTCAGTGATGTTATTTTGATAATATAAATGCTATTGGTACATTAAGGTTAATGAATATATTTACGAGTATGGTCGGTTGATCCTTGATTTGGAGGGTTGTGGATTTCAATGGATGGTGATTACCAAAGTGGCTCATTCATTGAGATTTGTAGGATCTTTTTTGTTTGGTGTTCGAAGGGATTGAGAAATGTTTTTAAATTACTGCACACAATGATCTCCACTAATAGGATTTATTGTGTGTTATAATTCTAAAGTGAAATATTGTTGACTAGTGAGGGTGCATGGTCTAGGAATTTATTCTATGAAAGTAGATAGACCTCCAAAAACTGATGATGCCTTACTAGTTGGTTCCGTCAAATACTATATCTAGAATGGAATTAGATATGGACGTCTTCATAATCATCAAGCTAAGATGATTTGCTCTCTCCCACTTTTCATAGGCAGCCTTCTATTATATAGTACTTTCATTTGTTGGTTAAGATAGAGGATCATCATGCAGAGTAATGTTCAAATTCATTAAAACCAGGACTAGATCAATATCATGTTTCCATCTTTTGTCGTTTGTTGCAACCAGAATCTCCGTGGGAGCAGTAGTTTTATTCATTGGAAACATACTAACTGCAAAACAACCTCAATGCAGTTAATTAGTGGACAAACATGGACAACCAAAATGCTTGAAAATACTTATAAACATTATTCCAACGAGAACTCTTGGTGCAATGTCACAAACTTCTTTTGGAAAGAAAGTGACCCATATAAGGTCCTCTCTCTAGAATATAGTGGAATCAACTAGTAAGGTATTATCAATTTCAAAGATCCATCTAGTTTGATAGAATGAATTTTTAGACCATGCACACAGACTAGTCAAAAAATATTCAACTTCAGAATTATAATGCACAATAAAGGCTCTTTAGGGAGATGATTGTGTGCAATAATTCAACAATGCTTCTCAATCCCTTCAAATATCAAAAAAAGGATCTTGCAAATCTTAGTGAATGGGCCATTTTAGTAGTCAGCATCTATCAAAATTCACAACCCTCAGGGATCAACTAGCCATCCCTATAAATCTATTCATTAACCTTAATGCACCAGTAGTATGTAAATTATTAAAATAATATTACTCAAAACATACCATTATTCAGACCAAATATGAGAGTACAAAAATTTGCAATAGTATATTTAAAGATTTTTGTGCAATAAAACTGTATTATAGGGTCCAAAATAACTATCTATTGACCTTTATGGGATAAAGCTTTATTACAAGGATGAAAAGGAAAAAAAATATATCCTGGGACCTTTATGTAATACAGCTCTATTACAGGGGACAAAGGTAATTATCCAAGGCCTTTATGGAATAAAACTCTGTGATAGGAAGGGAATAATAATTTTCCATTTTTTCATTTATTTTATTTATTTACTTTTTATTATTTTGAGATAACCAGGTTCGAATTTCGGGTCAAAACACAAAACCCAAAACCCAAAAACTCTTTCTTCCTCCTTTCAGTCGAGTAAGGGAGAGAGCTGAATCCAGCAGCCCATCCACGCCAGAATTTGGTCTGCAGCCACTAGAGGCCCTTAGTCGGTGGACCACTAGTTTTGGCTTTGCATCCAACTGTCAGTTTCTGAGTGATTGAGAAAAAAATTGTTAGTGAACAAGATCCAGCAATTTTCTCTCCTCTTTAATCGAGAAGGGCGGGTGGCCGGAACCTTAATTGGCTGGATACCATCTATGGCGGTGAGGATCCTAGTGTGATTTTGATGTTTACAAAGCCATTGAGGTCAAATGGAAGTACTAATGCTTTCAATTCAATTGATCTAATACATAAGTAAGTAAGCAAGAAAGATTTGATACATTCTTGATACGCTTTGCTTGATATATTTAAAAGAACTTTCAAGAACACATCTAAAATAAATTATATTGGAAGAACTTGAGGAAAGAACTAATTTAGAGTTTAATATACCTTAGAGTCAAGTTCTTTTAATTGAAGCTTAACTCTGTCATTTACATGCTTAATGAGCTTAAACTTTAATGTGCCAAGCATCCTAAGGAGAAAGAAATGATTTGCAATGTTGTTACTTCTTTTATATGTTTAATGTGCAAATCTAACCTAAAGATGCAGAAAAACAGAGTTAGAGTCGACCCCATAAGAGATGGAGTCGACCCTGGCACAATTTGGCACACTTTGGCACATTCTGGCACAAATGGCACAGATCTCGGGTCGACCCCAGAAAAGCTCGGGCCGACCCCAGCTCGGGTCGACCCCAGAAAAAGCTCGGGCCGACCCCAGCTTCAGCCATCTGAAAATACAGCCTTTTGGAATTTACTGAGAGGGCCGACCCCAAGTTTTCTTGAGCCGACCCTAGGTGGAGCCGACCCCAAGAAACCTTGAGCCGACCCCAAGTTGAGCCGACCCTAGAAAAAGTTGAGTCGACCCCAGATTGAAATGTCAAGAAAGCAAGTCTCTGGATTTTCTAAGAGGGCCGACCCCAGAAAAGCTTGAGCCGACCCAAGTCTGATGAACAGTGGTTTGAGTCGATCCGAGAAAAGTTTGGGTCGACCCAAGCACGGGCAGAAGCATAACGGTTAGTTGTGCAGAAGTATTTTTTGGACTCCCAACGGCTATAAACGGCTAGTTTCTTCAATCCAATGGTCAGGAAGGACTATTTGGAGGTTGGAGAAGTATTTAAGAGGGAGTATTCATCAGAGGAAGCAAGCTTTTGAAAATACATCAAGTGCATTCAAGAGAAAACCCTAGCAAGGCAAGCTTCATTCAATTGCTTCATTCAAAGAGCCAAAAGAAAGTGGTTGAGCAGATTCCAAGAGACATTAAGAGCTCCACCAACCCTTGAAGAGTGAAGCAATCTTGACAAAGAAGAGAAGAGCTTTATTAAAGGGATAACTATATTCTAAACTCTTCTTTGTAGCTCATAATTATTTTATTTGCTCATTTAGGAGCTTTAGTTCCTTGTTCTTTATTCTTCTCGTAAAACCAACATTGTAGGTTGTTGGTAAGCCCGTAAAACCAACTTAGGTTGTTGGTAAGCCCGTAAAACCAACGTAGGTTGTTGGTGAGCCCGTAAAACCAACGGTATAGGTTTGTTGGTGTGCCCGTAAAACCAACGGTGTAGGTTTGTTGTGTGAGCTCGTAAAACCAATTGTGAAGGTTCGTTGGTGAGCCCGTAAAACCAACATAGGTTCTTGGTGATTCTGGAAAACCAAAGTGTAAAGATTTTTGGATTGTGAGCCCGAAAAATAATCCAACTGTAATCCGAGAGATTATAGTGAATTTCCAAGAAAAGGCTTGGGGAGTGGACGTAGGTGCTTGAGGTGTACCGAACCACTATACATTATCTTGTTTGTGTTGTGCTTGTTCTTGTATTTATTCTTGCTTTATATTTGATTCTTGCTCTAGGGTAAGTTCACACAAGTAACTTAAGAAAGCTTCCACCGCTCTTAACAAGAAAACTTTTAAAGCACCAAAAATTTAGAAAAACCCAATTCACCCCCCCCTCTTGGGTTGTCACCTTGGGCAACAAGTGGTATCAGAGCAGGTGCTCTATAATTTCTTGCCTTGTGACTTTGACCTAACCGTCAAAGAGCCAAAGATCATAACAACTCAAATAGATAGTTTTCCAGGAGAGGAACAATTAATTGATAGACCTCCACTATTTAATGGTATAAACTACACACATTGGAAAGCACGTATGCGCATTTTTATTCAAGCATATGACTACGATTTATGGAGTATCATAGTCAATGGGCTACACACAAATACTAATCATGATAAGAAAATGGCTCAGCAAAATGCAAAAGCCATGAATATTGCATTGGATGATAGTGAACTTAATAACATATCTTTTTGCATAACTGCTAAGGAAATATGGAGTATGCTTGAAGTTAAATATGAATGCACTATCATTTCTAGTGAATTTGAAACTAGCTCCGAAGAAGAAGAGTAGCAAACTGAAATTGAAAATCTATGCTTTGTGGCACATGAAGATGAGGTATGTACTCGAATACAAAGTGATTTCTCATTCAAAAATCAAGTACATACTGAAGCTCAATCTGATTTTACATTTGATGAACTTCATGATGCTTTTTTTTATCTATACTTAGAATATAAGAAGCTTAGTTTAAAGAATAAAAAGCTAAATCAGAAAAATCTATCTCTTGCTGAAAGCTATGATATAATTCAGAAAAATAATAAATTGCTTTCAGAAGACAATGAAAGGTTAACTAAAGAAGTTAACAAATTTAAGCCTATAGTTGAAAAATTTACTATCAGCTCTGAAAAGCTGAACTTAATGATAAATAATCAAAGAGCTGAATTTGAAAAGGCTGGATTAGGATATCAATCTTGGTACACACAAAAATCCCTTAATGACATATGTGTTAAATCCTCAACTATCTATCCTAAAATAGATTCTAATTTTTCTGATGAACCTAATAGACAAAAACAGAAAATTGTAAGTTTATCTACTACTCATGTTAAATCTATGTTTGTTAAATTTAACAAGAGGATGCAGAAATACACTCCCTGTAATCCTAAAATCTGCAAGCTTATGGACAAAATAGCTATTAAGAAAATATGGGTTCCAAAAGGAACAATAATAGCTAACCTACAAGGACCCAAAAGAGTTTGGGTTCCTAAGTTGAAAATCTGAATATTTTCTGTAGGTGTGTCTAGCACTCAAGGCTCCAACAAAAGATGTTAATTTAGACATTGGGTGCTGTAGACATATATTAAAGAATAAAACTTAAAATATACTTAAGAAAAGTAATTGAAATGAAAAGAATAATGAAATTAGTAATCCTTGCATCTCATCATTCTCTTTGCCTTAGTATCTAATTAAAACATAAATTGCAGGTATTAATCAATTTTGTGATATAGGTAATACTTTTAAAAATATAATCTAATCACTTCATTTTATAGTATGCTTTACTTACTGTTGGATAAGTTGCTAAATGATTAATCAATTTATTAAGAATAACTCTATAAATTCTCTATATGCTTGATTGAGAGTTTTTATCAATGGTATTATCTTTTATTGATCATAGACATGAGAATGTGATCGGTTATTTCAATTTCAAAAATAAACCATACAATAGCACGTATCCCGTAGGATAGTGATTACGGGTGTCGGTCCACAGGGATTGGAGACAAGTTATTTTTTTCTAATTGAATAGTTACTTCAAAGGGTATAAACTAGAGTAAATGATAAAAACTAAGAATTAATATGGATGTAATAGTATGAATTATCTATGGAGGGAGGTGTTTAGGGCTAGAATCCACCGATAGATTTATATTCGTGATGCTTTCAATGATTGAGTTGTATTTAAGACTTGATTGCTTCCGACTACAAGCCAAAGCAATCATAAAAGAAAATTATAACTAATTCCCAGCATGAATCATCTAAGTCTAGCACAAACCATCTACTCTAACGATAAGCATGACCTGTCTAACCTAGCATGATGCATCTGATCATTAAATCATTAAACATGAAATCGATGTCACATGAATATCTCCTCGAAACCACAGGTGTTGGATTCAATGAAATAGATCAATCTATGTAAAATATTTTATGCAAGATAAATGATTCACATAAATTGGATAAATCATAAAGATCAATTGATAAATTCTTCATCATGCAACACTCTTACAATACAAACTCAAATCAATAAAAATGAAACGAATACTCCTCTATGGCTTCATCAAACCCCTAAACCGAGGTTTAGCTGCTCATGATGCTCGGCGACTTTGATCGGCTTGCTGAGATGCTCCACGCCATCCGTCTCAAGTCCTTCCTTCTTTTTTTTTCTTTTCTTTTCTTTCTCTAACTCATCCGCTCACAGCATCCCTCTTTTTTTTTATTCTTCTCGGCACCATAACAGAGCATGCTCTGTTCCTTGGTTCTTCTCACCGTCCTCCCCCCTTCTTCTCTTTGCCGATGGCTTCTTCATATAGACCCTCTCACCGATGGATCCCCTGGGAGTACGCTGGTGAGGATGCGAATCTCGGATGCTCATCCGATGGAAGCTGGCTGCAGGATTAATGTGGAGTGAAAGAAGAAGGATTCGCCAATTCCATGGGATCGCGGACGGTTGGAATGGCTCAAATCCGGCAGAGGGAGACGGCTAGATGCTTGATTTCATGGGATGTTGGAAGCGTTGATCATGGAGGAGTGATTTCTGGCTGCTGGGAGGTGGAACGGGCGGCTTGATGGCGGAGCTGGATCTCGGCTGTGGGCTGCGTCACAGGCGGAAGACGAGGCAGAGATGCTGGTTGCGGGATCGTCGGGAGGACGCCGCGGGGAGGATTTCTTAGGCGACACCATCTCGTGGCTAGAACGGGAGAATCGACGGAAATCTCGGCCGTGATGCACTGCGGGGGAGGGGGGAAGAAGATAAACAGTGAACTCATTTGTTATTATTATTATTATTTTTTTTTGTAACACTGTTCATATGAACAGTGTTTTCACGGGACACTGTTCATATGAACAGTGTTTTCAGTGATTCTTCCCGAAATTATTTTTATTTTATTATATTCATTATTTTCTTTTTTTTTGTTTTAAATTTATCAATTTTATATGAAGGCAGGTAATGAATTGGTTGGGAATTGACTTTGGGTTTGAGGTGGGTCATGATCGTTGATTTGCTTGAACTTACTCTCGAGCCCAATGTCGTTTAAATTTAATTTTTGCTAAACTGCTTCAGACTGGACTCAACAGGGCTAAAAGCAGGATCGTGACTTAATAAGAGGGTTAATCAAATATTTTTCTATACAATTATAACTTTTAATCTAATCAAGACCAAAGCCCATTTAATTATAATCTTAGCCGGGTCAACACAATCTCCTTATATGTTTTTCTATAGTTTTCATGAAAGATTGTAATCAAGAGAGAGACAAGTTCAGAGTCCGTTTTAAGAAAAGAATTATTTACTTCTTACCATATTTTAAATTTTTTTCAATGATTCAATTTCATGGTAAAATATGTATTTATCAGTTTAAGAACATTGATAAGTGCTACGAAAAGATAACTAAATTATGATTATTAAGCACTTATCAGAATGCATACTTGGTATGTCTTTAAATATATGCACTATGAATACCAAGATTAAAGAAACCACTTTTGGCATATAAAATCAACTCATACTAGTATGTACTTAATCTCAAAAGACCTTGTCATTGGCTTACTTAAATTAATTTCTACAAGGTCAAAGTTTGCTATGCATGTCATCTAGAAAAACAAACTAGAATCATTTCGAAATTTGAAAACATTGTTTCTACCTCTTAGTCTTTGAAAATTCTCCATAAGAACTTATTTGGATCTCTAGGATAGTGAGTCTAGGAGATAAGCTTCTTGACTTTGTAATTATGGATGATTTCTCAAAGCTAACGTTGGTTTTATTCTTGGCACTTAAATTGAAATATTTTCTGCTTTGGCACAAACTTACAAAAGGTTTCAAATGAAAAAAGTTTGCAAACTGTGAAAATTCATGGCACAGCTTTGAAAATCAATTTGTTGATAGTTTTGTACAGAAAATGATATTGAATACAATTGTGCTTGCACCAAGAACACCATTGCATATAGGGTTATAAAAACATAAAAATAGAACCCTTGGAAAATTTGTATAATAACAATGCTTTGTGATAGTAACTTTTAATTAATGCTATCATCACAGCTTGTCATATTATAAGGTTTCTATTAGATCTATGTTTGAAGAAAACCCCTTGTGAACTCAAAAAAAAGGAAAATCAAATGTTGCACACTTTCATGTTTTTTCAATTGTACATGTTATGCTCTCAACAATGAAAGATATGCCAAATCTGATAAAACAGTGTTTCTTTGGATATTACTCTTCAAGCAATGCATATAGAATATTCAATGAAAAGATACTAGTTATAGAAATATCAATTCATACTATTCTTATTAAAACTAGATCCTTTATTGAGAATATAGTTTATCATTTTGATTCTATGTAACAATCTGAATTTTGATAGAAATAATTGTTTAAGATAATTTGATTAAAACTTAGCTAGCACGTCTTATTGATAATTATCTTAAGCAAATAGAATCTAAGCTAAATTGATTCTGAAAACAAGAAATTGATTTGACCTTGATGAATCTTCCTATTGCCTTACATGCTTGTTCTTGAATCATCTTGGTTAATGAAACTATCTTTTTAGTTCAAGTGATATGTGCTTGCTTATATTTAGGCAATCTCTTGAGTAAAGTGACTTAATATTCAATTATTGTCATATCTTATGTTGAGTCATCTAGTTAAGAAATATGTTGTATGAATGTTTTGTATCTTGAAAAAACTAATGACTTTCCTTCAAAAAAAAAAAAATTTGCTAATGATACAGGATTTATGAGCAAGAAATTTCAACTTGAAGGCACCTCGATGAAAGATACAATAAACATTCCCATGCAAAAAAAAAAAAAAGAGAGAGACTTTCTTCAGCCAAGGGTGTAAAGAATCTAAAAAGTATTTGCCTTGAAGAATGCTAAATGCACTGGTAATCTAAACCCTTCTCCTGTGAGTTAGTTGAGCAAAATCAATAGTCTGAAATTATATGGTAGCATGATTAAACCTTTAATTGTTGATCATCTTGATATCATGCTTCATTCTCATGCTAATGATAATTGTTTCATGGTGTGATTAAATTGAAGTTTACTTTTACCTGTATAATGCATAACCATGAAATACACAAGTTTATGCCTCAAATCTCTAATTCAAAATAACTTGTGATAAGCTATGAATCATTGGGCATAATGAAAATGCTGTTTGCATGATATATATTTATATGCAGCATATTAGATTAATTTTTTTTTATTATTCTGCTCTTTCATGTAATTACTTGAAAATAACAAAAAGAGAGAGATATAAAGAAAAAGAAAATGAACATTGTTCGGGAGAAGTAAAAGCTAAGTAAATACTCCAATCTTAAGAAAAAGCAGAGCAAGCATAATATATTCAGCATATTTGTGAGACTTGTGTGAGCATTCTTTTGGAAGGGATAAAATTCGTAATTAATTATATATAAATAGGGAGAGTTTATTTGAAAAGAATTAATTTTGATCATTGACATGCTTGCTCTTAATGTTTTAATACATGATGTTATGACTTAATGCATATTATGTTTTGCATATGACATGATGCTTTGAATTATATGTTTTCAATATTCAAATAACAAAGATCTTTCCTAAATATAATTTGTAATGCTCTATGCCTAGATAATTTAATTGAAACATGTTTCTACCAACAACAACATCATTTTGTTTTAGTAAATATCTTCTGAAAAATAATAAAAAAAACAATCTGAATTTGCAAATTAGGCTGAATGAATTAATTCTGATTTATCTTTCATCTTGCCTAATATTGGCACATAATGTTCTGATACATGTTAAATGTCCTCCAATTTGTACCAAAACTCAATATTAAAAATAAAGATTCTGAATGTGCTCTCATGTGCTTGAAATATGTATTTTCAATCTTAATGACTTAAGATGAGCCACAATATAAAAGATACATATCTTAAATTATAAATTTTGAAAGCATCCTTAAAAATTCTTATGAAATTCAAAATATGACCTAGTATAAAAGTTTAAACTTCATATAAAATGCTTATATCTTTGCATTTTTGTAATTTTCATTATATACTTCAAAGATTGCATCATGCTGGAGAATAATTTACTATGATTCTTAGATAAAAACTACAGCTTAAGAAAAATAGAATTAATTTTGATACCTTAATTGTTTGCTCCGATACGTATCTGAAACATATCATTTTTTATCTTATAAGTGTACTGAAATTGGTCTAAATGATGTGTTTTTCAATGATCTTGATTGCAACCAAATGTTTCTAAACATATGATGTTATTTTGATATTAAAAGGATTTATCGTACTTCATATATACATTGCTGAAAACTATGACTAAGAAATTAATATTTTGAATATACACTCCTACATAATTAAATGCTTTTATCACTAAAAAGAAAACCTATTCTTAAGAAGAGTTAATGATCCTAAAGCTTAAAATATTTCAACTCACTCCAATAATTCTTATAGGAAAGAAAATGTAATTGATTCTTAAAAAAAAAAATTTGAGCTTCAAAAGAATTATTTTCTAATTAATATTTCAATGCATACTCTCAAAAAATTAAGAGGAAGCATAACTTGTTCTTGAAAGATTAAAAAGGCTGATTGCTGTAAATTTTGAAAAACTCTAGATCATTCTACATTTTTTTTATATCATAAAATTTTAGCTTATTGTTAAAATCTAAAATTCAATAAAAAAAAAAGAATGATTAAAAAAATGCATCTTTTGAGGAGGAGCTTTAGATATTCAATCTAAATATAGTCTGTATCTTATTCAAAAGTCACTTATATTTGATGCATACCTTGAATGTTTTATGTTTTATTCATTATCATTCTTGTAAATTTCTGAACTTAACTGCTTTACCTTCAAAGTATGAATAGATCTCAAGAGGCTAATTTAAATGAAAGAGAAATGAATTTTCTTAAAAGCTAAATCATTAAAGATTACGCTATGTAAATTAGGCAAAGGACTTTTAGTATGCTTTTAATGTCTAATTGATTTCAAATTGATATCAATATAAGCATATTTTGGTATTAGACTTTGTTGTTTATTGAATATCTTTTGAAAGTTGGATTTTTATTTGCACTTAATTGGTAAATCATTTGTTTTAAAAACTAATTAAAAAAGGATTTCATTTGTCTTATTATCAAAAATTTATTTTGGAATCTACTAATGAGTCTTATTGGCATGCACCTTAGTGTTTCAATCCTGAGCCAATTCATTCTAATTGATTTTGATGCTATAATCTTTAAAGGAGTAAAAGAAAGTCTTTAAAAAGAGCTCTAAAAGAACTCTCAAAGCTTTGGATTTTATGTATCATATATTGCATAAATTCATGTTTTGGTATCTGTGCCCAAATATTTTTATATCATAAAAGAACTTTGAAGTCATTAAGAATTAATGATTCAATATGATCTTATGTTTTTCGAGTATATAAGTTTCGATCTTTATCTTATACTGGAAAAAGATGTTAAATGAATAGATTCCATCTACACTTGATTTGAAAACTATCTTTGGAATCTATATTTAGAGATCTCTTCTGGCTCGTATGTCTCATTTTTAAAGCCAAATGTTTCATGCTTGATTTTAATGATATTGATGTGAAGTAAAAGAACTTTAAAAGAATGGTATCAAATTTGATGTGATCTTATCATAATTTTGAAACTACCTTAATTGGCTCTATTTTATACTCATTATCTTGCCCTGACATTATTGCTTTGAGTCACATGATTCATATTCTTGCAATAATCTGACATGCATTGAATAAAATATTGTCTTGTGCTTAATGTTTCATTATTTTGCAACCTTTTTGATGTTGTCAAAAAGGAAGAGAAATATTTGAGTATATGTTCATAATGCTTTATGCCTTGAATTGAATATAAATCAGTTTAGATTGAAATATGTTGATTATGTTAAAGCTGATTAACTCTAAAGCATTATCATGAAGTGTGTTCTTAAAGTGTCTCCTAGATTATGTATTTGTTTTGACATGTATTTGCTCTTTGTGGTAGTTTGTGCTTTTGGCATAGATAAAATACAATGCTTCTCTTGAGCTATGATCTTTGTGATTGTTATTACAATGCTATCCATTTCATTATTATTCATTCTTTTTGATGATGACAAAAAGGGGGAGAACATATAAGAGAGAAACTAGAAGCAAATTCTATAAGAAAAACTGTATAGGAGAGAAAATATAATAGGGGAGAAAATATAAAAGAGACATGTATTATATACTTAAGGGGGAGACATGTGACAAAAAAAAAAGAGAAGAGAAAATCTAAATTCTGGCACATAATAATAGAGATTTTTCTTACCTCGATACATGACTTGAAACTCTTGCTTTGACACAAACTTTTGAAAATTTTGTTTGAATGAAATACGAGAGTAAGGGGGAGCAAAGCTAAAATTCATTTGGCATCTATTTGGATAAGATAGGGGGAGCTTTTGGTTCATTGATACATTCTCTAAATTGGACCATCTTGACACTTTTACACCAAAAGCATTTCCTATATATTAAACCTTACTTCTCACATGAATATCAATTTGCTTATACTCAACGTTTTGTAATCATCAAAAAGGGGGAGATTGAGGATCCTAGTGTGATTTTGATGTTGATGACCCAAAGATTGATTCATAGATTGATTTTGATGATCACAAAACCTTGAAGTATAGATACTAATGTTTATGTTGCAAGGAGAAAGATATTTATTTTGCAAGGAACATAGCAAGTTGGGAGAACACAAGAAGGCCTCCAAAGCTCTCAAGTTGGAAGAAAGCTACAATTTATTGGCCCAAGCTTAAAGTTCAAAGGATTCAAATTGGAGGAGTAAAATCAAAAGAAAAATTCAAAAGAACAGTCTTCGAGTCGACTCCAGTGGAATTCGAGTCGACTCCGGAGAAGTATGAGTCGACTCCGGAGAAGTATGAGTCGACTCCTAGGAGTCACAGGCAGAAAAGTCAGAGAGCAGTTTTCGGGTCTGAGATTCGAGTCGACTCCAGTGGAACGCGAGTCGACTCCGATGGTTGGTAGGTCGACTCTAAAGAAAGCAAGAGTCGACTCTCAGCGGAACACAAGGAAAAAGTCAGAGAGCATTTTTGGGACTCTGAGATTCGAGTCGACTCCCGCATTGCACGAGTCGACTCCGAGACTCCGCGACCATCAACAGACAGAAAACCAAGTTACTGCCTCTGAGATTCGAGTCGACTCCCAGACAGCTCGAGTCGACTCCAAGACAGCTTCACATCAAAAAGGCAGAAGACCAAGTTTCGCAAACTGAGAGCCGAGTCGACTCCAAGGAAGTTCGAGTCGACTCCAAGACTGGACGAGCCAAAAGACAGAGGATCGGGAGTTCGGGCTCTGAGATTCGAGTCGACTCCCAGGACAGTCGAGTCGACTCGAGAGGACAAAATTCAAAATTGGATCCACGGACTTCAGTGGATGAGCCGACTCCGAAATTGCCAAGTCAGCTCCAGAAGTTGGCGAGTCGACTCCGGGTTAAGACGAGTCGACTCCCAGTCGAGGATGCACCATAATTCAAATTTGGAACAGTGGCCGAGTCGTCTCCAGTAAAGCACGAGTCGACTCCTGCAACAGGCGAGTCGACTCCTGATCGCGCGAGTCGACTCCGATCCCAACGGTAATATTGTCAGGAAGTGCAGACTGTGTCCAACGGCTCTATTTTTGTCTCTAACGGCTAGATTCTTGTTTCCACGCCATCTAAAGCTATAAAAACAAGAGGAGAGCTAGGGGAGAAGGCATGGAAGTGGGAGAGATCATTTAGGAAAGAGATTCCAAAGAGATTCTAAGGGAAATCTCCCATAAGCACAAAAGGGCCATTCAAAGTGAAATAGAGAGAAGAAGAGCATCCAAGAGAATCCCAAAGCTTCCTCTCCATCCGTGTGCTGCCTCAGTGATCCTCTACCTCGTGCCAAATCAGAAGAGGGTCAAGTAAAGAAGAAGCCGAGCTCCTCCATCTTCAAAACTCGTTTGAGGGCTTCTCTTTACTCTATTTGTTTATATTGTCATATCTGCTTGTTTAAGAAGCTTTGATTTGTTTTTATTCTTTGTTTTAATATCTTGTAACTTGATTCAATCAAGGGATTGAATCAAGGGGTTAAAGGTTTGTTGGTGAGCCAAAGGAAAAACCAACGGTGTAAGGTTTGTTGGTGAGCCAAAGGGAAAACCAACGGGATTAAGGTTTGTTGGTGAGCCAAAGGGAAAACCAACGGGGTTTAGGTTTGTTGGTGAGCCGAGGGTAAAACCAACGTGTAAGGGTTTGATTGTGAGCCCGGAAAAACAATCGGGGTTGGTTCTAGTCGGTGAGCCTGGGAAAACCGACCGAGTTCGTTGTGCGCTCGTAAAAACAACAAGTTGGGTTGTGAGCTTGTAAAACAACCGGCTGTAATCGGCAGGATTATAGTGAAATTCCCAAGAGGTCTTGGGGAGTGGATGTAGGTGCTGGGGTGCACCGAACCACTATATGTCCTGTGTGTTTGTAATGCCTCTAGTTATTGTTTAACTAACACACTTACTTACTTAGATAAATTGCTTGCTTAATTCTTATCCGCACATCCTTTAGTTGCAAGCATATTTAATCAAGTCGAAGTCTATACATCAAACCCTTGCTAAGTTTAACTTTCACTGTGCATCTATACAACTTAGCATAGTTAATCAAAAAGTTTTAGAAGTAGCATAAAAGTTTTGAAAGACCCAATTCACCCCCCCTCTTGGCTTGTATCTACTGGGCAACAGATGTTTACAAAGCCATTGAGGTCAAATGAAAGTACTAATGCTTTCAATTCAATTGATCTAATACATAAGTAAGTAAGGAAGAAAGATTTGATACATCCTTGATACGCTTTGCTTGATATATTTAAAAGAACTTTCAAGAACACATCTAAAACAAATTATATTGGAAGAACTTGAGGAAAGAACTAATTTAGAGTTTAATATACCTTAGAGTCAAGTTCTTTTAATTGAAGCTTAACTCTGTCATTTACATGCTTAATGAGCTTAAACTTTAATGTGCCAAGCATCCTAAGGAGAAAGAAATGATTTGCAATGTTGTTACTTTTTTTATATGTTTAATGTGCAAATCTAACATAAAGATGCAGAAAAACAGAGTTAGAGTCGACCCCATAAGACATGGAGTCGACCCTGGCACAATTTGGCACACTTTGGCACATTCTGGCACAAATGGCACAGATCTCGGGTCGACCCCAGAAAAGCTCGGGCCGACCCCAGCTCGGGTCGACCCCAGCTTCAGCCATCTGAAAATACAGTCTTTTGGAATTTACTGAGAGGGTCGACCCCAAGTTTTCTTGAGCCGACCCCAAGAAATCTTGAGCCGACCCCAAGTTGAGCCGACCCCAGAAAAAGTTGAGTCGACCCCAGATTGAAATGTCAAGAAAGCAAGTCTCTGAATTTTCTGAGAGGGCCGACCCCAGAAAAGCTTGAGCCGACCCAAGTCTGATGAACAGTGGTTTGAGTCGACCCTAAGAAAGTTTTGGTCGACCCAAGCACGGGCAGAAGCATAACGGCTAGTTGTGCAGAAGTGCGTTTTGGACTCCCAACGGCTATAAATGGCTAGTTTCTTCAATCCAACGGCCAGGAAGGACTATTTGGAGGTTAGAGAAGTATTTAAGAAGGAGTATTCATCAGAGAAAGCAAGCTTTTGAAAATACATCAAGTGCATTCAAGAGAAAACCCTAGCAAGGCAAGCTTCATTCAATTGCTTCATTCAAAGAGCCAAAAGGAAGTGGTTGAGCAGATTCCAAGAGACATTAAGAGCTCTACCAACCCTTGAAGAGTGAAGCAATCTTGACAAAGAAGAGAAGAGCTTTATTAAAGGGATAACTATATTCTAAACTCTTCTTTGTAGCTCATAATTGTTTTATTTGCTCATTTAGGAGCTTTAGTTCCTTGTTCTTTATTCTTCTCGTAAAACCAACATTGTAGGTTGTTGGTAAGCCCGTAAAACCAACGTAGGTTGTTGGTAAGCCCGTAAAACCAACGTAGGTTGTTGGTGAGCCCGTAAAACCAACGGTATAGGTTTGTTGGTGCGCCCGTAAAACCAACGGTGTAGGTTTGTTGGTGAGCCCGTAAAACCAATTGTGAAGGTTCGTTGGTGAGCCCGTAAAACCAACTTAGGTTCTTGGTGATCCTGAAAAACCAAAGTGTAAAGGTTTTTGGATTGTGAGCCCGAAAAACAATCCAACTGTAATCCGAGGGATTATAGTGAATTCCCAAGAAAAGGCTTGAGAAGTGGACGTAGGTGCTTGAGGTGTACCGAACCACTATACATTGTCTTGTTTGTGTTGTGCTTGTTCTTGTATTTATTCTTGCTTTATATTTGATTCTTGCTCTAGGGTAAGTTCACACAAGTAACTTAAGAAAGCTTCCACCGCTCTTAACAAGAAAACTTTTAAAGCACCAAAAATTTAGAAAAACCCAATTCACCCCCCCTCTTGGGTTGTCACCTTGGGCAACAGGCGGGCTCTTGAATCTTAATGCCAATGCTATTGGCTACCATCGTTGGGTTTGGGAGGTGTCGAGAATTTTTTTTTTATTTCTCGAATCCAAATGGGAAAATGGAAAGAATGGTTGTCCGATGTGGTGGCTTGATAGGGCTCAATATCAGCTCGTCCTGAGTGGCTGCTGAAGGTCAGTCCTGCCACCTCGATGGGGGCAGGAGGGAATGATACTAGGAAAACCATGGCCACCATCACCCTTCTTCTTCCCTTTCTTATGCCTTTTTTTTTCCTGATTCTAATCTCCTACAAGATCCGACTCTAATATTAGATGTGGATTTTTTATGAAAATCATGCAGGAGATTAGAACACAAAAAATACATAAAAATAATTAGGAAAAGATTGGAGCATACCTTAAAATTCTTGAAAAGCTATTGATGATCGCTGCAGTGGGATCCTTTGGGAAGAAGAAGATGCAACAAGAGGTAGATCTTTCTCTCCTTCTCCTTTTTAATGTTTGTCTCCTTAATGGTATAGGTGCCTTCTAAGTACGTAAAATCTAAGATACCCTAGGGTTTCATATCGGACAGCTATATATAAGAGTAGAGTAGGGATCTAGCCCAAATAATATAATATCAATGGTCTGCCCAATACAAACCCTATTAACCAATCCAGGCCCAAATGATTACTCATTACGCCAAATAACTAAAACAACAAAGCCCAAATTAACAATATGATAATAAATTAATTTTGCAATCTTTAAATATTTATTTAAACAACAACTTAGCCTGTCTAATGTAATAAAATAGTAAAACTGGTCTTTAATCAATGAAAGCCCACTTTGATGAAAAATATCAAGAGGTTTGCAAGGATATCTAGCATCCTTGAGGCATGTTTGCAACTAAGCAATGACATGATCATCTTGAGTACCGCTCCGGAATAATTGAATCACTTTGTCTCTTGATATACTTGTGGTGATGGTAAACATGTAAGAGCACTCAAGTTATCTAGTTTAAGATTCCTCATTGACCCAAGCTATCTCGACATGTTAATTAGGATTCCCTAGTTGGCACCCACAGTCGCTCTAGTATATTAGTTAGGAGTGGCAAATTATGACCTGACCCATCAACCCTACATGCGAACGACCCACTTTAAGCAGGTCTGGATTTGACATAGACGGATTTGGATCGTAAATGGGTCAAACCATCTAAACTTGTCTATTAAATGGATTGTGTTTAGGTTTAAACCTTGGACCCATTTAACCTATTTTGATTTGTATAATAATTGGATCAGGTTATGACCCAATCCATTTAACCTGTTTGAAACCTATTTAACTTGTTTGAAACCTGCTTAACCTATTTCTGACCTATTTAACCCGACCCACTTAACCTGTTTAAATCCATTTAACCTGTTAAAAATCTATCTAACCTGTTAAAAATCTATCTAACCTGTTTCATCCAACTTGACATGTTTAATAAATGGGTTATGTAGGTCAAGTCAAGTTACCTATTTAATAACCATGTCAGATTCAAATCAGAAATTTTGACCTATTTAATAAACTTATCGGATTTAGATATGAATTTTTGATCCAACCTGCTTCCAACCTAACCTGTATCTAATCCGACCTGACCTTATTTCCACCTCTAATATTAATTATGTCTTGTCCACCTTATTAATTTGGCCCATAAAACTTTGTTGGGCCTACATTTGTTGCTTGGCCCATGAAGCTTTGTTGGAGCCTATCCTAATTAATTTGGCAGCCATAGCTGACCCCGGAATAATAGTCATGCCTTGTACCATGGAGCGTACCCTTTTTACTTTGGCCTTTGAAGCTTTGCTGCATTAGCTGACTTGTTGTTCTTTACCCGTGATACGAGAAGCAATTAATGCACAAGTACGAAAGGCGTTCAGAAACATTTTGGTTGCCCCCTTTCAATGCCCAGCATGCTTGGGCAAACCTCTCTAACTACTCGCACTTTAAGGATACCCCCTGGTGGTCATGCCCCACCACCTTTGGTCCCCTAGAACACCAATCCATTCTGATCCACCTATCATCCTCTAATGCCAAATCATTCACATCAAAGTTTCTTGAGCTTGACCCATCCATCCACCATTCAGTTATACAACATGTTGGAAGTGGGATATGCCCTAAAGCTCTTTGCATATTTAACATCAAAAATAGTTTAGAAATTCTTGGCCATCTCCTATTCTCATAATCATATATAATATAGGGTATGTGTTATATATTGGCCATAGCACTAGAAAACTAAGAAAAGAATTCATGAGCACTTCAAATTTAGTGAAGTGGACGGAATTTACAAAGAGGATTCCACATTCCTAAGTACTCAAAACTTGCTCATAGCTATGTGTGAGGTTCGGCATTACATTTTTAAAACCATTGGGGTGGATGGTTATGAAGTGCATTTTCTTCTTCACCGAGGTTAAATCTTGTAATGATACCTGGGTGTGCCATCACACAGAGCAATCACTACTGTCAATCCGACTTATAAGCACTATCAGGGGTATAAATATGAACTAAGTGCATGAGCTTGTAAGTGATCCATTAACCTGAAGAGCAGGATACTTTGCTACAATTTGAAGATCAGTAAATTTGTGGCCAAGCATACGTACTGACCATAACTCTAGAGTTTGTCCTTGATAGGGAGCATAATGGCTTACTTGATCCGGATATGAGAGAGGGTCAGTCTATTAAACAAAAAAGGAACTCTTTTTGTTCCTCCTTGGTCTTTTGTCGGGGTCTCGTTGGTCCTCCCTAGCCTGCTTATTCTTTTTCTTCTTACCTGGTCTATTCTCGGTTGAGCCTCACCAAACTGCCATAGCCTCCTCTGCATTGACGTACTTGCCAGCTCAGGCTAGAAGCTTGGCGTAATCCCTCGAGAACTTCTTCTCTAGGGAAAAGAGGAACCAAAACGACTTTAATCCACTTCTCATGGATATGGCGATCGAATGGTTCAAGTCACAGATCTCCAAAGTAGCCGCATTGAAATGATTGACGTAGTGCCGGAAGAACTCGTCCTCTAGATACTTGATGAAAAAGAGGCTCTCTAATCCCCTCCACTTCTAGATACTCATGAAGTGGATACCACAAACATTTCACCAAATTGCTCGAAAGAGAATGGAATTTGATTGGAGCCCAATGTACTAAAACCAAGCTGTCTTTCGAAGCTCTACATTGTATAGAGTCAGTGGCTCGTTGGAGCATCATAAGAGCTTTGAAACTCTCTAGGTGGGTCAAAGGGTCCAAAGTCTCATCACACGTTTCAAGCTACAACATCTTGAACCAAGAGAAGATAGGGTCTTCTATGTTCCTTGGCGAGTATGGGGGTTCAGTGGTGAATTGATATCATTCCCGAGCTCGGCATGATAGTGCTTCAAAGCTTTGAGACGACGATCCATCTCCTTGATCCTGGATCGAGGTCGGCCTCCCTCCTAGAGACTCTGATCGGCAGGAGGAGTGACTCGCCTAGCATCGATCCCTTCCGAGATTGTGAGTTTAGTGACTAATACCTCCATCTTATCTTGGGCCCCACAAATGAGAGTGGTGGCTATGCAAGGTCTGCTTCGGACTCCGAGGCAAGTGCAATGGCTCTGCGAAGCTAGCCCTAGGCTTCGAGGTGGGGAGTGATGGCTTGGCTACGCTGGAGTTTCGTGGTTGCTAAGTTTGCGAGCCTGCTATTGCTACTGCTAATTATTGGCGCCTATTTACTGCAGATTTTGGAAAGTTGCAGTTAGAGTTTGAACTTATTGTATGAGTAGTTGAAATTGCTCAATAGTAACCACTAGTGTTGCCTGCGGTTCTAATGGAGACGAAGCCTTCCAAAGCTCGAGATAGAGCCATCAAACTTTATGGATGCATCTGGCTAGGATATTGGAGTGCTTGGACGGTCAGCTATTCAGAACGTGAAGGTCGGCCGAAGATCATGATCTGTCTCTGAGTTGATGCTTCGGCAATGATGGCTTCAATGACGGTCGCTCCTGAGATGATGTCCTAAGATTGTGCTTGAATCTTCACTCCAATGTTGGATCCGACCTGAAACAGCAAAGACAGAAAAGCCCTCTTATTGGAGAGTGTCCAACAAAGGACCCTTCAATGCTTAAGTCAAGTAGACACTGAAAGAACAACGGAAGTATTTGAGAGCAGCATAGTTATAGAGTAAGAGAATAAAAGAACTTAGGAGTACTTACCTAAAGGATCCCTCGAGAGTGGTTTATATAAGAGAAGGTTGGCGCCCATCGCTGAGAAAATTGGGCACACGGATCGGCCATTTTTTGTAACTGATTGCATGCCTCGAAGTGTATGCCTAGACATTCTGCCTGGACATCTCGTTCCACACATCTCGTTCGTTCATCACACGGTTATGAAAGCCATTTGCAATCGCGGCCGAACTATCGCTGGTTGGAGAAAGTTTAAATTTTGAGGAACTCTCTGTGTGCCTCTAGGTCAGCCATGTGGCGGACTTTGATTGGTTGGTCGGAGGCTTCATGACGAGCTTTAATTGGCAAGTTTACCACATCGGTTGTGATCAGTTACGAAACGTATTAGATGCTATAAACACTAGTATTCAAGATTTGGAGGCTGATCAAGATAGTACTATATTCCTCCGATGATTCTATTTACCTGTTGAAATTTGTCCCACAAAATCATCAAAATATGTGAACTCAGCAAGGAATATACATTGAGTATCAAAACAACCAATCTGCGTATATAGAGAGAGAACAGCACTGAGTCCCACCCTTTCTTAATGTTACTTGAGATGGCATCTTAAATATAACACCACTTGAGGACTTGAACTCCAAACCCTGTTTGTGAGCGGTGTATGACCACCGTGGTAACATTCAAGTTATAAACATTCATGTACGTAGATCAGAGCACCATGTGGTTTCTTTCATGTGCCCTTATGGAATAGCCAAAAGAGTAAAGAAATGGCCAATGGAGAATTGAGTCTCCTCCATGCTAAAGACTGCAGTGTCTATCAATTGGGCACCAAAATCGAAATAGATAGTTTTGCAAAGCATCCATTCACTTATGGTAACAAATCTGTTGATGTTGATTCGAGGTCTATGTCCCATCCTGATAAGATCCAAAATATGAATTCCCCTATCTGAGATTTGCACATATCAAGCAAATTAGGATTTTGCTACAATTTTGATATATTTTATTTGAATGAAAAGAGATATCTCAGCCATTTGTGATCAAGGATAAAAATGTAATTAACAACCGGCTGGCAATCAGTTGCCCTTGCCATTTTTTGATGCTTGAAAAAAAAATTCTTTGATAAGAGCAGTAGCAGTGGTAATGGTGAAGATGAGGAGGGCAAAGGGAAGGTGAAAGGATGGCTAAAAGATCCAAGGATCACAGAATTAGAAAGCTTTGATCCGATTTCTTCTTTTATTTCTTAGATACGCGGTGTATCAATACCCACCATACTATAGAAACTAAATCAGAAAAAGGATGACTGATTTTTTACTTCCAAATTAAAAATACCTTTACAGTTTTCCCTAGTTACTGCACATGCCATTCACACAAGGATTTGGCAGTCAGAATTAGATCCATCTTAACCATCCATTCTACAATAAATGGTCAGTATTTTTTTTGAAAAGAATAAGATACAGAATCTTTGAGAACACACTAACAAAACCTAGCAAATTACCTAATTTTATAAACCGATATAAAATTGCCACTCAATTTGAATTAACATAATATGGATACCAAACATTCATAATCTATAAATGAGTTGAATTACTTATACTTCGATATCATAGAGAACTATCTTTGCGAGGATTGTGAATAATGTTCTGCTACAAAATATTCTTATCATCAATTCAACTTATATTTCCTAAAAAGTGGATTTCACTTTAATAGTTCCTAATAAATTAACTATACGTGCATTAAGATACGAAGACTTCTTATTCCATAACTAAGAAAGTACTTTCTAGTCTTTCATATAGTAAGAGATTTCACTTGGAATTCCATTCTAACGTATTCAGATCCACAGGTTCATAACCATAGATTCCAATGCATAAAAGCTTATAGCACTAATCATTAAGGCCTATGTTGATTGTTGGCATCAAAGTTAGCCTTGCATGATATGTACTATCTTCTACAATAATGGAGGATTGCAAAGATATTTGTCATTCTATCTTCCAACATTCCCAGGCATGTCTCAGCATGACTAACCACTTAAACAAGCTCCCATATATAATACAAACCTCAGATCATCCAGACAATTTGTGTCAAGTTTCAAAACTGTTAGGATATACTAAAAGGGCTAATGGCAAATCAGATTAGGATGGCCATCATGATCAAGAAACCTCCAGAAGGAAAACCATTACAGTCACCGGATTTAATGTGCACCCAAAGTAATCTGCATGCGGAATCTCATGGATGAAAAGATTCCCATTCATGCAAGATGAGGAAGAAGGATGCAATTTATATAAAAGCAAAATATGGAGAAGCAAATCAATCTTAATGGTTGGCTACAACTGGTATTCAGCAACAGATGAGATTGCAGCTAAAGCTATTGAGGTTGGTATTAGCATTTAATTTCACTCAATAAAATAAATTTAGTATCCTACTGTTACACCTGATCAAAATTCCAAAATTTTAATAGGCATGGTAGAGAATCTGTACTGGATTTGAAATCTAAGAGACAAAACTTCACCTCTGTAAAATACAATTCAGGTTTCAGTATTTCAGCTGAAGATCCAACAGAGTTAACACTCCTCCTTTGCTCAGTAAATCTTGTGTTATAGTTTTTCCCGCACAATCTTTTGCATGCAATACAAGTGGCCTCATATAAGCTGAGCCCATTTTAGGAGGACAAAGGTACTAAACAGAATGCAGATTTAAATACTACAAATGCTGTCATTTTTTATGTATAGTTGCAATCCTCTTAATAAATTTACATTTAGCAAAACCTAAAATTTCATCATTAATAGAATGAAGAATCATTCCTTACCTAGAGTAAATACTAAAAAAATGACAAGATGAGAAACTCCAATGAAAGAAAGATGAAAATGCTAATTACATGGTAAAGTATGAAAAGTTGATGGCTAAAAGATGAGGCCCATTTTATGGTCATCTTCATTAAATAACAAAGACAAGTTCTAAATGATGCCCAAGAATTTCATGATTCATGTTACTTGTACTATTGTGAGGCTAGGACCAAGTATCATAGATTAAACTTTGTGATTTTGATTATTATCCTCAAGCAATAACATTTTATAACACTGCACTATTCATCAATCTGAGGAATAATCTGAAGCATGTTTATGGGCAACAGCAGACTTGCAAATTGCAATCTCATTCCTTTATTATCAGATTGTTGTTGAAGAGTAAAAATGTGACAAGCAGTAAAAGAATTCTGTGCTATTTTGCAGCCATTGATCACAACCTGTTTCTCAGTTTCTCACTCTTATCTGGTTCATTCTCTGAGCTCCAGATAAGCATATGAAGAAGAGGTCATGGGTCATGTAGATGCTAACAGTGAATAAAGCATCAAGGTATAAAAGGCTAAGCAGGATGGTTTGTTTTGGGAGCGGAAGGAATTACTAAGAAAGGTTCCTCCAACTGAAGGTAGCTACTATTCATGTAAGAATTATATTAACAGCAAGAAAATTCAAAATGTGCAGGAAAAGAACAATAATGGCAAAAGAAAAGGCTAGTGAAAGTTAATTAAAAACATTAGACCAAGAGAATGCACTATGTAAAACATGAAAGCACTGCAGTGTCCATCCACTTTTCCCTCTTCATCCAGAGTAGTCCATGACAGATACAAAATAAATTACTTGTAGTTGCCATTTATAAATGAGATCAAATGAGATAAATGAAAGTAATATGCGTATTTTTCTATCCATTACAAGGAAGACATGCTTTCAATAGAACATTAAATAATAAAATGATATAAAATAAAATAAAATAAAGAAAAAAAAACTAAAGGGCATGCCCTCTTAAGTACATGGTGCAGATAAATGAGAATAATCATGTGATGTTCCACGATACAACAAAATGCATATCGATCAGGGCTACTAAATAAAAAAGTGAACTCATTAATGAAGCATTGAAGTTTAAAATTTTGACTTTTCTCTCCTCAAACAAAATTCCATTGAGTGAAGCAAGCACATATAATATGTACAAAAATATCTTAACATATCAAGGAATGCTTTTAAATGTACAGATGTAATGAAACACTATAACTAGATGTGCAAAATTGCTACCAAATCAAAACACATGTTTGGAGTACAAGTTAATTGCTTGCTCCAGCATCTGATGACCTGTCAAATAAGTAAAAAAGAAAAAAGGGAATACTTCTGCTCATATATAGAATGCAACTAATCACAAAAAAGTACTAAATCTTCTATAAAATCAATGTAACTACTAAAACCTTGTTATATGATAATATTGTTGCTGAGAAAATTAAGACATCGAAACCAAAATCATCAGAAGTTATTCTACCTATGCAAGATCAGTCACTTGAGACCAGAACAATAAGATACTCACCAAGAGTCAATGGTACATGCAGGAAAAGAGACTGCTGCAGTTATTATCCTGTACTTACTGCCCCACTCTATGGCTTACTGGTACTAAGGGAGGGTGGGGATGATGCAGAAAGAGCCAGCTGAAAAGCAGAGTCAGAATACAGATGACTAGTATATAGAAAATTTGCAATTTACATATCTCACCTAGTATCAGAGAATTTCTTGTGATGCATCTTCATTTTTTTTGCAGAAATAATTGATATGATTAGATCACAAATAATGGAGCATGATTCAAGAAGTAACCTGCATATGCAATGACAGCTTGCAATGGGTCCATTACAATGGATGCTCACCACCAATTTAGGTCATTGCAGTAACCAGAACACTCAATGTCATGTGGAAGATAATTTTCCCCTTTATTCATGTTGCCTAGTTGGAAAACCAGACTCAAAAATACAAATGCCACATCTGAACTCTGAAAAAGAAAAGGAAAAGAAAAGAATTCACACGGCTGCTGTGTAGCAATGCCTTTAGAATAGAAGAGGAGAAGAAGATTGGGGAAAAGACCCGCCGATGCTCTAAATGAGGAATAGCGCATTCAAAAGAACACCAATTGAATCTTATGTCCAATTCAATGAAGTATGTTGTAGGTCTCAGGGCACCTACCATCTCACAATAAATAAAGAATCTATGATTCACTGTATGATTTCTCATTACACAAAGAAAGTGAACAAAATCCTCAAAATTCCACCTTCAGAAATTAATTCTACTCCTAAAAAAAATTCTTTTTTCTAATTTTACATCAGCAGGTATCCACACTGCTAAGACTTGTGAAGAATCTACCAAACAATTTTCTTGTTCCTTTTACAGTTTATCATCTTCTCCATTCTACAATTTCTTTGCGCAAAATTACAATTACATCTTGGCTATGGGGACCCAACAAATCTAATCAAACAAACAGCTCACTCATAAAATACAATCGGAGGAACTTTAAATCCAGAATCCTTGAGGAATGGTATTACCTGTGGCCTCTCGATCAGGTCATGGTAGAAGGCGTACTCTGCCTCATAATCATGCAAATCCAGCTCGGCCTTCTGGTTGGTGTGGTAATGGTGCTTTGCCTCCGCTGACTTCCCGAATCCAAAAACACTAACTTGATCGCAAATTCCCAAAGCGAGCATTATGGCCTGCATCCCCGACGAGTAATGGAACATTTTCTCATCATGGGCCTTGCTCCACTCCTCTGGCAGCTTGCCAGTCTCCTCGACGAACCGCTTCAGAGAGTAGTACTTCACTATCCTAGCACAGAGAACATCGAACCGGGCGTCGGTGATGAGGAGGGGAGCCTTGTGGGAGGAATTACAGATGGTGTAATCGATAAAGTGGACGGCTTGGCAAATGTACATGATCATGGGGACGTCTTCGCCGTAGGGGTGGCAGAAGCAGCCCTCCCTCCGGGCGCAGAAGTGGAGAATGTTGCTGTTCACGAAGGAAAGGTCGGTTTTCGATCCAACATTCCGCTGGTAGCCGTTGGTGCGGGCGTTGTTGAGGCGGATGACGAGGTCGTGACCGTCGATCAGCTCGCCGTGCTCGCTCTTGAGGAGAATCCCGCTGTTACCGACGACGGCGCAGGTACCGTAGCGGCGGCCGGCGTCGGGGCGGCCGAGGTGGCCGTCGATGGGGTCCTTGACGAGGGCGACGAGCTCCGCCATGACCTCCGGCTGGAAGCGGCGGTTCCGGAACCAGTTGCGGAGGGCGCGGCGGAACTCCGGGAAGATCCGGAAGTCCTTGGGTGATCGGAGTCGGATTGGGAGTCGCGAGCCGGATCGCGTCCGCGCTTCCAGGTGGTTCTCCCGCCGCCAGGCGGAGAACGCGCGGAGTCTGCCCCCACGGCGGCCGGAGATGCCGGCGGGGAAGGTCCCGTCGAGGAGGTCTTCCACGTCCTTCCGCAGGTCCTCCTCCCCGGCGTACACCGCCGCCAGCCTCAGGAGCGTCGCGTTGAGTGGCGGCGGCGCCGTCACGGCGGCGACTACCGGCAAGTATCCATCGCCGATGCCGCGGCGGAGCGCCGCCCCGAAGCTGAGGGCGGTGAAGACGGCGACCACCAGAAGGAGGCTAATGGGCAAGCGGAGCGATCGCTTCATCGCAGCAGCTAAATCTCTGAACCACCATGAGAAATCGGCATTCTCTTGGAAACAAAAGCATCAACCACAACGAATCCCAGGAACTCGCTCGGTTCCCAGCTCAGAGCATCATAAAGCCCCAGTCTTTGCTCGTTTCTTGGATCTAGAGCGCCAAAGATCCCACTTTGAGAGGAAACAAGAGAGCTCCTTCTCCTCTCGGAGCTACGAGGGAGGGCTCTCGACCGCCATTGAAGGAGCTCGGAGAGCTCAGAGATCGAGAGGGAGATGGAAATGGAGAGCACCGGAGAGGGGGGGGGGGGGGGGGCGGCGGGACGGCCGGCTGGGAGGCGGCGGGGCCTGGTGGCAAAAGGCCTTTTTAACGAGGGTTGGGTTCGGTTGGTCTGGTGGGAGCTTAGACAATGAGATATGGCGGGTTAAATAAAGCTCGGTAATTTAGGCTTAGGCTTTATCATGGGATTTTGGAGGTATGGTCTCAAGGAAGGAGTCAACCAGGGAACACACCCAACTACTGATCTTGCCTTCCCCAGGTGGGTGTATTTTTTTCTTCACAATTACACTGTTCCAGTCTTAGTTTCATTTTCTTGGAGAGATGGTGGTTTGTTTTTAGCATACTCTTATTTTTATATTTTTTTAATGATGTTTATGTTGATAGCTAGGTCTTGAGGATATGATTTAATGTGTTTGCCCAGGGAAGGTTAGATTAGGCCATTTGAGGTTGTTTGATGTCAGTTTTAATACCAGAAATATCAAGAAAAATTATTTCCTATATTTAGTACACCATGCGGCTGTGGATGCAGCCAACAATGGTCCCTAGTTTCTATAGGCCCTATTCATCAAGCATGCATCTCTCCGCACCAGTATAAAAATCAGCAGCATGCAAAACCATGCTAGTGCATGCAATATAGTAATAATTTTTTAAATATTGATATGGTAGTAAACTAGCAAAGTCTTTAGATGATCATATTGTTCTACATACATAAATCTTGCATCTTCTTTCATATGCTGATTTTATTGATTAGACATATCTATGGTTAGTTATAAGCATCTTAGACTACGTGTTTGATAAGTTATCTCCTTTGCCCCGAAGCAATTTCATGGTATGTTGAAGGGCATCATAATTAGACACCGGCTATTAAAAAAATTAGAGAAATATTTGGTTGCAAGGAGAACTATATGGAAATTTATAGAACTAAAAAATTTCTGCTTATTTATTTCATTAAAAGTAATAAATCTAAAAAAATTATAATTAACTTTTAAATTTTTCTTTTTATGAAAAAGTACTATTATTTTTTTGTGAGTTTTGTTCAATCAAATATAATCTAAAAATTAAAAATACAAATATTGCGTCTTTGTGTTTGTTTTGCTTGTCTTGTGAGTGCAAATGTGCATGTGCATTCATTAATTTTAATCATATTTGGAAGGAAGGCAAATGAATCATCTAAAGAAAGAGTTGATTCATAGTCTTAACTACTTTTATTCTTTAAGAAAAGGTTTGTAGATAACGAGCTCCATTGACCGGGAAGCTATGCGCCAAATATTTCTGAACTCCAAAGTCTCGGTGAAGGCCAGTTTCCAACCTAAGTATTTGATATAATTGCAAAAAGAAACCCTCTCCTCTCTTCCTCTCTTCACTAAAAAATTTAGTTGCCTTCAAATAAATTTCGTCATATCAATGCGGATATATATATTTATATTTATAGAGTCCGTCTAAAGAATTGAGGAGAAAGATGGGATCATGAAAGTGCTTGGCTGCTCAGCATGGCACAACACAAATATTTTCTTTATTTATATTTATGCGGTAGTGTGTATATGTATAGATTAAATTCAGTTGTTTCAATATATAAATTCTTAGGCCCACCCACCATGAGCTCGTTAGTCATCAAAATCCTTCATCACAAGATTCTCGTTGGAGGTTTTATTAAGTTTGGTATCCAATATTACATAATCTTTTAATAAAATAGAGTTGGCAGGTAATGCTCTTTCCCTCTCCTCCTTCTAACACGGCCCACCTATTTGTTTTATTCAAGAAATGGACTTGATGGCTGACCATCTGACCAAAGAAGTTAGCGTATGTAATGAATTAGGGGTTGCATCCACTGAATCAAAAAAAAATAGGAATGATGGAGACTTTATTTCGTTTCCTTTTGGCTTTCCACTGAAGAGATGGATGGCATGCTGATCCACCCATAGCTAAGAAAACGAAATGGAGACGTGACTTATCTTTGGTCTGAGTTGGCCAGCGCTTGAGGCGTTCTTGTGGGGAAGGCTAGTTGTGGTGAAGGCTTCGGGCGGCCAATTAATTGTCATCCCACCTCTAAGGTTGTAGCTATCCATTGAGTCTATTCCTTTGTTTTGTGCATGATAAGGAGTGGCTTTTTATCTTCGTGGAGAAAGACCTAACTTTCTCTGAGGAGACCGAAGGAGGATGAGGGAAAAGAACCGTGTGTTTACCTAATTTTTAAGGTTGCTCATTGCTGTTATTTTTTTTATTCTTTAGAGATAACTAATTACTATCATATTTTAGTTTAAAGTTTTTCAAACTCACACCATGCTCATGCAAAGCTACACTACCGGCTGAAGTTAATGCTCTTGCGACAAGTTCTTATGCATGCTTTCTACTTAAATTTTTAACAGAAATATTAGGTGGATTAGGTCCGCTAGCTTAGCGGTGGATCAGTCCAACCATAAATCAACATACCTATGAAGAAAAAAGAAAAAAAGAGAGAAAATAGACGCAACAATGTGATATAGCGATAGATAGTGGGGGGGATTCGAACAATTCGTAGGACCCACAATTTATAAACCCAAAGAAATGAATAATGGCCTTATTGCGTTGAGACTAAGTTAGATGGAGTGGTAGAAGGGGAGGGGGGAGAGAATGGATGCGACCATGTGATAGCGAGGGATAGTGGGGGAGATTTGAACAATTCATAGGACCAACCATTTATAAACCAAAAGGAATCCAATTCATTTAAATTTTGAGCGATCCGAATGAATTAATGGATTACCTGAAGTTCAAACAATTTTAAGTAATAAGCTATCTTTTAGTATTAGTGATTTGGAGGATTTGTCTATATCGCAGTCCTAGCAGGTTAATGGTATAACAAATCAGTCCGATATAATTTTCAAAAATTATGATATTAATAATTGTAAAATATTAGGTCATGATTAATTGGGAATTTGCATTATCAAGGAGGATAACAAGTTTTTCCTGAATTTCTTACCCTAGTTCCAAATGAAGACTAAATAATTTGAAACAAATAGGTTTAGAGAAAAAAGAACGAGGAAGAAAGAGTCAATTCACAACATATATATATTTCTCCGATAACTACTTTAAAAGAGAGTGGGAACAATTATTTTTGAAATAATTCTTCTTTAGTTCATGCCTTCTTTTTATCTTACTCTCATCCTGTACTTATGTCAAGAAATTAGCTAAACAAGAATAAGAATTTCTGAAATAACTATTCTATAATTAAGAATAACTGCTATAGTTTCGCTTTTTACTAAGCAGTTATTTTTATTAATTTAGAATTTGAGGCATTCATTCTACATAGGATGACATAGCTACATGCCATGGTGGATGGTGGTGGATCCCACTTGTTTATCAAACTGCTGATTTTTGAGTAGATGACGTTGAGATGAGAGAATGAATCCTTCCTCGTTTAAATTCATCATCACTCGTTCCCTTCAGAGCTGGTATTCGAGTCGACATACCAAGTTCCAATGTTGCAAACGTGGCCAGTGTCCACAGGTCCAAGATTCCCGCCCGTGGGATATATAAATTTCCCTTCTGGAAGCAAACTTTTTGACTGCCTTGTCTTTAAATACCATTCCGGTCCACCCATAGGTGACTGCCTTGTCTTTAATGAGACGGATAGCTTTTGAACCGCCCACCTCATGAAAGGGTCTATTTACATAAAAAAAAGAAGACATGGTAAAAACAAGCAAAGAGAACTATTTTCGGTGGCCATTTCTTTTTTGTTGAATCGACTGCTCTATAAATCTAGAATAAATACACCCACTAGAAAATGTCATCAAAATGTCCTGAATGCCTAGAACAGACGGTTGTCCCATAGGTCCAGAATGGTCCGCTATATAGAAAAATCATGCCTTGTTCAGATGTCCGCGGGCACTTCAGGTATGAGATCTGATTTCTTTCTACCGATGGATTTTCGCCTCCACAAATGCATTCCTGAGCCAGTTGAGAGATTTAGGTCGGAGACCTGGCGGAGCAGAGAGAGGGACAGTATGGGCTTCTATGGTATACCACATCTGGCTAGACATGAATGCGAGGGTTTTTGAGGACAGAAGATTTTATCCGAAATCAATAGTGGATAAAACTTTTGCACATGCAGCTGAGCTGGCGAGCGCTGAGATAGAATTTCTACCTGGAGAGGACAGGGACATCTGTTGCCCAAGTGACAACCCAAGAGGAGGGGTGAATTGGGTTTTTCTAAATTTTTAGTACTTTAAAAACATCCTTAGTTGAGTGCGGTGAATGCTTTCTTAAATTACTTCAATGAATTAAACTATAGCAAAGATGAAAGATAATGCAAGAATAATCACAAGTGAATCCACAACACAAACACCACGATGTATAGTGGTTCGGTGCAACCCAAGGCACCTACGTCCACTCCCCAAGCGTCCCCTTGGGAATTTTACTATAATCCCTCAGATTACAGTAGGATTGTTTTTCGGGCTCACAATCCAAAACTTTTACAATTGGTTTTCCAGGATCACCAACAAACCTAACTATTGGTTTTACGGGCTCACCAACAACCTACGTTGGTTTTACGGGCTTACCAATAACCTACGTTGGTTTTACGGGCTTACCAACAACCTACGTTGGTTTTACGGGCTTACCAACAACCTACAATGTTGGTTTTACGGGCTTACCAACAAACCTTACAACAAGAATAAATAACAAGAAACTAAAGCTCCTAAATGAGTAAATAAAACAATTATGAGCTACAAAGAAGAGTTTAGAATATAGTTATCCCTTTAATAAGGCTCTTCTCTTCTTTGTCAAGATTGCTTCACTCTTCAAGGGTTGGTGGAGCTCTTAATGTCTCTTGGAATCTGCTCAACCACTTTCTTTTGGCTCTTTGAATGAAGCAATTGAATGAAGCTTGCCTTGCTAGGGTTTTCTCTTGAATGCACTTGATGTATTTTCCAAAGCTTGCTTCCTCTGATGAATACTCCCTCTTAAATACTTCTCCAACCTCCAAATAGTCCTTCCTGACCGTTGGATTGAAGAAACTAGCCGTTTATAGCCGTTGGGAGTCCAAAAAGCACTTCTGCACAACTAGCCGTTATGCTTCTGCCCGTGCTTGGGTCGACCCAAACTTTTCTTGGGTCGACCCAAACCACTGTTCATCAGGCTTGGGTCAGCTCAAGCTTTTCTTGGGTTGGCCCTCTCAGAAAATTCAGAACCTTGAATTTCAGCCGTTCTTCACTTGGGTCGACTCAACCTTTCTTTGGGTCGACTCAAGGTTCAGTTGGGTCGACTCAACTTCTTCTTGGGTCGACCCTAACAGAGTTTCCAGAGAACCTTTTCTGTCTTCTGTTCTGTCTTGCCTTTGGGTCGACCCACTCAGGGTTTGGGTCGACTCAAGCTTGGGTCGACTCAACTTCATCTTGGGTCGACCCTCTCAGTATTTCCAGAGAACCATTTTCTGAGTTGTTGAGGATCTTGATGTTTGGGTTGACTCATGCTTTCCTTGGGTCGACCCAACTCACTGTTCATCTGTGCCATTTTTGCAGAAGTGTGTCAAATGCTTTCTTGATGTGCCGGGGTCGACCCAATCATCCTTTGGGTCGACTCAATCCACACTTTGCTGCATCTCAAGGTTAGATTCATTCAAATAAACAATGAAATGTATCTATATCAATTTATACAAATATACTGAGAGTAACAGACTTATAAATGAAGTATCGATTTAACTTATAACATACTCTTGATTATTGTTTGTTAATCATTAAAATAACACTATCATCCTCAACATCTGAGGCCCCCCTTTAGCTCTTGTAGTACCCAGACATGCTATGGTACCCATGGTATCCTAGGAGTCCCCACCCCTGGTTTTCTCAAGGTGAAATTTGACGGCAGTATTTCAAAGGGCGGCAGTAGATGTAGTATGGGCTTCGTGATCAGAGACCAGAAGCTCAGGTTGATTGCGGCAGGGGGATGACGTATTTTCGATGAGTCCATCCTAATGGCTGAGCTGCGCTCGGTGTGGGAGGGTCTCGTATATGCTAGTATACGCTTGGGGGCCCAGCGGATATTCTTGGAGGATGACTTTGCCACAGTGATTGAGTGGATCAGGTGTGGGCGTGCCAGGCCAGATTTACACTCACTAGTCAGGGATGTCTGCCATCTTCTAGACAGTCTTGATTCTTTTTGGGTTGTACATGTTTTTCAGGAGCCGAACAGTGCAGCGGACTGGGTCGCCTCCTCCGCAGCTCATCATTTCGGGGCCCTTATATGGGAGGGTAATGGCCCCATCCCACAGGGTCTCGATCGTATTTTGTCTTTTGATTCCTCGAGGCATACTCACATCTACTATAAGTGGGACGCCGGTTCACCAAACAAATAAAAATATAGAAAATTATTCGGTTTTCTATATCATTAGCCTCTCTAAAAGTATGCCTGATAACACAAATGGTGATGCTTGATTTAAATCTCCAAATATCAATCATTAGAGAATGAATAGACCTCTGATCATATACTTCAAAGTTAATTCAGGAGATAACATTTCTTGAGTCACCTCCCAATATAATATTATCTGGATGTAAGGCTATGATGGCATAAATCAAATCTTCCCACGCAGCCCTCATTTTAGCCAATAGGACTATTATATCATAGAGAGAAGAGTCACCTACCGCGACAAAGCTGATCTAGAGTCTCGAATAACAAACCCAACTCCACGAGTTACACCTCGTTCTTCATACAACCATCAAAGTTGATATATATTGTGAAGTTAGAAAGTGAGAGTTCCCAAACGTAATAAGTCACATGAGATGCAGAGCCTACTTGTATGGAACCTCAAATTTCCGTAAACCCCAACAATGCTTTGAGGATCTAATCCACTTCAAGTTAGAGGCATAGTGCAACGCTCTCAATGCAATAACTAAAGGGCTTTCCCATTACTTTTGATGAGTCTCCTATTTATGGCCAATTACATATGATGAGCAATGCAGAAAAATAAAGCTGACTTCTGATCATCTAGATGGACAGTGAATTTTGAAGTGAAGATGACTTGAGATCACTGCCCACGTAGGATTAGGTGCGGCTAAAAATAGTAATTCATCGCCACGAGTATTTTTTTTATATTCTTTATTTTTATATAATATGATTTTTAATATTTTTTCTCTAAATTAAACCTGATGTGCCCATAAGCTAGAAGTTTATCGTAAAAATGTCAAACTAAGCAATAGTTGGCGTTGCATGTTCGTTTATGCAGGGAGCACTATTATTATTCAATCTCTTTCCTCATTCCGAGCTTATGTCCAACCTATCAATGTCGTGTCGGTTTCTTTACAATTTCAGGTGCGACAAAGCAATTGGAACCTGCCTTGGTTTATGAACTCCCTCGGTTTATGAACTCCCTCAAGTCTTTGCTTCCTCGTTTAAAATCCAGCGATTAATTATTAGATTTCCTTGGGGGAAGGTAAACCTGGAGACTCGGACTCGCACGCTTTATTATTCCATTGCCACATGAGGTGTGTTGGAATCTTGGAGATGGGCTTACGGATGTCTGCATCTGGGGGAACGTTTTATATTAAAAGCCGGCGATTGCTAGTGTAAGCCTTAGCTACTACATTGCATCCATCGACTAGAAAACAAACAGTTGAATAAAGTACTACTAATTTTCAGAACGTGCAAGACATTTGAGAGAAAATTTAGATTGATTCATCATCAATCTAATTAAAATATTTTATTATAAAATATTTGTAATTAATTATGTAATTTTATAAATATGCTCAAACTATTACAGGATGCGTCTCTTGCACTTTAACACGGTGAGAATTGAACTAATAGAGATGTGCTTGTTAAAGATAGGAGTGAAAATAGAAATAAGAGCTGATGGGAGTGAAATTTGAGGGAATGGATGGATGTGCGGAAAGAAGCTCAACCTCTAGATTTACTTGCAACCTTTCTTAAGAAATATTTACTATCAAATTAGGCACATGTAATGCATGTTAAGAAATAATTTAGGTTGCATTTGGCATCACTATTACTTTTTCTATTTTAAAAAAACTATTTATATTTTTCTTACTTTAAAAATCATAAACATATTTGATCTAGTCAATTATTTTTACAAACATAGAATAAATTCTATTGATCACTAATGATGGTGGTGATGATAGCAGTGGTTAGGATGATGGTGGTCGTGTTGGCGGTGATAAAGACAATACCAGCAGTGATGGTCGCTATGACGATGATGGTGATAGGAGGCAACGACAATAGAGTTAACAATGGATCGATTAGGTTAAGATATGGGTATTCGAAAAATTTATCAACCTGAGTACAACCAATTTATTAAAACATGGGTCGGAAATCTAAAACCAAATCCAACTTGTTTTTAAAATGGTTAACCTAACTTGACAAACATAATCCATTTCATATATATGTTGGATGTCTTGAGCAGGTTAAATGAGTCTTAGACAAGTCAAGTCATAACCTTATTGACCCTATTCAATTGTTAAAAGGATCAAAATGAATTTAGATGTGTTAGGACAATAAAATGAATGTAAACTATATTAATAAATGGAATAAGTTAGGTTGACATTTTTGCAACTCAAATTCATTTTTGCTAAACTCAAACCCATTTATGTCGTATTGATTGTAGTCCTATCATAAGTTTCCATCCTTTGGTGCTGATGGTGGTGGCAATGGCAATAGTAACAAATTGAGTCTCTTTTTCATAAAAAGTGAAAGAGAGAAAATCTAGCTTTTATTTTTTCTTGAAATTACAAAAAATAATTTAAAAATAAAATATACACAAAGCATATTTTGTCTCGATCTTGTGTTTTCATTTTTAAAAATTGAAAATAAGAAAAAAGAATGCCAAACATGACCTTAGATCATGTTTTACATCCCATAATTTTCTTTTTTAAAAACTGAAAATAGAAAATCTGTTATTATTATTATTTGTCTACTGATTGACAATTGGAACTATCTGGAGGTTATTGTTTTTTTTTTTTTAATAAAATATCTTGTTTGGCAAGCAGAAATGAAAGCTCATATATAAATGTCTTCCCTCCAGCATTTTCGAACTTATTCATATACTAACAACCAAACTTTCCCCCTACATATTAAACCCCACTTATGACTATGGGCAACTGAACTCAGATAAACTTATCTATTATTCCTGATAACTATTGGAAGTAGGATACACTCTAGACACTATTTGCATATTTAGAACTAAGGATAGTTAAGAAATCACGGCTATCTCCTATCCAGACAATCATATATAGTGCAGGATATGTGCCGCACATATTTCATAGAGCCCCAAAAGAGACAAATACTGCAAAAAATTATCCAAGTGTATAGGATGTTTTCTATAGAGAGGATTGGATAGATATAGGTACTCAAAATTTGCTCGTCACTACAAGGGAGGTTGGGCATTGCACTTACAAGCCACTAAGGTGGACAATGATGGCATGGAGTTCTTCCTTTCATAGTTGCTTTTAATTTTCTAGTTTCCTTTGAATTCTAATTATTTTATTTGCCACTTGCATTATGAGTGCATTAAGATCCCCAATTCCTATACATGGTGATTCGACGGTTTGTTTAGGTCCTGTCAAGTTTATCATAGTAGTATGACACCCTAGCTTGTTGATGACTTATAAGCATCCCGCTTTATGCACGTACAACTTAAATTAGGCGTGACTTGTTAACATGCCAAAGGCCTGATTGTTAGCAATTGACACCATGCTTCCATAGGCCATTAGTTGACTACATCAGGTTGACATGGAGCATGATTCTGAGGCAACCTTGAGCTGGCAATGACCAAATTACCATTAGAAGCCGATCTGATGGTGAACAACCAACCACTAGGAGTGGTTCATTTGGGTTGTAGACAGATTAGTCAACCACTAGCTCTTTCTTCCATTCCTCCAACAAGTGGCCTTGCTTAGTTTGTGGAGCCACAAAATTTTATTCTACATTTGGCTTAGGACTTAAGAGGCTTGCTTCGCTTCCCTTGCTTCATGGACTTAGCATACAAGGCCACTTTATGTAATGAGGCAGCCGGTATAACCTTACCATCCTAATTTTCCTTCCAAACTATTGTTGTTCCTTTTCCACCTAGGGAACCAAGCATGTGGGTCTTGCCATGGCTTTTCTCGGTGATTGCCCGATTACTTTGCTACCTTTGTTTATGGGACTGAGTCACCCCCTCACACTGGTTAGCAAATTGGTTGTACTTCAGGATGATCAATATGATCTTGCAATACTCAGAAGGCACCTTATAGACTGGGGAGGGAGATATGCTGGAAGCACTTTGGGGCCTTTTGTTTTTCGATTCTATAGATGTATGAAATGCCCGTTTTAGTAAATAAAAAAATTTTATGATCTAGCAATCTCCGGGTCGTATCTATAGCACTACCATCACCATATGAGACTTTATTGCTTTAATATTGTTATTTATATGATTGCATATGGCTTCACCCATCTAAATACCATGCATTTCATATATGATATGTACTTGCTCCATGCACACATATGATATGTTTGTTGCTATTACATGCATTGGTGGTATCTTGGTGATTAGATTACTAAAGCTCGCCAGATTCCTCAAGTGAGATTTAAACATGAAGTGTACATGAGGACAAGTACATATACCAGCTACCATGGCCCTCAACTATCCACTCTATGAGGTGCTTGCATCTGGTATTCTGATGGATAACCACATGCCTATCTAGGCCAACTTGGTATTTGTTATACACTTGTACTAGTATGTGAATTGAGAAAGAGCATATCGAATGCGAGTACATGCACATGCAAAGCTTGTCATAACATTTTGGCTTCTAACTAAGATGGTGGGCCATGCTTAATTGATGGATGAAATGGCAACCCCATGGCACTCAGTATTGTATTCCATAAAGGCTAGAACAAGAAGTGAAGATCTCTAAATCTAAGGACCATCATGATTAATTGTGGGACTGGGGTGCTTATGGTCCCTTAGAATGGATGGAATATTTGCTATTTATCTTAACAAAGTCATCCCCTTTTCCACACACTAGATTGGGTTAGCGGGAATTGAGGTTCTCCACAGCTCCATCATGATTAACCACTTTGGAGGAAAAGGTGCAATAAATCAGACATGTACAACATTATGGTCAAAACCCAAAATTATGCAGCACTTTTTTTTATAAGTATGTTTATATTCATATACATTTGTGTTATTATTACTATTCTTGGTAGAGAAATAAATATATGCTGTTTTAATCCTTTGTCGAAACCCTAAGAGAAGATATGTTGGTAGGACCAAACTACCTGGAGACATAGATTAGATTTGATTTTGTCTGTTGACAATAACAAATGGGTGTTAACTAAGGATAAACCAACATATCTTAATGGTTGCGAGCGAGCTTACGGATCAACAAAAGGAAACTTTGGATAATTAGGAACATTTCAATAAAAGGCAAGGGTTATTATTCCGGCTAACATATCAAATGTTCTCATGCCTCAAAATGTGAAGTTGCTTTTGATATAATTCACAATGTTCGGGAGATATTTGGTGGACAGTCAAGGATATCTCTTCTAAAAACCCTCAGGGTTTGATCACCATCAAGCTCCCAAAAGAAAGATCTTCACTGATCTTATAGTTAAGATGATTGGTTTTATTTAGAAGTTAGAGCTCCTAGGTTTAGATATAGATGTTGGAACTCAGAATGAGAACCATACCATAAATTCTTCCTCAATCTTACAATAACTTTATTCTTAATTATACTTTGAATAATTTAACTTTGACCCTCGTTGAGTTGCTCCAACAACTCCAGATGGCTGAGTAACTTCTAAAACAAGTTAAAGCTCCATAAGTGCATTAGGCATAGGCACCACATCCTAAAAGCAAATTTAGTTTGAAGGATGGTAAAAATAAAAGGAGAGTTACTCAAGGATCTAAGCAGCACCAACTATTGCAATATTTATTTTAGCATCCATAAAGTAGGAACAACCATAAGAAGAATACGAAACAGGTAAGAAAATGGTTGAAGATCGTTTTCATTGTATAAGATGTGCCACTGAAAGAGGTATTGCCACTAATTTCTTGTTGTCAAAGCCCAAGAAAAAGCAAACAATATTTTTAGTTCATATTATTATTTGAGGTGGGATCTCATTATCTTGGGCTATGGATTAGTATGATTAGTCCATATTTTCTCTTTTTGCAGGAAATGCTTCAAAGCCAAGCACCAATTGATGGGAAGATGTAATCTTCCAGTTGGAGTAGTTGTAGCTTAAATTAGTGATAGTTGGTTGTACCATATTGGATGTATCTTGCTCTATTGGGTCCTTGCAGACATCATTCACTTTTTCTAATTTCTCTAGTTTTGGACAACTTATCCTTGGATTTAGATTTTCATAATAGTTTAATCAGTTAATTTTAATTTCTATGATTATATTGTTGTGGATGTGTCATATTTTCAACCAGTATTATGACTCTATATGGGTCCATTTCTAAATGTATTACTTTTTATATTTTCTTTAATTTGTTTAGCGGGGCTTCCTATATTACTTATTCATTTGAAAGTTGGGAGATGTCTGACAAGTTTTATCTCATTACAAGATGATTTATTAAGCACGAAAATGCAAGCAAGCACACATACTATGCTCATGAAGTATGAAAATTTGATTATCTCAAGAGGTTCCTTTTACAAGAGTTTTGATTTGAGCAAGAGAGATACAATCATTGCCTAGTTATTCTCCTATAATCTAGCAGAAGATGTCATATGATGGTAGACACCCAGGCTACTACTCCAAGTTCATAGATAATGATATTTTATAGCTATCAACTAACATTTCTAGCTGAATAAAAATTATATTAATCTTTTTGAGACCTAATGAGTGTTGTTAGTACATAAAAAAATCTAAAACGAGAGTTACACTTTTCTATGTGATAGGATAGTCCACACATTAAGTGGAAATTATTATTCTTAGCAATTTTGTGCATATAAGTCTGATACTATATTCTTCATAGAGCGCATGTATGCATAGAGTAAGGGAGAACTTGAGATAACTATTTGCTCACTCCACTTAGGTCATTGGTTCTCAATATTTGAATAAGAGGCTTTTCAGTTCATTAAATGTATCATGACATGACCATTAGGTCTTCCCACTACTTCTACATCCCAAAAGTATTGCTTGCATTTGACAATAGAATTTGCTAGGGTAGTCTTATGCTATAGGAATACTTTCGTGATCTAGGTGGTCATAAAAAAATTAGCATACACTATATATTTGCCACAAAGACTATATGCCAAATTGATTTAAGTGCAAGTGGAAGATTGTTGAAACTTGGGGATACTTTAGAATCATTTGGCCAAACATATTATTTTGAGATATATCATTGGTAGCTCTTCTACACATGATCATAAATAGGAAGGGTTGTGAGCCTTTTGACCTACAAAAGAGTCAGTAAGTGTCGCTATTAGTCAGGATGATCAAGTGGAGGGTTGTGTATTCCATAGGGAGAACTAAATCATATTGGATACTTAAAGGTTATTTATAGCCATGGTGAGGTTGGGCATCACACTCAGATAGCTAGCATTGTATACAACGTCCAATAGCAAATCAAAGTGGATAATCATTAGAGTAATCGACTTTGCATTGCAGAATGGATATGTTGTATACTGAATGGTCACCGACACAAGACCATCTCTTGAAAACCACTATTGGTGCATAATATTGAAGAGCATTCATTACAAGAGAACAACCTTTTTCTTGAGCATTCAATTATGATTCCAAGTGGGAAAAGCTTCATGGACATATTTTTCATTTCCCACCATATTCAAACTAAGACAAAAAAATGTACATCTTGCTCTGAACATGGGGCATTCTTGTTGCAACTGATTTTCTTTCTAAATTGTTTGTTTTTGTGATTTTCAAGTATTGTATTAAAACTTAAGGTAAAGGTCTCAGCATGCCTTGAAATAGATTGTTTTACAAGCTTAGGGATAAGCTTGGGTTGTTGTAGGTCTGTAGAAAACCGACGAGCCTTATGATCATTGGATACGATCCGTGGATTGCAATTCTTAAGGGGGTTTCCTTGGGGAGAGGATGAAGGAGCTGAGTTTGGCTCCAAACCTCTATAAAATCCTCATGTTTGCTTTGTGTGGGTGTTTGTCCTCTTATTTATTCTTCTTGTTATCATTAGCTTACATTTATGTTAATTTTAATGTTGCATTAGCATATTTGTGGTTATAATCAACTGTACTAAACTTGAGCTATACTCAGTTCACCGCTCCTCCACTCCTGGGTTGCATATCTAGGCAATATCATTTTTGTTCCTCCTCCCACATGATGGCCTCATAATTAACTACTTGAGTGGTTAGTTGGAAATAATTTGCAAACTCCTGCCAGTGAACTTCTTCCTTGATTCCAAGTTTATTCCATTCTATGCAATCTCCACTTATCTGGCCTCTCTCAAGAACGTATAACAATGGTTTTTGGCCCTCTTTAATATGGCCATAAATCGCTCCGTAGACTCGCTAGGCTGCTAAACCATCCTAGCCAAATCAGCTACCAATAACTTGAACTTGGTTTAGTAGAATTGTGAATGGAACTAAGACTCCAAATCTTACCAGGTGAGGATAGAGTTCGGAGGGTAGGTTCACATTCTAAGTGAAGGTCAATTGTATTAATGAATTAGCAAATAGACGAAGCTTAATGAAGTTGTTAGTCCCAACTTTAACACAATAGACTAAAAATCAGCTAATATGCTCAACAATGAACAGATTAACATCCCATGAAAATATTTAAAATCTTGGGCTTTTGTAACCTCTCTGGAACATATAAGCTTTATCATACCAATTTCGGTATGGTTTCGGATATACCAGCCTTAAGACAAGCCTATAGCTGATCTTAGACTAACTCCGCTAGCTAAGCCACATTTGGGAAGTTCCCCCCTCTCTACTCTATAATTAGTAGGTTGAGCTAAAAAATCTAGTCTTGTCATCAACTGATAGAGTGGGCTACGATTCATTTGGAAGAAATCTTGATTAACTTAATGTTGCCCCCCAACATAGAAGTTTGATGCATGAGTTGTGGAAGTAGAGGTGGCGGCTTCTACTAAGGAAGTAGCACCCTAGCATAGAAATTGGGTGATATAAGCTGTTGTGGTGTTAGTGACGGCATCCACTAAAAAGGTTGCCCCCCATCCCATAATAGAGCTATGGGCTCCGCTGTAGGCTAAACACCTAGCGATCCTTCATTCACTCCAATAGTATGACCAACTCCTGTAGTGAGAATTAGCATCGGCAAACCTACACAAACATTCCTCCACACAGAATTATTAAGATTAGGGTGGCTAACATCACCCTAGGCTCAAATGATAGATGTGTAGAAACCATAATATCACTATGTGCTCAATTTGGCCATCTAGATCACTCATCCTCGAAATAATTTCTTCATCACCTCAGTCTTGGGGACCGAGGGTTTCACTATGATAGAATTTGGCCTTGGCTTTTTTCTTGGCCAAAAGCTTCTAAAAGTCAAGTCTTTCCAACATTCTGTCGTACTAAAAATATTGAGGGGCCGACAAATGATCAGTTAGGTTTGCCCATTGTACACCAAAGCAAACTGCAATACTGAATACTAACCAGTAATAATTGAAACAAGTTGTTCGACTAGTTTCACCACTAATGCAAAAGAAGCTTTATCCTGCTCCATAAATGACCTTAACCCCATGGCCATTTAACTAGTAACAACTTCCAAAAGATTGCACTACAGAAGTATGTCTTTCATGGCCAAGCTTCTTAGGATGGGTCGAGTTAATTTGATCTCCGAAGTCATCGACTCTTTGCGGGGCTAGAGGAGGTAATCTAGATGGTCTACCCTAAGAGTACAACAACCCCTCGGTGTGGTACAACAAACTGCCTAGTATTCCAATTACTAGAATATCAACCTTCTTTCATGGTGGCATGATGGTAGCTACATGACCGTTCCAGTGAGTGTGGCAAAACTTGTTTCCTCTCTTGCACTTTTCTATTTGGAGAATAGAATGTCAGAGAAACTTGTTCATTAGAAGAGAGTGGTAACAAGCCTCGTGGCTAGGTTTGGAGTACATGCATGAGCATGCCACTAGCATTGGATTAGCCGGAAATAGGATAATCAAGAGATGAACATGTGTCTAGATACCTTGACCTTTAAAGATTTTTGCTACAATCTCATCATCATTTCAAAAGTCGGGATACGATCAAAGTACTCTATTGCTTCTTCTACTGGCAAATTAGAGTCCTACTAGAAAACTAAAAACAAAAAATAAAGTAATTTTAACTTAAATTGGTTTCATTGATCGGCGGAAGGATCCTCATTCAAATTATATTCAATTATTTATACATATAACTAAAAATGTTGAATAACTGCTGAGTTTCTCTAATTGCTCACATTGGTTTGTCATGATCTTCAGAGGTTCTAGAAGTTTATACTATGAATCCATGTACTTCATGCACGACATAACTCATAACTATGAACCACATTCCATTCCAAGGACAATTAACATCCTTCTCAACATGTCATGGTCAGTCATGCCCGAGTCCTATTCCTTCGGCCTATATTTCCTATATTATTGTGATTACTTTGTCATAGCCAAGTCTTGTTATGTCTAATGAGGATCACGTGAACTCCATCCCAATCATTAGCTTCATCCACATGACACTTATTCACAGCTGCCAGGTATAAGTAATATAAATATATGTATGTACACATATGTACATATAGCCAACACACTCTATATTGACATCTTGAAAAGGATTAAACCATCTTATGATCAATAATAGAATATCCAAATTGAAGATCCAAATTATTAATTGATTATAATCTATATTATAAGAGTTATTTAGAAACCAAAATTTATATATTTTGGTGGTCTCTAACCAATGCATCAAGCTAATTAAGAACGAATAATATCAATTACACTAGTATGGTAAAATATTGATAAGGTACATAAAATGAAAATTCAATTTATGGATGATGATTTACATATTTAAAATATTGGTAAACTTAGTATGACTAGGTTTTGATGATCAAAATATGATAAACTATGGTATCATGCTATTAAAAATCGTCATTCTAACAACAACTTGATGGTTAGGTTAGAGACCACCAAAATACATGAATTTTAATTTTGAGGCATCTTTTATGGCATAGATTATCAATAACAATTTGGATGGCCTAATATTGAATTTGAGTTATCTATATATACGTATGTATGTATGTAGGTATGTGGATGTATGTATGTGTATATGTGTATGTATGTATGTGTACAAGTGTGGAAGCATGCATATATATACATATGTGTGTGTGTGTGTATATATATATATATATATATATATATATATATATATATATATATATATATATATATATATATAGTTGAACAACAACTTTATATTGACAACTTGTGAAAGGAAATAAGGATTTTAAAATTCAACACACCATCCAAATTAAAAATCTAAAATGTTGAATATAATCTAAATGACAAAAATTACTTAGAGACTAAAATTCATATATTTTGGTGGTCTTTGATCTATGCATTATGTTCGTACAACAAATATATGGTGTTAATTGCACGAGTATAGTAAAATATATGATAGAGCATATAAATTAAAAATTTGTTTTAGGGAGCATGATTTGCATTTCTCAAAACATGGGTAAACTTAAATTCAGTAGATTTTGTTGATTAAATCATAGTTGTTGTGGTTTCAAATCTGGCCCGAGCGTGACCACGCCGGAGGAGTCAGAGGAACTTCTAAAGTGTGAAGGAAGACGAGGAGAGCCACCACCTGCGACCGACGATGTACCTCCACAAAGCCTCACCGGTGTTTCCGGTGAGGGCCCTCCAATGCTCAAGTTAGAGTGGAGCTTTTCAGGTCCAGTCCAAAAGTTTCCTAGGCGTTACCTGTTGGGGCCCTTATAGTCCTGATAGGAGCGCTTAGGTGGGGAGGTATGGCCCATTCCTATCATGAGTGGGAGTGGCGCGCAGCCTGAGCTAGCTCATGGCGCGCGATGGAGTCCGTCCTTAGGAGCAGTGAGACGTTGACAGCCGTTGCAGGGTATGATCCATTCTCATCATGAGTGGGAGTGGCGCGCAGCTTGAGCTTGCTTGTGGCGCGCGGTGGAGTCCATTCTCAAGAACGGTGAGATGTTGCCCCAAGCCATCGTGGGCCAGTAAGGGCGGAGCATGGTGTGGCGGTGTTGCAATGCATGGCCACGTAGGAGGGTGAGAGCACGCTCATGGGTGTGGTGGTTCGAGAGGCCGAGCTTGTCGAGGTCGCATCAGGCATTCAGTGAGGTCGGCTAAGCGGGTGCTGAGGCCAGCCTAGCATCCTAGGTTCGGAGGTATGCTCGGCGGAGTGCCCCGAACATAAGGGTCGGGGTGCATTACTGGAGAGGATGCCCGAACTTGGTCGGGTGAGTCGGCGAATAAGAAGGGCGCCCCGAGCTTGGCCGAGGCGCGTCAGCGAATATCCAAGGTTGAAGGAGCTTTCAGCGGAGTTCGAGGTCAGACTGGTTCTAGGCCGAACCGAGGATACGTTTGGTCGGCGTTGGTGTCTGTTGGGCCGAAATTGGGTGGCCCTTTTTATGTGGGATGGACGATTCATTTTGCCCTCCGACTTCCGAGGTCAAGTCGCTCTTCAGCTCGAGCGAAGAAAGTAGTCGGATTGTCGGTCGTCTGCGGTGTGGCCCAGCACTTGTGAAGACGTGCATGCCGAGCAGGGGACATTTGATGCATTTTATAGCTGAGGATTTTGAGTTAGTATTTCGGAGTCGGGCTTAGGTGACTTGAGCTGCTACGTCCCCCCGAGCAGAACCTGTTATGGGGATTTCTTTGTGTTCCACGTGTGCATCTTTTTCCAAAGGGGGTTGCTGGGTGGAATGGAAAAGGGGGCGACTATTAATGCCTCATTCCCTGAAGCGCCCCACCTGATTGAACGTGAGAGGTCGGCTATTAATGCTCCATTCTTCGAAGCATCTTTCCCGGTGGAATGCAAGAGGCCAATTGTTAAAGTTTCAATCTCTAGAGCACCCTCCATAATGATCGGTATTTAGTGCCGTGATCCCGAAAGATTTGTTGAAGTTGTTTCAAGGTCTGCCACATGGCGGAATTCAGCTTGTCTGATCGCTTGGGCCATCCGATCAGAGCCGTTGTAGTGGATTATATAAGACCTGGAGAAGGCCCTAGGATCGTTATTTGATCCTTTCCACCTTCACTTCTTTTCTTTCTGGCCGCCATTTCTGTGGTGTTTAATCCTTTCCTTGGACATTCTGGGAACTCCTTATCAGTCTTTGCACTGAGCGCTATTCTCACTCTCCGGCGATCATCCTTCTTCTCCCCGATCATCTTCTTTGGCGAGCTTTTCGGGTAGGCATTTTATCCTTCTCTCGGTCACTCGGAGTGTCTCTTGTCTTCTCCTTTTGTAATTATGTGATTAAGACAATGAGTTCGCCTACGAGGGCCTTGATGTTCGGCACAGGTTCGTCTCGAGTCCAGACTTCTTCCGGTGTGGGAGAGACTGAGCTCGACGCGGGCCTGAGTCCGCATGGGACTGGCTCGCTCTTGAGTGATGAGGACTTGGGCACGGTTCGTACCCAATTCTTCCTTCCTTCGGAGTTTGTTCTTGAGCTCCTGGACCTCGGAGGGCGAGTCACCAACCCTCCTAAAGGTTGGATCAGAGTGTACATAGGGATGCTCCAAGCAGGGCTAAGATTCCCTCAACACGGGTTCGCGGGAGAGCTTCTGACGGCTTACCATCTTGTGCCTGCACAGCTCACCCTGAATTCGTGGAAAATGATAATTGGCTTCCTCGGCCTTTGCCTTGCACACGGTTTGTCCCCCTCAGTGAACGTCTTTAGAAGTTGCTTTATATTAAAGGGCAATCCCGCAGACAAAAGGTAGTGGTACTTCTCCCCCCGAGGAGGCCATAAGCTTTTCGAGGGTATTCCTACTTCCATCCATGGATGGAAGGACAAGTTTTTCCTTGTTTCCTCCGAGCGGTCATGGAGGTTTAATCCAATCTAGAGCTTTCCGCTGACTTCAGCGAATAACAAGCTCCCACAGTTGTCGCAGTCCGAGCAGGGCATTTTAGATAGTTTGCTCGAGCTGGGAGGAAATCCATAGCTCTCCGACCTGCTCCGCAAAGAGGCTTTGGTAAATCTTGGCCTGAGCCCAGCTCGTCTTGAAGGTAAGATTAACTTAGTTACTCCTTTTTCCTTCTCATGCTGGGTCCTAATAAGATTTTTCATTATCAAATATTGCAGGGATGATCTTCAGCGCTAAGACATTGATGGCCAAGTATAGAAAGAGGATAGCCACCTCGGAGGGGGCTCAGCCAGAAAGAAGACCAAAGAAAACTAGAGTTAGCTCCGACTTCGGGATTGAGCGGAGTGAGCTCGGGGCGATTGAGGCTGCTGCCCTTGGTCAAGTCGGATCTGATCAGGCTCTTGCGGTGGCGGTCGAGGTGCCCCTATCGGCGACAAGGGGGAGCCCTTCTGGTTCAGTGGCGATCATGTTCATCGGCCAAGTCCAGGAGGCCGGAGAAGCTATTCGGCTATCTGAATCGGGTTTCGAGTTAGGGAGCGGGTCCGAGCTCTCGACTCCTTTCATGGGCCTGACGCCTGCTGAGGTCGCGGATTTTCCTAAGGCTCCGATCTCAGCTAAGTTTTTGATTACTCCTCGAGTTCCAACGTCCACCGGGGCCGATTGCGGCATCAGTCTCGCATATCTGAGGGCGACTCGATCCTTGAGTCTGATAATGTCGCTCACGAGCTCATGCACAGCATTATGCTCCCGCACGATCGAGCCTTAATGGAGGAGAACTTCGATGACTTTGTCCATCGTGTTTATTCAAACAGTGTCCGGGTGAGTAGCGTAGCTCTTTTGCTCCTCATTTTCTTTGCAAATGTCCGACCTTCACTGACATTTTATCTTTTCTGCCAATCCCTCCATGTGGTTGACATGCTGATGTCTAGCATGCTCACCTACCAGAAGTAGATAAGGGCGCTCAGGCTGAGGATGGAGCGTGCCGAGCTTCGGGGACAGGAGGCTGAGGAACGGGCGGCAATTGTTGAGCAGCAGTTGCGTAGGGTCGAGGTGAGGGTCGCGGTCGCCGTGCAACGGCTTTGGAGGGCCAAAAAGAAAGTACGGGCTGTTGAGGCCCTACTTAAAGATAGACTTGCTTAGATTTGAGAAATGGAGGCCGAGCACTCTCGGGCTCGCTCGTCCGCTGCAGGTCGTATCTCCGAGCTTGAAGCTACTCTGATCCACCTTCAGGGCGAGGCTGAGAAACTAAGGCCAAAGATCGGGCGACTCGAAAGCCTCATGGAGGAGTCTGCTCGTGAGGCCGTTAGAAGATTCCGCTAGTCGGAAGAGTATCTTGACGAGCTGGCAGAAGGGGCTGCTACTGCGATAATTCAAGGCTTCGAGAATTGCCATGATCAAGTCCAGCGACTTTTTTCTGGATCTGACCTCAGTAGCCTTCAGCCAAATCTGGACGAAGCTGCCGAAGTGGTCGGGGTGCTGTAGAAGCCATTGCCGAAGTCAGGCTAGAGGTCGTCTCCGAAATCACCACTGGAACGGAACCAGAGGCCGTTCTTGAGGCTGCTAATAGAATGGAATCTGCTCTTGATGCCGATGTGGAGGTCATCCAGATCAATTAGTTTTTGTTCTTTTTATTAAGTCGGCCATCTGGGCCATTTGTATTCAAGGTCGAGCTCCCTTATATTCTGCCCTTGGCCCCTTTTTGACATCAATAAAATATACATTCTCTTTCAGTACTTTGTACCTTTAGTTGAATGTTTGAGCTTCTTTTGCTTTGCCTCTAGAATCTGGTTAGGCATTTGAGCTTGTCCTGCTTTGTGTCCGGTTGTCAAAGATTCGAACTACGCAGCTTAAGTCTAAGCCTATCTTACATAGTAGGAGCCGCTTTGGGCATTTGCCAAAGTCCTCATGCTCGGCATTTGTTTCCATCTTGGAGATAATCCTTCAATAAAATGAGCTCGTAGCTCTTTGTTTGATATCGCAGGCCACCTTGAGCACGATTCAAAAGGCGACGCTAGTGAAGAAGAAAAACTTACTCGAGACCAACTCGAGAATAGAATTCAGCTCGAGGGTTGACGCCAGCTCGAGAATGGCTCGAGAGTAGAATTCCACTCGAAGGTTGACACTTGCTCGAGAATAGCTCGAGATCAGTTCGAGGATAGAAGTCCGTCCGAGGGTTGACACCAGCTCAGAAATAGCTCAAGACCTGCTCGAGAATATAGATCCGCCCGAGGGTTGACACCTGCTCAGAAATAGCTCGAGACCTACTCGAAAATAGAAATCCGCTCGAGAGTTGCCACCAGCTCGAGAATAGAATTCCGCTCGAGAATTGATTTTAGCTCAGGAATAGGTCGAGACCAGCTCGAGAATAGAATTCCGTCCGAAGGTTGATTCCAGCTCGGGAACAGCTCGAGACCTACTCAAGAATAGAAATCCACTCGAGGGTTGCCACCAGCTCGAGAATAAATTTCGCCCGACCTGCTCGAGAATAGAAATCTGCTCGAGGGTTGCCACCAGCTCAAGAGCAGCTCGAGACCTGCTCGAGAATAGAAATCTGCTCGAGAGTTGCCACCAGCTCAAGAACATTATTTTACCCGATGGTTGATTTTAGCTCGAAAAGTGCTCGAGACCTGCTTGAGAATAGAAATCCACTCGAGGATTGCCACTAGCTCGAGAATAGAATTTCGTCCGATGGTTCATTCTAACTCAGGAACAGCTCGAGACCTGCTCGAGAATAGAAATCCGCTCGAGGGTTGCCACCAGCTCGAGAATAGAATTCTGCCCGAGGATTGATTCCAGCTGGAAAATAGGTCGAGACCTGCTCGAGAATAGAAATCCACCCGAGGGTTGACATCTGCTCGGAAATAGCTCGAGACCTATTCAAAAATAGAAATCTGCTCGAGGGTTGCCACCAGCTCGGAAATACTGCGGACGGGGGTTGCTCTTCAATAGCTCCCTGTTGATGCTGAAGGGTGCCCCCCACTCAGATCGGAGGCGCACTTATAGAATACTACGGACGGGGGTGCTCTTCAATGGCTCCCCGTTGACACCGTAGGGTGCCCCCCACTCAGATCAGGGGCGCACTTATAAAATACTGCGGAGGGGGATGCTCTTCAATGACTTTCCGTTGACGCAGTAGAGCGTCCCCCACTCAGATCAGGGGCGCACTTATAGAATAGATCCTGCGAGGCCCCTTGGCTCTCGATCGATGCTGCATGGCGTCCCAAGCCGAACTCAAGAAATAACTTTGTCGATATATCCTGCAGTCGCGAGGCCCTTTGGCTCTTGATCAACGATGCAGGGCGTTCCGAGCCGAGCTCAAGGGACGACTTTGTAGATAGGTCCTACAGTCGTGAGGCTCTTTGGCTCTCGATCGATGCTGTAGGGCGTTCCGAGCCAAGCTCAAGGGACGACTTTGTCGATAGATCCTGCAGTCGCGAAGCCCTTTGGCTCTCGATCGACGCTGCAGGGCATCCCGAGCCGAGCTCAAGGGACGACTTTGTCGATAGATCCTATAGTCGCGAGTCCCTTTGGCTCTCGATCGATGTTGTAGGGCGTCCTGAGCCAAGCTCGAGGGATAACTTTGTCGACTTGTCGATATATGACTTCGTATTGCGGGGGCAACCGGAGCGTGTCGAGTCCATTAGGGAGTGACGCGCTCGCAAAATTGCTTTCGCGAAACTAATCTCCCAAGTATAGGAGAATCGCACAAGTAGTAAATTCTCGGAAGTTCGAGGTCGAATCCTCAGGGAACGAAATATTTATAAGATTATTTAGTATAATTTTAGATTAATTAATTCAATAAATTCATGGATTAAGATGATGTTTTAATTTTCAGAAATTAAAAGCAGAGAACAATATATCAATAAACAAAGTTCGATAAAATAAAGATGGTAGGGATCTGGAATCCCCCTTGATGATATTGCATACAAGAAATAAACTCCATGGTTCTTGATTAAAGATTAACTGTAGGATAGATCTAATCGTGGTATATGCAAATGTTAACACCTATTATTTATCATTATTTTGCTAGCATTAGGCTAAGTTAATTGGTACTTAGATCGCACTTTTGTGCTCTCATTGAGGATGATAGTGTTATTTTGATGATTAACAAGCAATTATCTAGAGTATGTTATAAGTTAAATCGATACTTCATTTATAAGTTTATTACTCTCAGTATATTTTGTATTAATTGATATAGATACATTTCATTGTTCATTTGAATGAATCTAACCTTGAGATGCAGCAAAGTGTGGATTGAGTCGACCCAAAGGATGATTGGGTCGACCCCGTCACATCAAGAAATTATTTGGCACACTTCTGCAAAAATGGCACAGATGAACAGTGTGTTGGGTCGACCCAAGGAAAGCATGAGTCGACCCAAACATCAAGATCCTCAAAACAACTCAGAAAATGGTTCTCTGTGTTAGATGTATGCCCTAGAAGCCAATTTGGCTGACACATTGTTGATTCTAGGGACATAATTTTGTACTTGACTATTTATTATTGAATAAATAAAAGGCATCTTTTTCATTCATATTGTTTATGTGTCTATGAATCGTCCAAGAAATTAATAAGATGATGATACATATTCTCAAGAGTTGAGAATTTGAGCCATGTATCATTGGTGATTAATTTCTAAATGCTCCTGATCAATGGATCATCACGAGGACGGTGATCGATCCGATCAGTGCACAGATCACTTTCCTTCTGGATGGACGAGACTTGAGTCCACAGTGTAGGGACACTGAAGTGATAGTGCAGGTGCTTGTTAGAGAACAAGGGTACTGAGCGTGACCAAGACAAGAAGTCACTTGGATGTCTATCCACTCGTCAGTGACTTACTTGATGTTGCAGTAGTGTGACTGGTCCTTTGACCTGCGGTGCTTCGGCTACTCACAGTGAGGTTATTGTAGTTTGACTGCACACATACATGGTCTCTAGCCATATGGGTCCATGCAGTGTAGATTGGCTGCAGTAGGTTCACTGTAGGAGTAGGGTATGCACCTACAAGGAATCTATCGACCTTGATAGAAGAGGAGTGATCCTATGTGATTTGTTAGACTGAGTTCTAAGACCTTGGCCAGGGCAGTAAAGTGGAGAAAGAGTTTTCCACTATCGAACTCAAGTCGAATAAATCTTGACATATGACAGACGATGGGGTTTGACGAGTTGTCCATGACCTCCGTCCTGTAGGGATCCACGATAGTAGGACTGTATCACATGTTAACTGCACCTAGAGGTTCATCATTCCATTCTGCTGGGTAGCCACTACATGCTGCTAGGTGTCACTGGTGGATGGTGAGACTCATAGGGATTATCTTGATGATCGATAAACCCTAATGAGTTGAGTTGGAATCGTTCCAACCCATTGAAAGGAGTTTTCAATGATATAGTGATAGAGATCACAATATATCTCACTACCAGTCAGAATAGAACCTATGGGGTCACACACACTAGAAGTATTGACCGATCCGATGGTTGAAATCGTGATTAGGAATCACAAGAAATCAATTTGATTGATAAGAAGTTGAAGAAGGAAAAGGAATTAATTAATTGGACTTGAAACAAGAATCCTACTTCGGGTAGGATACCTAGAGTTCTAATTGGATTAGGACTGGCATTCCTACTTGGAATAGGATTCTTCAATCCTAATGAGATTAGGAGTTTTGAATTAAAATTGGATTTCTACTTGGAGTAGGATTCCTAGAAATCCTAATTGGATTAGGACTTCGGATTCAAATAGAGTCCTAATTGGATTAGGACTAAAATCAAACAAATCCTAATTGGATTAGGATTCCTTAAGTCCTAATTAATTATTAATCTAATGAATCAACATGACTCCTAATTGGATTAGGATTGAAGAGTTCAATTGAGTCATGTTCCATTCAAGTCCTAATTAGATTGGGACTAGCATAGATTGAACCCAAATTGGCTAATCCTAATTAGATTAGGATGAAACCATGAGAGAGGCACCTAATCCTCTTTGGAAGAGGATTAGGTTAACCAACTAAGAGGGGCATCAGCCCCTCTCCAATTGCTTGGGGCGACAAGAAGAGAGGAGCTAGGGCCGGCGCCCCCTTCTTTCTTTGGAAAGTTATCTAGGGCTCCAACTTTGGAGGAGCCCTTGATAGCTATAAGAAGCACCATGAGGCCGGCGCCCTAAGAATTGGAGTCCTCTTCCTCTTGCTGCCGCCACCCTCCCCTCTCCTCTCTTGGTTCAGCCGCAAGCAAAGGGAGAGCAAGGTCCAAGCGTTGGTGTCTTCCTCTTCCTCCAATCCTTCTTCCAACGCAGGGAAAAGAAAGAAGGCTGCAGAAGCTGTGTTCTTCTTCCTTGAGTTCCTTCTTCTTCTTCCTCCTCTCAAGCACTTTCAAGAGTTGAAAGAAAGAGAAGAGATCAGCCATCATAGGAAGTCTTTGCAAGGGAGCTAGCACCCCGGGAAGACAAGAAAGCTTTGATCGGTTCTCTACTTCGTGTGGATACCCGTAGAGGCCGGACGTTTGAACGGCTTCAAGCGAACCCTCTTCCTAAAACCACGAATTCAGATTCGCGGTGATCATCTACCCGCGCAAGGTGAAGATTTGATCTTCCTATTAGTTTTAAAAGTTTTAATTCTTGCCTAATTACGAAAGGTCTCGAAACAACGTTCATGCGATGAACGTCGAACTCGTGCATGCCGATTCCGCTGCCATCTGAAAATTTTTGAAATATCAGCGGCATGGGCGGGTTCCCAACAGTGGTATCAGAGCCTAGGCTTCGTAGATTAAGGTAAGAATTAAATATCTAAAGGCTTATTGGATCTGAAAATTGAATGATCATGCATGCTGAAAAATTCTGCATGCAGATTTTTCAGGGGTGCTGATTTTTGCATGCTGATTTTTATGTGATAAAAAGATGATTCTAATTGCATTGTTAATGGGATTACAAAGTTTAGAATCATGATTAGCATGATCAGCGACCTATGTCATGATATAATCAGTTAGTTTTCAGATCTGAAAATTATAATTGTTGCATACGGTGATGATCATAGGATTCAAACCCTTTTGGTATCAAATGTAATGACCTGCGATGTGATCTGCGATGTCATGTAATTTTTTCAGATGCTTGCATGCATCTTATTTGATGTTTTGAGAGGCCTGCGTGCCTCCTAAAAGGAGATATAATTTATTTTTATTTTTATTTTACATCTGGTTGTATTTCTGTGATGTGATGTACATCAACGGTCAAGTTGAAGCAAAGGCACGAGATGAAAGGTGATCTAAGCGGTTGATGGCGATGGGATCAAGAGTTGATCAAGGATCGAATCAAGGAGGCTTGGAACCAATTCAAGAGTTGAAGACCACTTGATCGATTGATGTGCATGTGCTTGTAATACGACCTAATTAGAATCCATGATCATCACCTAGTTAAAGTTTAGCTTTAATTATTGCCGCGATTATAACTGCCTGCAATGCGCCGTTTGCATGTGATGTGAATGAGAGTCGGGTAGATAGGTCTACATGTGATGTAGCAAACCCAATTGAGACCTAAATCAAAACCTCCTCAATCAAGTCGAGAGTGAACCGACATGAGCAAGTCATATTAGATTAATTGATCTAATTGGTGTCTAGGAAAGCATGAAAGGTGGTTACTTAATTAGGACCTTACTCTCTGAGTAAGGGGAGCCTCCCACCTGCTTACCTGGCCAATTGTTCGATTACCTCTTATGAAGGGCTCAAGTTGCAAACACTAAGACCTGATTAACCAATATTAAGTCAATAGGTCTTCCACTGTAGTAGAGCTGCTAAGGCCTTTCTGATGTTGACTTGTCTCGGCTGGACACAGTGGTCAAGTTGCATTGGGGGGCTGGACCTCTCTATAGACATGAGATGTTGTAGGGTAAAGGTGGGGTTGGGCACCAATAACTGTTAGGTGAGGACCCAATGACGACTTTATTCCTACGGTTATACAGTGGGTCTGACTTAACTAAGAAATGGGACCAATAACTGTTAGGTGAGGTCTTCATGGCTTAGAGACCAAGTTACACTGCACCATGCTTGAGAAGCATTGTACAAGAGTTGTACACTCATCCATCTATGTGTCACCAATGTTGGGATTTGTATCCTAAATGTCAATCGTCAGCATATTGATGATTGAATTTTGTAAATGAATTGACAAATTAATAAAGTGTTATTTGGCATTATTCATCATTTCATCTTCAAATGAACTCTTATATGATGAAGTCCTTAGGACTTATGTTATGATAAAGGAGGATTTATCTTTGAGTCCTTAAACTTGTTCGCGACCAAATGATATGTTGTTACTAGGACGACAGCATTATCGAGATTAGGTCGTTATGTGACATATACGTTGGTTGTCCTCTTAACCAAGGAGTGTGGAGACACTGGTATGCCACACAGGTGAAGTGTAGGAGTACATTTCACTGAACGTGACCAATTCCGGAATGCTCTACTGTCGAGAGATGTTCCGAGTGGATATGGGTATAAGTTTGGCCCTCTGACCTGAGACCGCAACCTGTGACTAGAAGCAACTCACTGTACTTTGGTACCGGACTATCTGAATTTCTAATTCAGTGACGGAAGGTCACTGGGTGCAGTCAAGTACTTGCGTAGTCAGTTGTGAGTCAAGATGGAATTGACCCCTCCTGAAAACAGGAGATAATGTCTTGTGATTAATTTAGCAAAACCTTGGCCAGGGTAATCCCAGTGAGGAGTCACGGGATATCTAAAGTTAATCACATAATGGATGTACTAATTATAGGGTTGACAGTGAGCTCTAAGTCATCCTGGCATTAGGAGTCAAAGGGATTGAATTATACAGTAACCATAGTTCAGGGTTCCAGAATATTTGCTTCGCATATATTCGGCCTATCCGGACGTTGGGTACCATTGCTAGATGGTCACATCAATTAGTGTAGGAAATTGTTCCTATACTACCGGCTTAGGTTCGAACCTATGAGGTCACACGCATAGAAGATTCCTGATTGATCAAGAAAGCTGATGAATGATTAAGAATCATTCAGGGATAATTTGGTCAATTTGATTGGCAAATTATCTTATAAAATAATTAAAGTAATTATTGAAGGATTAATTAGTAATTAAATTACTAATAAACTCAATTTGATTGAGTAATTGTGCTAAGGATGAGCCAAATTGAATTGGATTCAAGTTTGGGCTCAATCAGGATTTTGACCTGATTGGATTAGGTTAGAACCAAAAAGGACTTAAGCTGATCAAATTAATTTTAAATTAATTTGTTCTTAATTGGGGATTGACCTAATTGGATTAGGTCCAACACAAAGTAATTAATTCAATTTGATTGAGTTTGCATGAGCCAAAATTGAATTGGATTCAATTTGAGCTCAATCAGGGTCTGACCTGATTAGATGGGTTCAACCAAATTGCTTTGTTTTAATTTGGGTTTGACCAAATTTGATTAGGTGCAACCCAAGAGGATTAGGCTCAGATGATGTGGCAATTATTGGTGACATGGAATTGGATTTCATGAATTTTAAATAAACCAAAATTATTGCATGGCACATGGACCCATTGCTTGACACATGGCGACATTGTTTGTTATTTGAATTTAAATTCAAACATTAAGCAATGTGTTAAATGATTTTAATCACTCAAACCATCAGCCAAGGTGGCGTATGAGTTTTTGAATGGATTAAATTCGAATTTCAAGAGGTGATTTCGAAATTATGAAGTGTTTTACCTTGCCGCATGGATTTCAAATTCCTTCCCTCTTGCACATGTGTTTAAAATTTGAATTTAAATCAGATTTGGTTGAGATCTGATTTGGGTTGTTCCTATTCCTTTGCATGTGCTAACTAAAAGAGGTTTTCTGAAAATAAATTTCGAATTTTGAATGAAAATTCGGAGGCCATTAAAAGGGGTCAAACATGGGCACCAAAAACACATCCATTGCAGCCTTCTTCCTCACCCGCCTCCTCTTCCTCTTCTTCTCCATTTTAGATAGGGTTTTCAGGGTGAATATCTAGAAGATTCAAGATCAGATCTGAGTCCTCTACTTCTCTTACAAACCTCATCTCCATCTGCTTCAAGACGATTGATCAAGAGTTGATTGAATCCCGACGGGCAGATTTCAGCTTTCAAGAAATTCTGCGCAAGCTAGCACTTCCGCAGGATTGGATCTCTTCAGGAACTTCGCGTGGACTTCTCGTAGAGGCCATTCGTGTGCGTGGCTGCGAAGTCGAGGATCAGATCCACAAGTTTCTTCCATCATAAAAGGTATTAATCCTACATTAATCTTTTATTATGGTGTCAAGATCTAGGTCTGATTCCCCGAGGTTTTACCCTCTTTTGGGGCTCCTCACGGAGATATCTCCAGAATCCATTCAATGGATATTCGGAGATTAATCGGAATAGAGTTCTTAAGTTTCAGATCTGATAGTTAATCATGCATAAAAGTTTTAGCATAATTGTTTAAACGATTCCGGCATAATCCTATGTGTTCTTAAGGTGCTGATTTCTAGATTTGATCTTGTAAGCATGCATGAATTAAATTGTTTGATTCGATTTTTCTGCTGCGTTTTAAAACTTAAAAAGAACTACGTATGGCTTGATCCCCCTTATGAAGGGGTACGTAGGCAACCCGATCAGGTTCAGCCATGGTTTTTTTTAAAAAAAAAAAAATCAGCATGCTTAACACCGAAGAACCTAGGATTCACTTTCAGTGGTATCAGAGCCAGGTTTATGTTTAAACTTTTATGTTTTAATTCTTGCAATTAAATCTGAAATCATTAACATGTTTAGATTAGATCTAAAGTGCTTTTTATGATTGATTTAATTGCTGATTATGCATGATTAAGTAGATCTGAAATTTTGGATGCATATGATGCATGTTTGTGTTAGGATTAGTAACATGAATAAATCTAAAATCATAATATTGTTTAGATTAGATCTAAATAAAGTTTATGATTCATATGATCTCTGATTTTAATGAACAAATCAGATCTGAAAATAAAAGTGAAAAAAAAAATACATAAGATGTATGTTGTTTGTATTAATTCATGTTGTTATGTATATGTGATGCATGAACATAAAACATAATGACTTAAACATGAATTAAATCTGATTACATGTGATTAATTACAAAAACTCAGATCTGAAAATGTGTTTTAAGAACTGAAAGATTGTAATTAATATGTAATTAAAAAGAAATATGCAATGATCAAAACTTTCATAAGTCTAAACTTAATTGAGAATTAAGTGTTATGAAATAGAATTGTAACTCAATTAATTGACATTGCATAATTCTTTGGGCATATGGGTTAGCTTGAATCAAGTTCTTAGAATTGGGTTAGACCTAAGGTTAGAATCAAACATGGTCTAATTAGAGTTAATTGATCAAATCTAATTAAGTAGTAACTAGATTAGGTCAAGGAAACTCTAGGTTAAATACAATAGTTGTAGATTGATCAATTCCATGTCTTTGATTAGACCAAGATGGAACTTGATTTAGGCTCAGAGGTGTAGCCCGAGTCATTTGAGTAATCAAATCGAAATTGATTAACCAGTCGGTGTCTAAGGTAAGTTTGGCAGTTTTGACCGGTGGTTTTTAATTGGGAGCTACTCGCACTGATTCGTCTTTGTCGAGTTAATGGCATATCCCTTCCACCAATCTCACTTACCTGGCCGACATGGTCAATCACATTTTGATTGGATCACTTAATGATTCGAGTTAGCCCATGCCTTAAGAAAAATCAGTATGACTGATTTAGGTGTCTCCTTAATCGGTTTGAGTCTAATCTGATTTGGTGAAGTCAGTGGGAGAAATTAGACTAACCGGATCTTCTCATCTATCCTAATTATGAAATCCTCTAAAATTATTAGGTCCTTAAAATGAAATGGTTATGGAGATAACTAGGTCATAGCCTCCCATTAAGTTGGGTGATAATGGGTCCAATGTTTTGATAATTATTGGAGGCGCCACACGCCTGGTACTTATCAAGCATTGGAATTGTCATTCAATATATGATGAGTTAAGTGTACCTTCAATAGGCGGTCAGGTGAGCCGAGCCACACTCGGGCTTGGTCGTCTATTAGTTGATTAGACTTAACCCTATCATTTAATGGTTGGACCTGACTAGGGTATTCGGTGGAGGCGCCACACGCCTGCCGGAAAACCTAGGGCAAAATCATCACTAGAAGTTGCTTGGTGAAGCAATTGGTTAAGAACCTACCAATAGGTGCATATGGGTTGGCCGAGCCACACTCGGGCCTATATGTGATCTATTGGGTTCTAGTGCCCACTAAAGAATTAGGAGTAATTTTTCGAATTAGAGGTAGAGGCTACCAATTTGTATAAAATAGTGGGAATACCTTTAGACTAAAGTCCAAGTCTATTGAGTTTAGTCAATTCATATACTAATAGCCAAATTTTCTTTTTATGCAGAAATGGCTACTAATTTGTCACTTCGCTCATTGTTGGACAATGACAAGTTGACTGGTCCAAATTTCAATAATTGGCATAGGAAACTGAAAATAGTGCTAGAGCATGAGAGGATCCTTTATGTGATAACGGATCAAGCACCTGAGCAGCCCGCTGCTAATGCATCAAGATCGGCCAGAGACACTTATCAGAAGTGGCTCAGTGACCGGATCACTGTTCGATGCATCATGTTGGCAGCAATGAGTGATGAGTTTAGTAGGCGTTTTGAGAATACGCAGCCGGAAGATATCATTCAAGTGTTGAATGAATCATTCGGCGTTCCTGACGACGTTGAGAGGCACAAAACTAGTTGTGCCATCTTCAGCGCCCGAATGAAAGATGGGACCTCGGTAACTGATCATGTACTGTACATGATTGAGTTGATCGAGCGTCTAAGCTCTCTTGGCTTTCCCCTTCATGATCAATTGGGGAAGGATGCCATACTAAACTCATTGCCTGGATCATATCGTCCTTTTCTCACTCATTTTCGTATGACGAAACCTGTAGTGAATTATCACCAATTGTTGGGGTTACTACAGACGTTTGAGAATGATCACCAACTTCTTAAGAAGACGGTGAATTTAGTGGGAGGTTCATCCAAGGGTCGCTCCTTTAAGAAATGGAAAAAGAAAAATAAAATCCAAAAGAAACAGGTGCACCATGCTCAGCCTAGTCAGAAAAAGAATAAAAAGGCTGATCAGAGCAAGGCGGAGTGCTTCTTCTGCAAGAAGCAAGGACATTGGAAGAGGAACTGTCCTCTTTACATTGCATCCCTCGATCCGAACCGGCCTAAGAAAAGTGGGCAATCAGTTGCCAATCAAGGTACTTATATGATAACACCTTGCAATTTTTCTATTTGTGATAATTCGACCTGGGTATTGGATACCGGTAGTCCTTTTAATATTTGCAATTCGTTGCAGGGGCTACAAGTCAGTAAGAGATTTGAAGAAGGAGAAAGGTTCCTGAATGTTGGAGATGGAAGACCAGTTCCAGTTCTAGCTTTAGGAATTCTTAAACTTAAATTCAGCTCTTATGTAAATGTCCTTAGTGATTGTCACTATTGTCCAAGTTTTCTATTGAATATCATTTCTGTAGGCCTTTTGGCCAAAAATGGTTATGAAATATCAATAAAAAAGGATTATTGCAATGTCATTTGGAATGGTGTTGTTGTAATGAATGGAATTCTGAGTAATGGCATTTACATTTTGTCACAGCCTGTTCATGTAATGTATAAATCCAATAAGCGCCCTAGAATAGATAATGTCACGGATGTCTACCTTTGGCATCATAGGCTAGGTCATATTAACAAGAATAGGATGAACAGGTTAAGTAAAGAGGGAATCCTTGATGTTAATGATTGTGATTCATTGACAACCTGTGAATCATGTCTTCTTGGTAAAATGACCAAATCACCTTTTACGGGAAAAGGTGAACGAGCCAGTGATTTATTGACCCTTGTACATTCTGATGTATGTGGGCCAATGAGCACAGATGCTAGAGGTGGGTATTCATATTTCATTACGTTTACAGACGACCTTTCTAGGTATGGTTATGTCTATTTAATGAGACATAAATCTGAATCATTTGAAATGTTCAAATTATATCGTAATGAAGTAGAAAAACAAACTGGAAAGAGTATTAAAACTCTTCGATCAGATCGAGGAGGTGAATACCTCTCCAGTGAATTTTTGACATATCTAGGAGAAAATGGGATTCTCTCCCAATGGACTCCTCCTGGTACACCACAATATAATGGTGTGTCAGAAAGGAGAAATCGAACTCTGTTAGACATGGTTCGATCCATGATGGGGTTTGCTAATCTGCCCATATCCTTTTGGGGATATGCTCTTGAGTCAGCCTGCTATATTCTAAATAAGGTTCCAAGTAAGTCTGTAAATAAAACACCACATGAGATGTGGACTGGACGTAAGCCGATGCTCTCTCACCTTAGGATTTGGGGGTGTCCGGCGTACGTCAAACGTTTGAAGACAGACAAACTTGAACCCAAGTCTGACAAATGTTTCTTTGTTGGTTACCCTAAAGAAACTAAAGGATATTACTTCTACTTTGCTGAAGAACAAAAGTTGTTCGTAAGCAATAGAGCAATTTTCTTAGAAAAGGAATTCCTTGGTGAAGGAACAAATAGCTCTAATGTTGAGCTTAGAGAAGTTCAACATGTAGAAGATCCGACACCATCTACTGAACCAGTTGAGTCGGATTTGATTAGATCAGATCCAGAACCCATATTAGATGTACCATTAAGGCGATCGGGTAGAGTACCACGTCAGCCGGACAGATACTACGGTTTCTTGGTCCGGGATGGGGATCCTATCGAACTTGATGAAAACGATGAGGATCCGATCACATATATGGATGCAATGCAGAGGTATGACTCTGATAAATGGCTTGGAGCCATGCAATCCGAAATGGAATCCATGAAGGTCAATGATGTTTGGACATTAGTTGACCCACCCGAAGGAATTAAACCCATAGGGTGTAAGTGGATATTCAAAAGGAAACGGGGCGCAGACGGAAAAGTAGAGACCTATAAAGCCCGTCTGGTTGCCAAGGGATATCGTCAACGTTATGGTATTGACTATGACGAGACGTTTTCTCCTGTGGCAATGCTCAAATCCATTCGGATTATGCTTGCGATAGCAGCACACTTAGATTATGAGATCTGGCAGATGGATGTTAAAACTGCTTTTCTAAATGGAGATTTAGAAGAAGAGGTGTATATGATGCAACCTGAAGGTTTTATATCTGCAGATGAGTCTAAGGTGTGCAAGCTTCAAAAATCCATTTATGGATTAAAGCAAGCTTCACGGAGTTGGAACATACGATTTGATAAGGTGATCAAATCATATGGCTTCATTAAGAATGAAGAGGAACCTTGCATTTATAAATGGGCAAATGGTTCAGTTATTATATTTCTTGTTTTGTATGTGGATGACATTCTTTTAATCGGAAATGACATTCCTGCATTACAAGGAATAAAGGTTTGGCTATCATCTCAATTTGCCATGAAGAATTTGGGAGAAGCATCTTACATCCTAGGGATGAAGATCTATAGAGATAGATCTAGAAGATTGCTTGGATTATCCCAATCCACATACATTGATACTATACTGAAAAGGTTCAGTATGATTAATTCCAAGAAAGGCTATCTTCCAATGGGCCATGGAATTAACCTCTCTAAAAGGGATTGTCCGACAACCTCTCAAGAAAGAGAGAGTATGGATAGAATTCCATATGCTTCGGCAGTGGGATCTATAATGTATGCCATGACATGTACTAGACCAGACGTGGCATACTCACTAGGAGTAGTGAGTAGATACCAGTCTGATCCAGGTAGCAACCACTGGAAGGTTGTCAAAACCATCCTTAAGTATTTGAGAAATACTAAAGATCAGTGGCTTGTCTACGGTGATTCTGACTTAAAACTTGAAGGATATACCGATTCAAGTTTTCAGTCAGATCAAGATGATAGCAAGAGCGTGTCGGGATATATCTTCACTCTTAAGGGTGGGGCCATCTGCTGGAAGAGTTCCAAGCAGCATACAGTGGCAGATTCTACATGTGAAGCAGAATATATCGCAGCATCTGATGCCGCCAAGGAAGCTGTATGGTTGCGAAAGTTCATCACCGAGCTTGGAGTGACACTCTCAATTGATGGTCCAGTACCTGTATTTTGTGACAATACTGGAGCCATAGCTCAAGCAAGAGAACCCAAAGCACATCAGCGGACCAAACATATTCTACGTCGCTACCACTTGGTTCGAGAGATCGTCGAACGAGGTGATATTGATCTTCAGAAGATCGACACAAAAGAAAATCTGGCTGACCCATTTACCAAAGTCCTCGGCATCAAAGAGTTCGACGAACACAAGTCGAAGATGGGTATTAGATACTGTGCCGATTGGCATTAGGCTAAGTGGGAGTTGTTGGGATTTGTATCCTAAATGTCAATCGTCAGCATATTGATGATTGAATTTTGTAAATGAATTGACAAATTAATAAAGTGTTATTTGGCATTATTCATCATTTCATCTTCAAATGAACTCTTATATGATGAAGTCCTTAGGACTTATGTTATGATAAAGGAGGATTTATCTTTGAGTCCTTAAACTTGTTCGCGACCAAATGATATGTTGTTACTAGGACGACAGCATTATCGAGATTAGGTCGTTATGTGACATATACGTTGGTTGTCCTCTTAACCAAGGAGTGTGGAGACACTGGTATGCCACACAGGTGAAGTGTAGGAGTACATTTCACTGAACGTGACCAATTCCGGAATGCTCTACTGTCGAGAGATGTTCCGAGTGGATATGGGTATAAGTTTGGCCCTCTGACCTGAGACCGCAACCTGTGACTAGAAGCAACTCACTGTACTTTGGTACCGGACTATCTGAATTTCTAATTCAGTGACGGAAGGTCACTGGGTGCAGTCAAGTACTTGCGTAGTCAGTTGTGAGTCAAGATGGAATTGACCCCTCCTGAAAACAGGAGATAATGTCTTGTGATTAATTTAGCAAAACCTTGGCCAGGGTAATCCCAGTGAGGAGTCACGGGATATCTAAAGTTAATCACATAATGGATGTACTAATTATAGGGTTGACAGTGAGCTCTAAGTCATCCTGGCATTAGGAGTCAAAGGGATTGAATTATACAGTAACCATAGTTCAGGGTTCCAGAATATTTGCTTCGCATATATTCGGCCTATCCGGACGTTGGGTACCATTGCTAGATGGTCACATCAATTAGTGTAGGAAATTGTTCCTATACTACCGGCTTAGGTTCGAACCTATGAGGTCACACGCATAGAAGATTCCTGATTGATCAAGAAAGCTGATGAATGATTAAGAATCATTCAGGGATAATTTGGTCAATTTGATTGGCAAATTATCTTATAAAATAATTAAAGTAATTATTGAAGGATTAATTAGTAATTAAATTACTAATAAACTCAATTTGATTGAGTAATTGTGCTAAGGATGAGCCAAATTGAATTGGATTCAAGTTTGGGCTCAATCAGGATTTTGACCTGATTGGATTAGGTTAGAACCAAAAAGGACTTAAGCTGATCAAATTAATTTTAAATTAATTTGTTCTTAATTGGGGATTGACCTAATTGGATTAGGTCCAACACAAAGTAATTAATTCAATTTGATTGAGTTTGCATGAGCCAAAATTGAATTGGATTCAATTTGAGCTCAATCAGGGTCTGACCTGATTAGATGGGTTCAACCAAATTGCTTTGTTTTAATTTGGGTTTGACCAAATTTGATTAGGTGCAACCCAAGAGGATTAGGCTCAGATGATGTGGCAATTATTGGTGACATGGAATTGGATTTCATGAATTTTAAATAAACCAAAATTATTGCATGGCACATGGACCCATTGCTTGACACATGGCGACATTGTTTGTTATTTGAATTTAAATTCAAACATTAAGCAATGTGTTAAATGATTTTAATCACTCAAACCATCAGCCAAGGTGGCGTATGAGTTTTTGAATGGATTAAATTCGAATTTCAAGAGGTGATTTCGAAATTATGAAGTGTTTTACCTTGCCGCATGGATTTCAAATTCCTTCCCTCTTGCACATGTGTTTAAAATTTGAATTTAAATCAGATTTGGTTGAGATCTGATTTGGGTTGTTCCTATTCCTTTGCATGTGCTAACTAAAAGAGGTTTTCTGAAAATAAATTTCGAATTTTGAATGAAAATTCGGAGGCCATTAAAAGGGGTCAAACATGGGCACCAAAAACACATCCATTGCAGCCTTCTTCCTCACCCGCCTCCTCTTCCTCTTCTTCTCCATTTTAGATAGGGTTTTCAGGGTGAATATCTAGAAGATTCAAGATCAGATCTGAGTCCTCTACTTCTCTTACAAACCTCATCTCCATCTGCTTCAAGACGATTGATCAAGAGTTGATTGAATCCCGACGGGCAGATTTCAGCTTTCAAGAAATTCTGCGCAAGCTAGCACTTCCGCAGGATTGGATCTCTTCAGGAACTTCGCGTGGACTTCTCGTAGAGGCCATTCGTGTGCGTGGCTGCGAAGTCGAGGATCAGATCCACAAGTTTCTTCCATCATAAAAGGTATTAATCCTACATTAATCTTTTATTATGGTGTCAAGATCTAGGTCTGATTCCCCGAGGTTTTACCCTCTTTTGGGGCTCCTCACGGAGATATCTCCAGAATCCATTCAATGGATATTCGGAGATTAATCGGAATAGAGTTCTTAAGTTTCAGATCTGATAGTTAATCATGCATAAAAGTTTTAGCATAATTGTTTAAACGATTCCGGCATAATCCTATGTGTTCTTAAGGTGCTGATTTCTAGATTTGATCTTGTAAGCATGCATGAATTAAATTGTTTGATTCGATTTTTCTGCTGCGTTTTAAAACTTAAAAAGAACTACGTATGGCTTGATCCCCCTTATGAAGGGGTACGTAGGCAACCCGATCAGGTTCAGCCATGGTTTTTTTAAAAAAAAAAAAAATCAGCATGCTTAACACCGAAGAACCTAGGATTCACTTTCAACCAATAACTGTTAGGTGAGGTGGCATGTAAATCGATGGGACCGCAGTACCCACTAGAAACCCTAGTCGTGTGGGATTTCCGTTTTCCTACCAGGGGAGTGTGAGGAATTCGAGAAAATAGTGGGAGTCATATTTGTTCTAAAAGACCTTAGGACAGATTAGGATCAAGTACAAAAGTCTAACTAGAATCTTTACTCTCTGCAGATACAATGTCGGCTTCAAACCCTTTGACCCGTATTCTTGAGACCAACCGACTGACCGGAACCAATTACAAGGACTGGCTTAGAAATCTCAAAATAGTTTTGGACTGTGAGAAGATAGGCTACATACTCGATTCAGATATCCCCACATTACCAGCACGTCCCACTGATGTTCAGCGTGAGATGCATAAAAAGTGGTTGGACGATGACATTAGAGTAAAATGCTATATGATGGCATCTATGTCTAATGAACTCCAATGCCAGCATGAAAATATAAAGACTGCTAGGGACATACTGGCACACCTGCAAGAGTTGTATGGTGAGCAAAGTCGCACAGCTCGTTTTGAAGTGTCCAAGAGGCTTTTCAAATCGAAGATGCGCGAGGGGCAGTCTGTCCATGATCACGGTCTGACCATGATCAAGGACCTAGAGGAGCTTGAGAAGCTCGGTATGGACATGCACAAGGAATTGCAAGTGGATTTGATCCTACAGTCACTTCCTGATTCATTTGGTCAGTTTATAGTAAACTACCACATGGATAAGATTGAATGCACTAAGACTGAACTAATCAACATGTTGGTAACTGCTGAGGGAGCCTTGAAAGGTTCAAGGGGCAATGTCCTCGCTGCTGAGTTGACTTCTGGTTCCAAGAGAAAGTCTACTTGGAAGAAAAAGAAGCCTGCAAAGAAGCAGAAGAAAGACAAGAAGCCAAAGAAGGAAGTTCAAAAGAAAAAGGCTAACGACAAAGGAAAATGTTTCCACTGCAATGTCGAAGGCCACTGGAAGAGAAACTGTCCTTCATACCTCGAGAGCCTGAAGAACAAGAAAGGTGACACACCTTCAGAAGGTATAGACTTGCTCATTATTGAAACTAATCTAACGGTTTCTTCTACTTCTAGTTGGGTTATAGATTCTGGTTCTAGTGCTCATTTGTGCACTACCATGCAGGGTCTAAAGGAAAGTAGAAGGCTGGCGGAAGGTGCGGTAACCCTTCGGGTTGGCAACGGGGCAAAAGTTGCTGCTGTGGCTGTGGGCACCTACCATCTGCGACTACCGTCTGGATTTAGTTTAATACTTAGAGACTGTTATTATGTACCTGTTGCTAGCAGAAATTTGATTTCTGTTTCATGTCTAGCACAGGAAGGTCATGTTTTTACATTTGACAAAGACTGCTGTTCTATTTATTTAAGAAATAAAATAGTCGCACATGGTTTCATGATTGACAGTCTCTATCATTTACATATGGATGTATCTGTGAATGTTACCGAGCAAGATGTGAGTGCCAAAGGATCCAAAAGATCCAGAGATGAGATAAACCAAAGATATTTGTGGCACCTCAGACTTGGCCATATTGGAGAAGATAGGATGAACAAAATAGATAAAGATGGGCTCTTAGGCTCATTGACTTCCGAGTCATATCCAGTTTGCGAGTCCTGTCTTCAAGGAAAGATGGCTAGACTGCCCTTTGTAGGACATGGGGAGAGGACCACCGAAATACTTACCCTAGTACATACAGATGTATGTGGCCCATTCGATGTGCTAGCCAGGGGACGTTATTCATACTTCATTACCTTTACCGATGATTATTCACAGTATGGGTATGTGTATCTTATGAGACACAAGTCTGAATCCTTTGAAAAGTTCAAAGAGTTCAAGAATGAAGTAGAAAAACAAACTGGAAAACCTCTTAAGGCTCTTCGATCAGATCGAGGAGGAGAATACCTTAGTAGAGAATTCCGGGACTATCTCAAAGAAAACGGCATAGTCTCACAATGGACACCTCCGGGTACACCTCAACTCAACGGGGTGTCAGAGAGGAGGAATCGGACCCTATTGGATATGGTCAGGTCCATGATGAGCTTCACTGATTTACCTATGTTTCTTTGGGGAGATGCCTTACTCACAGCGATTTATTTATTGAATAGAGTTCCCTCTAAATCCGTTCCTACCACACCGTATGAGATATGGCATGGTAAGAAACCAAGTCTGGGTCATCTCAAGATTTGGGGGTGTCCGGCCCACGTCAAGCGACTACAGGCGGACAAGTTAGAGGCTAGGACCATAAGTGCTCGTTTTATAGGATATCCTAAAGAGTCATTAGGATACAATTTTTACGTCTCAGAGGATCACAATGTGTTTGTGAGCCGTCATGCCATCTTCTTGGAAAATCAGTTTATCCTTGATAGAGGCAGTGGGAGGAAAATTGAGCTTGAAGAGAAAGTCTCTGAAAAGCAACGAGTCATGGATCCTATAGAACCTATTCATAAGGAGCCAGTACACGATGTCCCTCAACCACCTCGTAGATCTAGTAGGGTCTCCCATCCTCCCGATAGATACTTAGGTATACTAGAAGAGGATACCGAGGAAATGTTCCTAGTGGGAGATAGGGATCACATACAGGATCCCAAAACCTACAACGAGGCGATATCTGTTAGGGTTTCCCAGTGCCCTAGGGCGCAGCGGAAGATACGGGATTATAAAATTTTCTTATAAAACCCATTATATGAAACCCTAATAAGCCAAGATCGCCTTAATAGTATAACCAAATAATGTAGAAAATATAATCTTGGTATAGAAGAATACCTATCACGCTATATCCAATATATCTGAAGATGTCCTAAGGTGCCCAAATGTTCACCCTCCGATGTTGATCCACACAGGAATGGGTTCAAGACTCTAGCTCCACCAAAACTTGATTCTAATTGTTCAATCCTTCCAAAGGATTTAATTGGCTGATTTTCCTTCACTTCTTCCTTTCTACCTCTAAAACATTCGCTAGCCTTTTTGTCCTAAAGAAGACCCTCTTGTCTTGGGTTAGGACAAAAGAGAGAGACTTGTAAGAAAGAAGGGATAAGGGAGAGAGAAGGAAAGGCTTTTTCTTGGATGATCTTTAGAACCCCAAGGCACCTCCTTATTTATAAGAGATGGAGGGATGCATCATAAAGGGATGCATCCCATCCACACACCTCATCATGATGAGGCATGTGCCAAGAGATGCATCCCATCATGATGGGGTGCTAAGGAGAAGGGTGTATCAACTTCTTTCTCACATCTCCCTCTTAAATCCTGATGATCCAAGGGCCCAAATGCAGTGAACCAAAGCCAATGGTCCAGATCTAGGTGCCATCTAATGGTCCAGATCAAGACATCATCATCCAGGATGTCATCCAATGGTCCAGAAGTAAGATGCCATCACCGATGGTCCAGATTCAGGCGCTGAGCAACGGTCCAGATCTTTCATCCAGAGAGCCATCCAGTGGTCCAGATTCAGGCGCTGAGCAACGGTCCAGATCTTTCATCCAGAGAGCCATCCAGTGGTCCAGATTCAGGCGCTAACCAGTGGACCAGATCCTTCATCCAGAAAGCCATCCAATGGTCCAGATGAAGGCGCCAACCAGTGGACCAGATCCTTCATCCAGGAAGCGATCCAATGGTCCAGAAGTGAAGGCCCTATCAAACCCAATCCAATTGGGTTTAACCAACTTAAAGAAAACATTAAACCTAATCAAATCAGGTCTAATTAAAGCCAAATGGGTTTCAACTCTTGGCTAACCCATATTAGGTCATGATCTAATCATATTAGATCAACCAAATCTAAGAATCATATTCGAATTTAATTTGAATCAGGAGCTAGGGTTTGCAACACGTGCTAGCATGTTCATCTTGCAAACATGATCTAATCCAATTAGACCCTTGATCAATTCCCTTGTGTGTGACCCATTGGGTTCCTTATCTTAGCCAGCAGTAGGTGCAGGTGCAAGTTGACCTAACCTGATTAGAATACCTCTAATCCAATTTAGGTTCAATTTAGTGCTAAACCTGACTTAGCAATCAGAACCTTTCTGATGCTTTGATCTAATCAAACTCTTTGATCCGATCAACCCACAAGACATGATTGACGTCTAGCAACGTATCATGTCTACCCGAAAGATGAGGAATGTATTGGACAAATCCAAACATACCCTTCAGTGGAAAGTTACTGTGCAATTCAATCCCTCAGTCATACTACATCCTGAATAAGTGCTCGAGTATGGATCAATATCAAACTCAATCACTTATTCATGTCTCTCTCAATCTTTTATATGATAATTCAAACAATGAAACATTAGAAACTCTTTCTAATATTCATTTTGCTTTGATCAAAGGCTTCGTGAATCATCATAAGATTAGAGTAAGTAGGATGTTACCTTCTCTTACTAGAAGTGACTGATTCCTTGTTGACCTACTCACAACCTTCGTACAAAATCCACCATATCCAGAATATCCCGTACACAACGCAATGTCGTGAATGAGGGTAAACCAAAACATAGCTTCAAGTGCACAAGGTACCATGGTGATCTCAGGTCTAAGGATCACTTGCACAACTCCCACTATGAGAACCATCTTTTGATAATTAAGTAAGAATCCATAAGATGTTCTCATGGCTGGTCATTTCAGTGAACTCATTCCTCTAATGAGCACCCACATCTTTGTATTAGTGTCTCACACAAGTGATTGTGAGATCAATCACCCTCTACATTGAGCATACATAAGATGTGCCAGTCTTTCCGGTAATATTGATCCCCGACTCAATGTACCAATTTGACTGGGAATATTCTAAATTAGGATTTTAGGATTTTAGGTCTCACTGGTATGATCTCATCATAACCCTTAAAACCAATGTCCTAATTTATGGGGTTCATCATCCAATAATAAAATAGATAAGCAGCAAATGATCAAACACAATGCCTTTATTGATATATATCGAGTGTCAAAGTACATGATTTGGAGGATTACAAAGAAAAACCCATCAAATGATTGGCTTATAGGGCATCTACTCTTTCAATCTCCCACTTGCACTAAAGCCAATCGCCCTTATATTTTAACCCCATACAATCGAGGTGACGATTGAATTGCTGCTGTGGTAGAGCTTTAGTAAATGGGTCTGCTATATTGTTCTTTGTGTCTACTCGTTCAATCTTGACGTCTTGTCTTTCGATTATCTCTCGAACAAGGTGGAAGCGTCTCAAAATGTGCTTGGATCTATGATGAGACCTTGGTTCCTTAGCCTGTGCAACTGCTCCAGTGTTATCGCAATAAACTGGGACTGGTCCGGCAATCTCAGGAACTACACCCAGCTCTGTGATGAACTTCTTCATCCAGACTGCTTCCTTAGCAGCTTCACTAACAGCTATGTATTCTGCCTCAGTAGTTGAGTCAGCTACAGTTTGCTGTTTGGAACTTTTCCAACTCACAGCTCCACCATTCAAAGTAAAAATATATCCAGAGATTGACTTGCTATCATCTGGATCAGATTGAAAGCTAGAATCTGAATAGCCTTCTAGTTTCAATTCTGATCCTCCATAAATCAGAAAAACATCTCTAGTCCTTCTCAAGTATTTGAGAATGCTTTTCACAATTTTCCAATGATCCTCCTCGGGATCTGCCCGAAATCTACTTACCATACCTAAGGCATAAGCTACATCAGGCCTGGTACATAACATAGCATACATGATCGACCCTACTGCTGAAGCATAGGGAATAGAACTCATTCTATTCCTCTCTTCAGATGTCTTAGGAGACATCTTCCTAGAGAGTTGTATGCCATGTCCTATGGGTAAGAAACCTTTCTTACTTCCATCCATGCTGAACCTCTTCAGCACATTATCTATGTACCTAGACTGGGACAAACCTAGCATCCTTTTAGATCTATCTCTATAGATCCTTATACCAAGTATATAGGATGCTTCACCCAAGTCTTTCATAGAAAATTTCTTTGATAGGCAAGTCTTGACCGATTGCATCATTGGAACATTATTTCCAATGACCAATATATCGTCCACATATAATATCAAGAAGACAATAGCACTCCCACTAGTCTTCTTGTACACACAAGGTTCATCTATATTTTTAATGAAGCCAAACTCTTTGACTATCATGTCAAAATGGATGTTCCAACTTCTAGATGCCTGCTTTAATCCATAAATGGATTTCTTAAGCCTACATACTTGATTTGCTCTCCCTCTTGAGACAAATCCCTCTGGCTGTGTCATATAGACCTCTTCCTCAAGGTGACCATTAAGGAAGGGGGTTTTGACATCCATCTGCCAGATCTCATAATCATAGTATGCAGCTATAGCAAGCATAATCCGAATAGATTTGAGCATAGCTACTGGCGAAAAAGTTTCATCATAATCAATGCCTTGTTTTTGCCTGAAACCTTTTGCCACTAGCCTGGCCTTGTAGGTTTCTACTTGGCCATCAGCTCCTATCTTCTTCTTGTATACCCATTTGCACCCTATTGGAATCACTCCCTTAGGTGCATCAACCAAAGTCCACACTTGGTTTGTATACATAGAATCTATCTCGGATTTCATGGCGTCCAACCATTTGGCAGAGTCCCTACTCTTGACAGCTTCCGAATAGGTCAGAGGGTCATCGTTATCAACGATGTGGGCTTCATCATTCTCAATAATAAATCCATACCTCTCAGGTGCATTTCGCACTCTTTCTGACCTTCGAAAAGGAGTAGTGTGTAGTGGCTGTACCTCTTCCATGGGTACATCTGGTTGAGGATTATTATGTGTCTCACCTTGTAGGTCTTGAACTTCATCAAGTTCAATTCTTCTATCCTTGCCCTTTTCTAAAAAAAACTCTTTTTCCAAGAAAGTGGCATGCCTAGCAACAAATACCTTTTGTTCGGTAGGATTATAGAAGATATATCCTAAACTATCTTTAGGATAACCTACAAATATACATTTGTCCGATCTAGCACTTAGCTTATGTGCAAAATTTCTTTTGACATAAGCATGACAACCCCATATCTTAATATACTTAAGATTAGGTTCCTTTCCTTTCCATATCTCATATGGAGTGCTAGATACAGACTTAGATGGTACTCTATTTAATACTAATGCAGCAGTTTCTAGGGCATGTCCCCAGAAGGAAATTGGAAGATTTGTGAAGCACATCATGGACCGTACCATATCTAATAAGGTACGATTCCTTCTTTCAGCTACACCATTTAATTATGGCGTATATGGAGGTGTCCATTCAGAGAGTATACCCTTTAATTTAAGATAGTCTAAAAATTCACTAGAAAGGTATTCTCCTCCTCGATCAGATCGAAGGATTTTAATACACTTTCCAGTTTGTTTTTCGACCATACTTTGATACTCTTTAAATTTATCAAAGGCTTCGGATTTATGTTTCATTAGATACACAAAACCGAACTTTGATAAGTCATCAGTAAATGTGATGAAGTAAGAGTATCCATCTCTAGCTTGAGTTGACATAGGACCGCACACATCAGTGTGTACGAGTTCTAACAACTCACTTGCCCTTTCTCCATGTCCCGAGAATGGAGACTTGGTCATTTTACCCATAAGACAAGATTCACAAGTTCCTAATGATTCAAAATCATAAGGGTCAAAGAATTTATCTTTATACAACTTATGTAACCTTGTCTCACTAATATGACCTAATCGGTAATGCCAGAGGAGGGTATTATTAATATTTTCTCTTTTTCTTTTATTATCTTTGCCAATATGAAACATAACATTATTAAGACATAATACTAAAAGACCATTTTCCATAGTGCCATGACAATAATACTCATTAGATAAAGAAATAGAGCAACCATTGCTCTTTCCATTTATTTCGAATCCTTTCTTAAGCAACAAAGGAATTGAAATTACATTTCTAATGATTTTTGGCATAAAATAACAGTCTTCTAGCTTCAAGAACTTTTCGGAGGGTAGCTCCAGTATGTAGGTGCCAACAGCTTCAGCCTGGATGGATTCTCCTCCAGCGCCATATAGCTCGAAGTCACCTTTCTTCAGTTTTCTAATTTTCTGCAGTCCATGCAAAGATTTGCATATGTGAGAACCACAACCGGTATCCAATACCCATGCATTAGAATCAGAAGAACTTAATGTCATATTGGCATGTAATAAAAACATACCTTTTGATGCAACACTTGCATCAGGCTTCACACTTGCAAGAAAGCTCTTGCAGTTCCTTTTCCAATGCCCCGTCTTGCCACAGTGGAAACAGGTACCGGGTCCAGAGATTTTCTTTCCCTTCTTCTTTTTGATGCGACTCTTAGGGTTTAGTTTTTTCTTTGAACCCTTGTTGCCCGACTTCTTCTTTGAGCTCTCACCAACAAGAAGGATCGGACCCTTGTCCTTCTTGATGTGAGACTCTGCTGTTTTTAGCATATTTAGAAGCTCAGGCAGGGAGAAATTCAGTTTGTTCATGTGATAATTCACGACAAACTGCGAGAATGAGTCGGGTAGTGATTGCAGGATCAAATCCTGACTGAGCTCACTGTCCATAGCAAAACCAAGTTGACTTAATCGAGTGATTAAGTCTATAACCTTTAAACAGTGGTCTTGCACAGATGATCCCTCGATCATTCTAGCACGGAACAACTGTTTAGATATCTCATATCTAGCAGTTCTGCTCTGCTCACCATATAACTCCTTTAAGTTAAGGAGTATGGAGTGAGTATCCATGCTATCATGCTGCCTCTGCAATTCATTATTCATAGAAGCAAGCATGATACATTTGACAGTCAAACTATCATTTTTCCACATACGATATGTGGCCAATTCCTCCTCAGTTGCATCTTCCCCTGCTGACCCTAGGTCAGGGGTTTCAAGAATGTAGGAAAGTTTTTCTTGTGTGAGAACAATCTTTAAATTTCTCAACCAATCCACATAGTTGGGACCAGTCAATTTGTTTGTATCTAAGATACCTCTAAGTGAGAGTGAAGATGCCATTTTTGCAGAATTAATCTATAATTACAAAGAACACTAATATAAGTAGACCAATCATGATGACATGTATTCAATCAGACAAGGACTTTTATCTAATTGTTACTCCCACTATTTTTGTCGAATATCATAACCCTCAAGTATGATGAACGAGAAAATACTAATTTTCTTAGTGGGGTTGAGATCCAAATTCCTTATAAAAGACCTTGTGGGAATCACAACAAGCCCTTATAAGTTCAAAGGTAGGAAACTCTTTCCAATTGCATCCCATGCAATTCCCAACTTTATTCTGTCCTCTAGCACACATATAGTCTTGTGTGAATCACAACAAACTATTGTGTCTAGTTAAGTCAAACCCTTCATTTTTATACAGTCATATTTGAATAATGCTGCCCTTGTGGGAATCACAACAAGGCAACATATTAAAATATGCCATATGCATCATATGCACCAAGATATTACAATATCAATCCCTAATACTAGCCTTGTGGGAATCACAACAAGCTAGCATAGATATTGACATAATAATATCTAAGCATGAAGGAAGGACCTTTATAGTGTTATATCAGCAATTAGCTTTTCCCTGAAGGTCAATCAAATAGTTGGCCAGGTAAGCAGATGGGAGGCTCTCCTTACTTAGTAAGGTCCTAATTAAATAACCACCTGTAGCCTCTTTCCTAGACACCAACTTAGTCAATTGATTCAGAATGGCTCAGCTTAAAGCAATTAACACTACGACTTAATTATGAATTTAGTGAGGGCTTTCAAATAGTAGTATCTTACTAACATTAAGCTCAACCATAAAGGACAATCAAATAATTGGCCAGGAAAGCAGGTGGGAGGCACCCCTCACTCAGAGAGTGAGGTCCTAATTAAGTAACCACCTGTGGCTTCCTTCCTAGACACCAACTGAGTCGATTGTTCCAGAATGGGTCAGCCCAAAGTTTTCATACTACTATATTGGTCTCATTGCACATTCTATAATTTAGTACTAGCAATTATACTATGCTACAACATGAAATAACACTATCTCATAGCATAAACTAATCATGCATACAAACAACCTAGCTATCTCATAGCATCAAGATAATAGCATGTATTATCATTTGGTTAAACTGATTAAGGGTGGCTCTGATACCACTGTTAGGGTTTCCCAGTGCCCTAGGGCGCAGCGGAAGATACGGGATTATAAAATTTTCTTATAAAACCCATTATATGAAACCCTAATAAGCCAAGATCGCCTTAATAGTATAACCAAATAATGTAGAAAATATAATCTTGGTATAGAAGAATACCTATCACGCTATATCCAATATATCTGAAGATGTCCTAAGGTGCCCAAATGTTCACCCTCCGATGTTGATCCACACAGGAATGGGTTCAAGACTCTAGCTCCACCAAAACTTGATTCTAATTGTTCAATCCTTCCAAAGGATTTAATTGGCTGATTTTCCTTCACTTCTTCCTTTCTACTTCTAAAACATTCGCTAGCCTTTTTGTCCTAAAGAAGACCCTCTTGTCTTGGGTTAGGACAAAAGAGAGAGACTTGTAAGAAAGAAGGGATAAGGGAGAGAGAAGGAAAGGCTTTTTCTTGGATGATCTTTAGAACCCCAAGGCACCTCCTTATTTATAAGAGATGGAGGGATGCATCATAAAGGGATGCATCCCATCCACACACCTCATCATGATGAGGCATGTGCCAAGAGATGCATCCCATCATGATGGGGTGCTAAGGAGAAGGGTGTATCAACTTCTTTCTCACATCTCCCTCTTAAATCCTGATGATCCAAGGGCCCAAATGCAGTGAACCAAAGCCAATGGTCCAGATCTAGGTGCCATCTAATGGTCCAGATCAAGACATCATCATCCAGGGTGTCATCCAATGGTCCAGAAGTAAGATGCCATCACCGATGGTCCAGATTCAGGCGCTGAGCAACGGTCCAGATCTTTCATCCAGAGAGCCATCCAGTGGTCCAGATTCAGGCGCTGAGCAACGGTCCAGATCTTTCATCCAGAGAGCCATCCAGTGGTCCAGATTCAGGCGCTAACCAGTGGACCAGATCCTTCATCCAGAAAGCCATCCAATGGTCCAGATGAAGGCGCCAACCAGTGGACCAGATCCTTCATCCAGGAAGCGATCCAATGGTCCAGAAGTGAAGGCCCTATCAAACCCAATCCAATTGGGTTTAACCAACTTAAAGAAAACATTAAACCTAATCAAATCAGGTCTAATTAAAGCCAAATGGGTTTCAACTCTTGGCTAACCCATATTAGGTCATGATCTAATCATATTAGATCAACCAAATCTAAGAATCATATTCGAATTTAATTTGAATCAGGAGCTAGGGTTTGCAACACGTGCTAGCATGTTCATCTTGCAAACATGATCTAATCCAATTAGACCCTTGATCAATTCCCTTGTGTGTGACCCATTGGGTTCCTTATCTTAGCCAGCAGTAGGTGCAGGTGCAAGTTGACCTAACCTGATTAGAATACCTCTAATCCAATTTAGGTTCAATTTAATGCTAAACCTGACTTAGCAATCAGAACCTTTCTGATGCTTTGATCTAATCAAACTCTTTGATCCGATCAACCCACAAGACATGATTGACGTCTAGCAACGTATCATGTCTACCCGGAAGATGAGGAATGTATTGGACAAATCCAAACATACCCTTCAGTGGAAAGTTACTGTGCAATTCAATCCCTCAGTCATACTACATCCTGAATAAGTGCTCGAGTATGGATCAATATCAAACTCAATCACTTATTCATGTCTCTCTCAATCTTTTATATGATAATTCAAACAATGAAACATTAGAAACTCTTTCTAATATTCATTTTGCTTTGATCAAAGGCTTCGTGAATCATCATAAGATTAGAGTAAGTAGGATGTTACCTTCTCTTACTAGAAGTGACTGATTCCTTGTTGACCTACTCACAACCTTCGTACAAAATCCACCATATCCAGAATATCCCGTACACAACGCAATGTCGTGAATGAGGGTAAACCAAAACATAGCTTCAAGTGCACAAGGTACCATGGTGATCTCAGGTCTAAGGATCACTTGCACAACTCCCACTATGAGAACCATCTTTTGATAATTAAGTAAGAATCCATAAGATGTTCTCATGGCTGGTCATTTCAGTGAACTCATTCCTCTAATGAGCACCCACATCTTTGTATTAGTGTCTCACACAAGTGATTGTGAGATCAATCACCCTCTACATTGAGCATACATAAGATGTGCCAGTCTTTCCGGTAATATTGATCCCCGACTCAATGTACCAATTTGACTGGGAATATTCTAAATTAGGATTTTAGGATTTTAGGTCTCACTGGTATGATCTCATCATAACCCTTAAAACCAATGTCCTAATTTATGGGGTTCATCATCCAATAATAAAATAGATAAGCAGCAAATGATCAAACACAATGCCTTTATTGATATATATCGAGTGTCAAAGTACATGATTTGGAGGATTACAAAGAAAAACCCATCAAATGATTGGCTTATAGGGCATCTACTCTTTCAATATCTGATATCGATTCCGAGAAATGGCTGAAAGCTATGAAGTCAGAGATAGACTCCATGCATTCCAACCAAGTCTGGACCTTAGTAGATCCACCAGAAGGTATTGTACCTATTGGATGCAAATGGATCTACAAAAGGAAGATAGGTTCGGATGGAGAGGTAGAGACCTATAAGGCAAGGCTTGTGGCGAAAGGGTATAGTCAGCGCGAAGGTATTGACTATCAGGAGACCTTTTCACCTGTAGCCATGCTAAAATCCATCCGGACATTGCTTGCCATTGCAGCATTTCATGACTATGAAATCTGGCAGATGGATGTGAAAACTGCTTTCCTGAATGGATATCTTGATGAAGATATCTATATGGAACAACCTTTGGGTTTCACTTCCAGTGATGGAGATCACAAGGTCTGCAAGCTGCAAAGGTCCATCTATGGACTAAAGCAAGCCTCTCGGAGTTGGAACACTCGTTTCGATGATGCAATCAAAACGTTTGATTTCATCAAAAACGAAGAGGAACCATGTGTTTATAAAAAGGTTAGTGGGAGTACTGTCGTTTTTCTCGTACTGTACGTAGATGACATTCTCCTGATTGGGAATGATATTCCCATGCTAACCTCGGTCAAGGTCTGGTTGTCAAAAGAATTCTCCATGAAAGACCTTGGGGAAGCATCCTATATTTTGGGAATAAAGGTCTATAGAGATAGATCTGAAAGGATGCTTGGCCTTTCACAGAAGATGTACATAGAGGAGGTGCTGAAGAGGTTCAGCATGGAAAACTCCAAGAGGGGTCTCTTACCCCTAAGGCATGGAATTCATCTCTCCAAGAAGATGTGCCCCAACACATCTGAGGAGATTCAACGCATGAGCAAGATTCCTTATGCATCGGCAATAGGAAGCCTCATGTATGCCATGCTATGTACACGACCTGATATAGCTCTTGCTGTGAGTGTCACAAGCAGATATCAGTCGAATCCAGGTGAAGAACACTGGACAGCTGTGAAGAATATTCTTAAGTACTTGAGAAGAACTAAAGATTTATTCTTGATTTTTGGAGGATCATCAGAGTTAAAGGTAGAAGGGTACACAGATTCAGACTTCATGACTGATGTCGATGACAGGAAGTCAACATCTGGATACGTGTTCTTGTGCAATGGTGGTACGGTGAATTGGAAGAGTTCTAAACAACCGATCATTGCTGATTCTACTATGGAAGCCGAATACATCGCCGCCTCTGAAGCTGCTAAGGAAGGCTTCTGGTTCAAGAAATTCATTGCAGAGCTGGATGTGATGACATCAGATGCCATAACACTCTACTGCGATAACAATGGCGCCATAGCCCTTGCTAAGGAGCCAAGGTCTCATCAGAAGTCTAAGCATATAGAGCGGCGCTTTCACCTCATACGCGACTATGTGGAGAAGAAATATGTAGAGGTGCAGAGAGTAGACTCCGCGGATAACGTGGCAGACCCTTTCACTAAGCAGCTGAGTCAGCAAAAGACTGAAGCCCACCTTGAGAAGATGGGCCTAAGATATATGACCAATTGGCTTTAGTGCAAGTGGGAGATTGTTAGATGTATGTCCTAGAAGCCAATTTGGCTGACACATTGTTGATTCTAGGGACATAATTTTGTACTTGACTATTTATTATTGAATAAATAAAAGGCATCTTTTTCATTCATATTGTTTATGTGTCTATGAATCGTCCAAGAAATTAATAAGATGATGATACATATTCTCAAGAGTTGAGAATTTGAGCCATGTATCATTGGTGATTAATTTCTAAATGCTCCTGATCAATGGATCATCACGAGGACGGTGATCGATCCGATCAGTGCACAGATCACTTTCCTTCTGGATGGACGAGACTTGAGTCCACAGTGTAGGGACACTGAAGTGATAGTGCAGGTGCTTGTTAGAGAACAAGGGTACTGAGCGTGACCAAGACAAGCAGTCACTTGGATGTCTATCCACTCGTCAGTGACTTACTTGATGTTGCAGTAGTGTGACTGGTCCTTTGACCTGCGGTGCTTCGGCTACTCACAGTGAGGTTATTGTAGTTTGACTGCACACATACATGGTCTCTAGCCATATGGGTCCATGCAGTGTAGATTGGCTGCAGTAGGTTCACTGTAGGAGTAGGGTATGCACCTACAAGGAATCTATCGACCTTGATAGAAGAGGAGTGATCCTATGTGATTTGTTAGACTGAGTTCTAAGACCTTGGCCAGGGCAGTAAAGTGGAGAAAGAGTTTTCCACTATCGAACTCAAGTCGAATAAATCTTGACATATGACAGACGATGGGGTTTGACGAGTTGTCCATGACCTCCGTCCTGTAGGGATCCACGATAGTAGGACTGTATCACATGTTAACTGCACCTAGAGGTTCATCATTCCATTCTGCTGGGTAGCCACTACATGCTGCTAGGTGTCACTGGTGGATGGTGGGACTCATAGGGATTATCTTGATGATCGATAAACCCTAATGAGTTGAGTTGGAATCGTTCCAACCCATTGAAAGGAGTTTTCAATGATATAGTGATAGAGATCACAATATATCTCACTACCAGTCAGAATAGAACCTATGGGGTCACATACACTAGAAGTATTGACCGATCCGATGGTTGAAATCGTGATTAGGAATCACAAGAAATCAATTTGATTGATAAGAAGTTGAAGAAGGAAAAGGAATTAATTAATTGGACTTGAAACAAGAATCCTACTTCGGGTAGGATACCTAGAGTTCTAATTGGATTAGGACTAGCATTCCTACTTGGAATAGGATTCCTCAATCCTAATGAGATTAGGAGTTTTGAATTAAAATTGGATTCCTACTTGGAGTAGGATTCCTAGAAATCCTAATTGGATTAGGACTTCGGATTCAAATAGAGTCCTAATTGGATTAGGACTAAAATCAAACAAATCCTAATTGGATTAGGATTCCTTAAGTCCTAATTAATTATTAATCTAATGAATCAACATGACTCCTAATTGGATTAGGATTGAAGAGTTCAATTGAGTCATGATCCATTCAAGTCCTAATTAGATTGGGACTAGCATAGATTGAACCCAAATTGGCTAATCCTAATTAGATTAGGATGAAACCATGAGAGAGGCACCTAATCCTCTTAGGATTAGGTTAACCAACTAAGAGGGGCATCAGCCCCTCTCCAATTGCTTGGGGCGACAAGAAGAGAGGAGCTAGGGCCGGCGCCCCCTTCTTTCTTTGGAAAGTTATCTAGGGCTCCAACTTTGGAGGAGCCCTTGATAGCTATAAGAAGCACCATGAGGCCAGCGCCCTAAGAATTGGAGTCCTCTTCCTCTTGCTGCCGCCACCCTCCCCTCTCCTCTCTTGGTTCAGCCGCAAGCAAAGGGAGAGCAAGGTCCAAGCGTTGGTGTCTTCCTCTTCCTCCAATCCTTCTTCCAACGCAGGGAAAAGAAAGAAGGCTGCAGAAGCTGTGTTCTTCTTCCTTGAGTTCCTTCTTCTTCTTCCTCCTCTCAAGCACTTTCAAGAGTTGAAAGAAAGAGAAGAGATCAGCCATCATAGGAAGTCTTTGCAAGGGAGCTAGCACCCCGGGAAGACAAGAAAGATTTGATCGGTTCTCTACTTCGTGTGGATACCCGTAGAGGCCGGACGTTTGAACGGCTTCAAGCGAACCCTCTTCCTAAAACCACGAATTCAGATTCGCGGTGATCATCTACCCGCGCAAGGTGAAGATTTGATCTTCCTATTAGTTTTAAAAGTTTTAATTCTTGCCTAATTACGAAAGGTCTCGAAACAACGTTCATGCGATGAACGTTGAACTCGTGCATGCCGATTCCGCTGCCATCTGAAAATTTTTGAAATATCAGCGGCATGGGCGGGTTCCCAACACTTTGGATTTACTGAGAGGGTCGACCCAAGATGAAGTTGAGTCAACCCAAGCTTGAGTCGACCCAAACCCTGTGTGGGTCGACCCAAAGGCAAGACAGAACAGAAGACAGAAAAGGTTCTCTGGAAACCCTGTTAGGGTCGACCCAAGAAGAAGTTGAGTCGACCCAACTGAACCTTGAGTCGACCCAAAGAAAGGTTGGGTCGACCCAAGTGAAGGAAGGCTGAATTTCAAGTTTCTGTGGATTCTGAGAGGGTCGACCCAAGGAATGTTTGAGTCGACCCAAGTGAAAGTTGGGTCGACCCAAGGACAGGTTGAGTCGACCCAAGCACGGGCAGAAGCATAACGGCTAGTTGTGCAGAAGTGCTTTTTGGACTCCCAACGGCTATAAACGGCTAGTTTCTTCAATCCAACGGTCAGGAAGGACTATTTGGAGGTTGGAGAAGTATTTAAGAGGGAGTATTCATCAGAGAAAGCAAGCTTTGGAAAATACATCAAGTGCATTCAAGAGAGAATCCTAGCAAGGCAAGCTTCATCCAAGTGCTTCATTCAAGAATCAAAAGAAAGTAGTTGAGCAGATTCAAAGAGTCATCAAGAGCTCCATCCACCCTTGAAGAGTGAAGCATCCTTGACAAAGAAGAGAGAAGTCACATCAAGCGATAAATATTCTCTAAACTCTTCTTTGTAGATTATATTGTTATATTTGCTCATCTAGGAGTTTAAATCTTCTTCCTTTGTTTATTAGACTACTTGTAAAGGTTGGTTGGTTAGCCCGCAAAACCAACGAAATAGGTTGATTGGTGAACCCGAAAAACTAATTGTAAAAGTTCGTTGGTGAGCCCGTAAAACCAACATAGGTTGTTGGTAAGCCCGTAAAACCAACGTAGGTTGTTGGTGAACCCGTAAAACCAATTGTAAAGGTTCGTTGGTGAGCCCGTAAAACCAACATAGGTTGTTGGTAAGCCCGAAAACCAACGTAGGTTGTTGGTGAACCCGTAAAACCAATTGTATAGGTTCGTTGGTGAGCCCGTAAAACCAACATAGGTTTTTGGTGAACCCGGAAAACCAAAGTGTAAAGGTTTTTGGATTGTGAGCCCGGAAAACAATCCAACTGTAATCCGCGGAATTATAGTGAATTCTCAAGGGGTCGCTTGGAGAGTGGACGTAGGTGCTAAGGAGAGCACCGAACCACTATACTTCTTGTTGTTTGTATTGTGATTTGTTTAAGTTCACTAACTCATCATTTAACACAAGTAAGATAGTTAAAATTAAAAGAAACCAATTCACCCCCCCCCCCCCCCTCTTGGCTTGTCATCTTGGGCAACAAGTGGTATCAGAGCAAGGTGCTCCAATAGTAATTATTGATCTCACAATCAAGAGTTAAAGATCATGACAACCCAAGTGGGATGTTCTATGAGTGAGGGACAATTAATTGATAGACCTCCACTATTTAATGGTATAAACTACACACATTGGAAAGCACGCATGCGCATTTTCATTCAAGCACATGACTACAATTTGTGGAGTATCATAGTCAATGGGCTACATACAAATGCTAATCATGATAAGAAAATGGCTCAGCAAAATGCAAAAGCCATGAATATTCTATATTGTGCATTGGATGATAGTGAACTTAATAACATATCTTTTTGCATGACTGCTAAGAAAATATGGAGTATGCTTGAAGTTAAATATGAATGCACTAACATTTCTAGTGAATTTGAAACTAGCTCAGAAGAAGAAGAGCAGCAAACTGAAATTGAAGATCTATGCTTTGTGGCACATGAAGATGAGGTATGTACTCGAATACAAAGTGATTTCTCATTCAAAAATCAAGTACATACTGAAGCTCAATCTGATTTTACATTTGATGAACTTCATGATGCATTTTCTGATTTATACTTAGAATACAAGAAGCTTAGTTTAAAGAATAAAAAGCTACATCTGAAAATGTCAGAAGAAAGAAATTCTACTGCTGAAATGAAAGATAAATTAAATTCTGAGAATGAACACTTAAGATTAAATTCAGAAGAATTGATTCAGAAAAATCAGAATTTAATTGAAGAAAATCAAAACTTAAGTGAAAAAGTTAACCAACTAAAATCTTTTATTAACAAATTCACTGTAAGTTCAGAAAGATTAAAAACGATGTTTGAAAGTCAGCATGCTATTTTTGATAAATCAAGACTTGGCTGCACTTCATTACTTAAATCTCTAAATAAAAGGGTTATCAATTCACCAAGCAAACCATCAAATAAGATAACTTATTTCAAACATGAAAAGATTGGGTATAACAACTTTGCCTATAGGTCCAATACTATTAAATCAAATGGTAAAGTTGTTACTATTAAACAAATTTGGGTTCCAAAAGAAACCATATGCACTAACCATCAAGGTCCCAAGCAAGTTTGGATACCTAAAACGAAAATATGAGGGTGTAGATATAGGTGTGCCAAGTTACCTATGGAATAAATAGAACTCTCATACAAATGGGTGCGTTGACACATAATTTAAAATAAGTCTCAACTTATTCATTAAATCTAGTATCAGGTTTAACATTCTACATCATATATTAAAATTACGATACTCTCTGCATCAAAGCTTTAAATGCCTTATATGTATGTTAAATTTTTACCTCAACAATCTTAGCATAAAATTTTTCTAGTGCTTGCATGATAATAAGAAAACAATGAATGAATATGTATAACCTTCCCCTTTAAGTTTTTCAAAATCTAAATTTCTTCTCTAGTATAAATGTTTGATGCTGATTTCATGCTAAAACTTTATTGAGCATAATACTTATGAAATCTTATGTTATCATTTGTGAAGGTATGAATGTAATTCATCATGTTATTATTATACCATTCATTCCTTATATGATTATCTGAAATGTATTATGATTTGCTTTATAAGTCTCATATATGCATCATAGGTTAAACCATGATCATCTCAAATTGGTTCAATCATAAATGATTAATGTGTTATGATCATAATAAGAAACTTACTTAAAAGTTTTTATAATAACAAATTGTCTTCCTTCTTACAAGTAATGCTCAAGACTATTCTAAAATTCAAAATCAATAAATCTGATCATTAAAATATTTCATTGAGCATAATCATTGTATCCATGATTAATATCTTTCTCTAAAATTATCTCGAACTCTGCCGATTATTTTTAACCTATCATGTTTAATCTGAGCATAAAAATCTTTTAAAGCATGAATATTAATTTCTTTGAACTATCTCTCATAAGTCAAAAATAAAATCTTATCTGCTCTAAAAGAAGATTGCTTATCTCTCTGAAACAGGATTACTTGTGTTGAAAGTTGAAACGTAATCAGAATTCTGATAGAAACAATTGTTTAAGATAATTTGATTAAAACCTAACTTGTTTATCTTATTGATAATTATCTTAAGCAAATAAAATCTAAGCTAAATTGATTTTTGAAAACAAGAAATTGATTTGACCTTGATGAATCTTTCTATTGCCTCACATGCTTGTCCTTGAACCATCTTACTTAATGAAACTATCTTTTTAGTTCAAGTGACTTGTGTTTGCTTATATTTAGGCAATCTCTTGAGTAGAATGACTCAATATTCAATTATTGTCATGTCTTATTTTGAGTCATCTAGTTAAAAAATAAATAAATAAATAAATATGTCGTATGAATGTTTTGTATCTTGAAGAAACTAATGAATTGCCTTCAAGAAAAGAAAAAGATTTTGCTAATGATACAGGATTTATGAGCAAGAAATTTCAACTTGAAGGACACCTCGATGAAAGATACAATAAACATTCCCTTGCAAACAAAAAAAAAGAGAGATTTTCTTCAGCCAAGGGTGTAAAGAATCTAAAAGGTATTTGGCTTGAAGAATGCTAAATGCACTGGTAATCTAAACTCTTCTCTTGTGAGTTAGTTGAGCAAAATCAATAGTCTAAAATTATATGGTAGCATGATTAAACCTTTAATTGCTGATCATCTTGATATCATGCTTCATTCTAATGCTAGTGATAATTGTTTCATGGTGTGATTAAATTGAAGTTTACTTTTTCCTATATAATGCATAACCATGAAATACACAAGTTTATGCCTCAAATCTCTAATTCAAAATAACTTGTGATAAGCTATGAATCATTGGGCATAATGAAAATGTTGTTTGCATGATATACATTTATATGCAGCATATTAGATTAATTTTTTATTCTGCTCTTTTATGTAATTACTTGAAAATAACAAAAAGAGAGAGAGATAAAGAAAAAGAAAATGAACATTATTCAAAGGAAGTAAAAGCTAAGTAAAAGCAAATACTCCAATCTTAAGGAAAAGTAAAACAAGCATAATATATTCGGCACATTTGTGAGACTTGTGTGAGCATTCTTTTGGAAGGAATAAAATCCGTAATTAATTACATTTAAACAGGGGAAGTTTGAAGTGAACATTTTAACCTTTCTATATTGCTCATCACAGGGATTGTGCCAATGGGGAGGCTAGTGGTAGTACCCGGCACTATTTGACCCAACTATTCGGTGTAGGGTATATTAGGGACGGCACAAGAGGGAGGCTAGTGGTAGTACCTCGTGCCCCTTCCAACTCCACCGGATAGGGAGCAAATAGAGTATAGAGCATAGAAAAGTAAAACCAAAAGAAATGAAAATCGTTCATTGAGTGGTTAAAGAAAGAAATTAAAAAAAAATTGGGGAATGAATGATAAGTAAATGAAATAATATAAGAAGGTTGTGAAAAAGCAAATGAAGTTTCAATCACTTGAAAACACACCTTAAGGATAAAATCAGTGCTAAATTATATAAATAGGGAGAGTTTATTTGAAAAGAATTAATTTTAATCGTTGACATACTTGTTCTTAATGCTTTAATGGTATGCATACTATATTTCACATGTAACATGATGTTTTGAATTGTGAGTTTTCAAAATTAAAAAAAAAGGGAGGATTTTGTTCAAATATAATTTGTAATGCTCTATGCCTAGATAATTTGATTGAAACATGTTTCTATCAACAACATCATTTTGTTTTAGTGAATATCTTTTGAAAAATAAAAGATAAGAACAATCTAAATTTGCAAATTAGGCAGAATGAATTAATTCAGATTTATCTTTCATTTTGCCTAACATTGGTACATAATGTTCTGATACATGTTAAAATATCCTCCAATTTGTACCAAAACTCAATATTAAAAATAAAGATTCTGAATGTGCTCTGATGTGCTTGAAATATGTATTTTCAGTCTTAATAACTTAAGATGAGCTACAATGTAGAAGATACATATCTCAAATTATGAATTTTGAAAGCCTTCTTGAAAATTCTTATGAAATTCAGAATATGACCTAGTATAAAAGTTTAAACTCCATATAAAATGCTTATATCTTTACATTTTGTAATTTTCATTATATGCTTCAATGATTGCATCATCTTGGGAAATAACTCAATATGATTTCTAGATGAAAACTGCGGTTTAAGAAAAATAGAATTACTTTGGATACCTTGGTTGTTTGCTCCGATACGCATCTGAAACATATCATTTTTTATCTTATAAGTGTACTGAAATTGGTCTAAATGATGTGTTTTTCAATGATCTTGATTGCAAATAAATGGTTCTAAACATATGATATTATTTTGATATTAAAAAGATTTATGGTGCTTCATATATACATTGCTGAAAAACTATGACTAAGAAATTAATATTTTGAATATATACTCCTGCATAATTAAATGCTTCTATCATTAAAAAGAAAAGCAATTTTTAAGATGAGAGTTAATGATCCTAAAGATTAAAATATTTCAAATCACTTCAATAATTCTTATAGGAAAGAAAATGTAATTACTTTTGAAAGAAATTTGAGCTTCAAAAGAATTATATTCTGATTAATATTTCCATACATATTCAAAAAAAAAATAGGAGGAAATATAATTTATTCTTGAAAGATTAAAAAAAAAGTGATTGCTATAAATTTTGAAAAATTCTAGATCACTCTACATTCTTGATATTATAGAAGAACAAAAAAAAAGGTTTGAAAGAAAATGCATCTTTTGAGGGGGAGCTTTAAATACTCAATCTCTTTATTGAAAATTATCCTCAAACTCTAAACTCTCAAATGGAATGATTAATTAAGAGGGAGAAAGAAAATTTTAGAGGGAGAGATCATATAGAACTTAATCGTATAAATTCGCATCTAAAGATGAGACAAAGAATACTAAATGTAAAGTGGTATTAAACTTTGTGCTTCATTGAATATCTTTTGAAAGTTGGATTTCCATCTATATTCATCGGTAAATCATTTATTTCTGAAAATTAATTGAAAAGGACTCCATCTGTCTTAGTATCGAAAATTTATCTTGGAATCTACTTATGAGTTCTTATTGGCTTGCACTTTAGTATTTCAATCCTGAGCCAATTCATTTTAATTGATTTTGATGCTATGATCTTTAAAGGAGTAAAAGAAAGTCTTTAAGAGAGCTCTAAAAGAACTTTCAAAGCCTTGAATTTTATGTATCCTACATTGCATAAATTCATGTTTTGGTATCTATGCCCTAATACTTTTATATCATGAAAGAACTTTGAAGTCATTAAGAATTAAGGATTCAACATAATCTTATGTTTTTCGAGTATATAAGGTTTGATCTTTATTTGCTCTTATACTATACTCTGAAAATTAATTAGATTGCTCTCATCTTGCTATATACTTAATATATATATATATATATAAAAGGTGTTGAATTTTCATTCGTGCCTTCTTTGAATATTATTCTTGATACTTCTTGAAATAACTTGAAAAAGATTCTATCTACACTTGATTTGAAAAATATCTTTGGAATCTACAGTTAGAGATCTCTTTTGGCTCACATCTTAAATGTCTCATTTCTAAAGCCAAACACATAGAAATAAGATATCATTTTATTAGGAATCATGTGCAAAATGGAAACATATGTATTGAGCATATATGTATTGAAAAACAATTAGCTGACATATTCACAAAACCCTTGAGTGAAGATAGATTCTGTACGCTAAGGAGGGAATTAGGCATATGTGATCCTTTTTATTGAAGAGATATAAAAGGGAGCAAGCAGTCTCATGATACATTCCTCCCATTTCTAAAAACCCATGAAACATGAGTCAAACTTGTAATCTATAGATTCCTTACTCATGTATCATTGTCCCAGAAAGAATTTGTAAGGATTGGAAGCAAGGAAAATTTTTAGAAGCGAAAAGGAAGAGAAAGAAAAAATTTCTGGACTTGGGTCGACCCAACCCAGAATAGGGTCGACCCAACGTTGAGTCGACCCAAGAAAATTCTTGAGTCGACCCAACGTCGGGACCCCACTGTTAAAAGAAGGACCCGTGAGCTATCTAGGGCACTGTTTACCCTTTGTCCTCTTCCGAAAACCCTATTCCCCACTCTCAAATCTTCTCCAATCATCTCCAAACAGTAGATTACTTCAATATCTTGGAGAAATGGGACCCAAGAGAGCCGTAGCCAAGCGATCCGGGAGAGTCTCACGATCTTGTTTAGAGCCTAGGATATGTATCTAGTTCTCATATGTATTTTGTGTTGATCATGTATTTTGAACCTTGATTGAGGAACATTGTATTTGCTTTTGTTTTTGGCATGATTGTACTAAAATGTTCCTATTTTGATCAATGAAGTTTGAATGTTTGTTATTGTGTCTTTTCCCATGTACCTATTTGATGATAACAAAAAGGGGGAGAAGTAAAGAAAGAGTAATAGGGAAGAAGTAAAGATAGAGTAAATAGAGTAACAAAAAGGGGGAGAAGTAAAGAAAGAGTAATAGGGGAGAAGTAAAGATAGAGTAATAAGAGGAGAAGTAAAGAAAGAAAGAGAAATAATTTGTAAAACAAATTGAAAAGCATATAGGAAAGCATATATATCAAAGGGGGAGCAATTTGCAACAATGAAAATGATCAAGTCAAAAATTTATATCAAATTTCAGAATTTGGCATGCACCTTTCACACCTCGATACATAATCTGAAACTCATGTTTTATCTCAAATTTTTGGAGTTTCATCTTTAATGAATTATAAATGAAAGGGGGAACAATTCAAAAAGTCAAACTGGCAACATTTGAATGATATAGGGGGAGACTTCACTCTTATATATGAAAAGTTAAAATTTAGCAAGTTAAGCCCTTTCAAAAACTGAATTTAAGATAAGTATCAATAGGCTCATACTCTTTATTTTGTAATCATCAAAAAGGGGGAGATTGAGGATGATAGTGTTATTTTGATGATTAACAAGTAATTATCTAGAGTATGTTATAAGTTAAATCGATACTTCATTTATAAGTTTATTACTCTCAGTATATTTTGTATTAATTGATATAAATACATTTCATTGTTCATTTGAATGAATCTAACCTTGAGATGCAGCAAAGTGTGGATTGAGTCGACCCAAAGGATGATTGGGTCGACCCCGTCACATCAAGAAATCATTTGGCACACTTCTGCAAAAATGGCACAGATGAACAGTGTGTTGGGTCGACCCAAGGAAAGCATGAGTCGACCCAAACATCAAGATCCTCAAAACAACTCAGAAAATGGTTCTCTGGATTTACTGAGAGGGTCGACCCAAGATGAAGTTGAGTCGACCCAAGCTTGAGTCGACCCAAACCCTGTGTGGGTCGACCCAAAGGCAAGACAGAACAGAAGACAGAAAAGGTTCTCTGGAAACCCTGTTAGGGTCGACCCAAGAAGAAGTTGAGTCGACCCAACTGAACCTTGAGTCGACCCAAAGAAAGGTTGGGTCGACCCAAGTGAAGGAAGGCTGAATTTCAAGTTTCTGTGGATTCTGAGAGGGTCGACCCAAGGAATGTTTGAGTCGACCCAAGTGAAAGTTGGGTCGACCCAAGGACAGGTTGAGTCGACCCAAGCACGAGCAGAAGCATAACGGCTAGTTGTGCAGAAGTGCTTTTTGGACTCCCAACGGCTATAAACGGCTAGTTTCTTCAATCCAACGGTCAGGAAGGACTATTTGGAGGTTGGAGAAGTATTTAAGAGGGAGTATTCATCAGAGGAAGCAAGCTTTGAAAAATACATCAAGTGCATTCAAGAGAGAACCCTAGCAAGGCAAGCTTCATCCAAGTGCTTCATTCAAGAATCAAAAAAAAGTGGTTGAGCAGATTCAAAGAGTCATCAAGAGCTCCATCCACCCTTGAAGAGTGAAGCATCCTTGACAAAGAAGAGATAAGTCACATCAAGCGATAAATATTCTCTAAACTCTTCTTTGTAGATTATATTGTTATATTTGCTCATCTAGGAGTTTAAATCTTCTTTCTTTGTTTATTAGACTACTTGTAAAGGTTGGTTAGTTAGCCCGCAAAACCAACGAAATAGGTTGATTGGTGAACCCGAAAAACCAATTGTAAAGGTTCGTTGGTGAGCCCGTAAAACCAACATAGGTTGTTGGTAAGCCCGTAAAACCAACGTAGGTTGTTGGTGAACCCGTAAAACCAATTGTAAAGGTTCGTTGGTGAGCCCGTAAAACCAACATAGGTTGTTGGTAAGCCCGTAAAACCAACATAGGTTGTTGGTGAACCCGTAAAACCAATTGTATAGGTTCGTTGGTGAGCCCGTAAAACCAACATAGGTTTTTGGTGAACCCGAAAAACCAAAGTGTAAAGGTTTTTGGATTGTGAGCCCGGAAAACAATCCAACTGTAATCCGCGGGATTATAGTGAATTCTCAAGGGGTCGCTTGGGGAGTGGACGTAGGTGCTAAGGAGAGCATCGAACCACTATACTTCTTGTTGTTTGTATTGTGATTTGTTTAAGTTCACTAACTCATCATTTAACACAAGTAAGATAGTTAAAATTAAAAGAAACCAATTCACCCCCCCTCTTGGCTTGTCACCTTGGGCAACACTCATCATACCCCCCAACTGGCTTATTGCTAGTCTCTAGCAATTCAGAGCAAACAATAACATGAGAGTACAAAAAAAATGTTGGTTGATCCTTTGATGTTTTATTAGAACTAATTGCATAAAATTAAGATAAGTACTCACTTTCGTAGGAATCACGATTGCACTTAGCATGCGCAACAAGCCGTTAAACCCCTAGGTTACCCTAGTGGACGAGTGTTGTCTCATGAGGATTTTCAGGGATGCTACCCACAAACATCATGAATGATATGACATGACATGAGATCCTAATAAAAATGTGAAATAAATTCTAAGCTAATACACATGTAATTAATTGATATATATTTTCAAGCATGGCAACTATTAAAGCAAGGAAAAAAAATGATCATGTAGTGTGCATGAAATCGCATGACTTTCTCAGAGTACTAATACCTCCACCACAACCGGGCATCGCCTGAGTTTTAGGTGCACTACTCAAGTTCACAAGTATTTTCTACAATTTGTTAGAACTTGATCCATCAAATTTTCAGAATATCACATGTTGTCTAAATTTGTCAAGAATGGTTCGCATGTAAAGAAAGAGCTATCAATCCCAAGTAAACAACCCGGGTACACAGAGGTCCGACACAATGGAGTCAAACCAGTCATTACCACATGTCACTAGGTTCAGTCTGACCAACCCTATTCATGCTTATTTTTATTTTTAAACACAAATGACGATTACAATAGTCCAACCCCATTAGGCTCTAGTAAGGTCCATGTAGCGAGCTTTCAGTCAATGACCTCCGATCCAGTTGGCTTAAGACATTAGGTGAAACACCCCTCGGACTTAATTACTCGAACCAAACTACGCCACGAGGCCAGACTTGTCATTATAAGGATTTTTCTATTATTATTATCATGCAAGAAAAGAGATGGTAGACTGAACCATATAGATATTTTTATTATATATGTGACTGCATCGTGACTATAGGTCAACCAAGGTCGGATCATAAGGCACCTAAGTAATCTAACTGGGATATTCAACCTCTATCTTTATGTGAAAACCAAATCATGAACCTTATGGTACGAACAAGGATACTCATACTTCTTTTACGGATAAAGCTAACAAAAATGCAGTTAACAAATATGAACTCCTGAGATCTTCCTATTGTCATTAAGTACATGTGTGGGGATCTAATAATAGGTCTCTGATCAGTCATAGTATGCATGTGTTCCTTGCCTTAATAGGTGCACAAACTCAATATGAAAATACATGTGCATTTGCTCAGAAAAGAAAGTAATAAAATAAATCAAATGCAAAAACAAGTTTTTTTTTTTTCAAAATATTTTCCTCCCCCCAACTTAAACATTGCATTGTCCTCAATGTAAAAGATACAAGAAACGATATATGAAAGACAAGAGAGAAAATAATATTGGAGAGAAGAGTAATACCTTGAGCTGTTGATATCCAGAAAAGAAGACCTACAAAATAAGAAGAAAAATAAAAGAAAAAAATAATTCTAACTAATATACATATACCTTTGTCGTCAAGCTCAGTCATAAGAAGGCTCCTCCAAGGAAAAAGAGTCCTCTTCATCTGCAAAATTCTCAAGAAAAGGTTTTAATCTGTGTCCATTTACCTTAAAAATTTTGCCATCTTGTGGATTCTCAATCTCAACTGCCCGTGTGGAAAAACAGTTTTTACAATGAAAGGACCTGTCCATCTTGATCGTAACTTTCCAGAAAATAGATGTAAGCGAGAGTCATAACAAAGAACTTTTTGTGCAGGTTCAAAAAATTTTCTTAGAATTGATTTATCATGCCTGATTTTCATTCGTTCTTTACAAAGTCTAGCATTGTCATATGCATCCCGACGAATTTCATTCAGCTCACTTAGTTGTAATTTTCTAGCTAAACCAACATCTGACAATTCAAAGTTTAATTTTCTAATGGCCCAATACGATTTATGCTCTATTTCAACAGGTAGATGACGTGCTTTTCCATAGACTAGCCGACACGGGGACATACCAAGAATAGTTTTATAAGCAGTACGGTAAGCCCACAATGCGTCAGAAAGTTTTAAAGACCAGTCTTTGCGTGATGGATTCACCGTTTTCTCTAAAATTCGTTTAATCTCCCGATTGGCTAACTCTACTTGGCCACTAGTCTGCGGGTGATAAGGAGTTGCAATTCTATGAGTGATACCGTACTTTCGTAATAGGATCTCAAAAGGTTTATTACAGAAATGTTTTCCACCATCACTAATTATAACCTTGGGCATCCCAAACCTAGAAAATATGTTTTTTTAAGAAATTTTAAAACTGGTTTGTGGTCATTTGTTCGACAAGACACAGCTTCTACCCATTTGGACACATACTCAACACCAACTAAAATGTACTCATATCCAAAAGACGGTGGAAATGGGCCCATGAAATCGATGCCCCACATGTCAAAAATTTCAATAGCAGTAATGGGCTGAAGAGGCATCATTTGCCTACGAGTTAGACTTCCAACACGTTGACATGGGTCACATGTCCTACAGAACTCGTGGGCATCTCTAAATAGTGTAGGCCAATAAAAACTACATTGTAACACCTTCGCTGCCATTTTCTTAGATGCAAAGTGTCCTCCGCAAGCACTGGTGTGACAAAAAGAGAATACACTATGCATCTCATGATCCGATATGCATCTTCTAAAGATTTGATCATTACAATAATAAGAGGCATCGTAATAATAACTCCTTACTTCACGCAAGAAATTATTCTTATCATTCGATCCCCAATGCTCCGGCATCCGGTTCGTGACAAGAAAGTTTACAATATCAGCATACCATGGCATAGTAGAAAGTGTAAACAGCTGCTCTTCGGGGAATGAGTCCTTGATGGAAAATTGTGGCACCGAATCATTAAAAACTAGCCGTGATAAATGGTCAGCAACCACATTTTCTACTCCCTTTTTATCTTTGATTGTGATGTCAAATTCTTGGAGTAGAAGTATCCATCGTATTAAGCATGGTTTGGCCTCTTTCTTATCCAATAAATATTTTAGCGCTGCATGGTCCGTGAAGATAACAATAGGAGCACCAAGGATATAAGAGCGAAATTTGTCTAACGCAAATACTACTGCAAGCAATTCTTTTTCGGTGGTGGTGTAATTCACTTAAGCATCGTTTAAAGTTTTGCTTGCATAGTAAATGACATATGGCTTGTTATCCTTGCGTTGTCCCAGGACAGCTCCTATCGCATAGTCGCTAGCATCGCACATGATCTTAAAAGGTAATGACCAATCAGGTGGTCGCACGATGGGTGCGGTGCTAAGCATAGACTTCAACTTTTCGAATGCCTCTTGACAGGTTTCAGTCCAATTAAACGGTGTATCAAGGGATAGGAGGTTACATAATGGTCGAGCTATGACACTAAAGTCCTTGATGAACCTCCTATAAAATCCGGCATGACCCAAAAATGATCTAACATCTCTAACCGTCTTGGGTGCAGGTAGCTTGGCGATTAGGTCAATCTTAGCTCTATCAACTTCCATGCCCTTCGATGAAACAATATGTCTTAGGACAATTCCCTTTGGCACCATGAAGTGGCATTTCTCCCAATTCAGTATCAGATTTTTTTCCATGCATCGAGCTAAGACTGCTTGTAAATGTGACAGGCAATCATCAAATGAATCGCCAAAAATAGAGAAATCATCCATAAACACTTCTAAAAATTTCTCATTCATATCTTCAAAAATGCTGAGCATGCATCTTTGGAATGTCGCAGGTGCATTACACAACCCGAATGGCATCCGACGGAAAGCGAATGTGCCAAAAGGACAAGTGAAGGTAGTCTTATCTTGATCCTCAGGTGAAATTTCGATTTGGTAGTACCCGAAATAGCTATCGAGAAAATAATAGAATTTGTGTCCTGCAACTCTTTCCAAAACTTGGTTGAGGAAGGGTAGGGGAAAGTGATCTTTCCTAGTGACCAAATTCAATTTTCGGTAGTCAACACACATGCGCCAACTCGTCGGAACACGAGTTGGGACTAGTTCACCCTGGTCATTTTTGACTACTGTCAGACCCGCTTTCTGGGCACAACTTGAGTAGGACTCACCCACTTGCTGTCGGAAATCGGGTAAATAATACCCACATCAAGCAACTTAAGGACTTCTGTTTTAACCACATCTCTCATTGTCGGATTCAGCCTACGCTGCTTTTGCCTTGTGGTTTTCGCATTATCCTCCAAATATAACTGATGCATGCAAATCAAAGGGTTAATCCCCTTTAAGTCTGCAATCGACCATCCAAGTGCTTCTTTATGACTCTTTAGGACCGTAAGTAAATTCCCTTCTTGATCATTATCGAGCTCAGTCGAGATAATTATGGGAAAAGTGTTATCGGGTCCAAGAAAGGCATACTTGAGTTCCCTTGGTAAGGGTTTCAGCTCAAGTATGGGTGCTTGTTTCCGAGATTGTACAAATTTTGTCCCTTGTGAGGGCAACTGCTCGAATTCCTCTATTCTCGGTCTCCACCTATTGACCATCATGACATCCGAATTATCTAAAATAGGTGGAACCACATCATCAGCAGTACCTTCGGAACACCAATCTATTAAACCATTGTCGGCCGATTCAGTAAATGTTTCTTTTAACAGATATTCTTCCGCAATGGTTTCAACCCATTCAACCTCTTTACTTTCTTCATGATCACTGGGTTGTTTGCCTATACTAAAGACGTTCAGTTCCAATGTCATATTGCCAAAAGAAAGCTTCATGACACCATTCCTACAATTGATCAATGCATTAGAAGTTGCAAGGAATGGACGTCCTAAGATGACCGGAATCTGAGATGGTGAATTCGAAGCCGGATGTGTGTCCAGTACAATAAAGTCAATAGAAAAATAGAACTTGTCTACTTGGACTAACACATCTTCGATAATTCCTCTAGGGACCTTCACTGACCTGTCAGCTAATTGTAAGGTGACAGTTGTTGGCTTCAAGTCACCCAAACCGAGTTGCTCATATACCGTATATGGCAACAAGTTCACACTCGCTCCTAAATCTAGCAATGCTTGCTCAATCCTAAAATTGCCAATGATGCACGAGATAGTTGGGCAACCTGGATTCTTATATTTAGGAAGAATGTTATGCTGTAAAATCGCACTCACATTTTCAGCCAAAAATGCCTTCTTCTTGACATTTAATCGACTCTTGATAGTGCACAAATCTTTCAAAAATTTTGCATAGGAAGGCACTTGTTTGATTGCATCAAGAAGAGGTACATTGATTTTTACTTGCTTAAAAAGCTCAAGAATTTCAGAGTTTGGTTCAAGCTTTTGCAAGGGCTTTAATCTTTATGGAAATGGTGCAGGAAAAGGACATTTGATTTTTTCAGTAGATGTTGGTGCTTCAGTTTCTTCGTTATCCTTTTCTTTTGTCTTTAAAGGGTCAGAATCAGGTATGGCTTGAGTTTGTTCTGGGACTGGTCGGTCAATAATTTTTCCACTTCGCAAAGTTATTATACTCTTCGCTTGTTCTTTATGCGAAGTTGAAGATGATGCATTGCTACCGACATAGACTTGAGGATTTGGTTGTAGTTGAGCTGGTAGCTTACCCTTCTCTTGAGCACTTAAAGCAGTGGTCAGCGTTGTCAGTTGATTTCTTATTTCATCATTGATTTTAGCTTGACCTTGCATGAAAGATTGCAAAGTTTCTTCGAGACTGGGTTTTTGAGGGGGTGCGTGTGCATAATGAGGTTGCGGAGGTGGAGGAGTTGGGTTATATACTTGTTGAGGTTGGTCATTCCTCCACCTGAAATTTGGATGGTTCTTCCATCCAGGGTTGTAGGTACCCGAAAAAGGATTATTAAAAGATTTTTGATATGTATTCATAACATTGGCCTGATCGTGCAAGACTTCCTTGAATGCGGGTATTGTGGGGCAATCAGTGGTGGGATGACCAGGCATCTCACAAATCCTACAACACTCGCTGTTATGTTCTAAGGTCTTGACGGGTTCAATCCTTCTAAGTTCAATTTCCTCTACATTTCTAGTAAGGGCTGCCATTTTAGCCTGAATATCATCCTGAGTACTAAGGTTGTAAAGGCCCCCGTGTCCAATGCTAGTAGGCTTAGGCAAAGGTTTATTCACTCTATCCCCTGCATCCCATAATTGTGCAGTCTCTGCGAGAGAGTCTAAATAGTCCCATGCCTCATCGGGTTGCTTTTCCAAAATAGACCATTGCACATAGTCTCTATAAATTGTTTTAACTGTCGAGACAACCCTTCGTAAAAGAAACTAATGGTTCTCCATGTTTCAAACCCGTGATGAGGACAAGAGAGAAGCAAATCTTTAAATCTCTCCCAGCATTCATAAAATGTTTCATGGTCTTTTTGTTGGAAATTACTAATGTGCCTTTTCAAAAAGTTAGTCCTTTGTGTGGGAAAGAATTTTTTTAAGAATTCTCTTTGCATATCATGCCATGTTCCTAGCGATCTAGGTCTCAAGGAGTTCAGCCATGTTTTGGCTCCTTTAAGGAAAAAGAAAACAAGGTCAATTTAAGGACGTCTTCCGATACGTTTGGCACTCTAAATGTGATTCTAATTTTTTCAAAATTCTTAAGGTGAAGATAAGGGTTCTCGGATTCTATCCCATGATATTTGGGCAGCAATTGAATTACTCCTGGTTTGATTTCAAAGTGTCCTACATTTTCAGGAATAATCATGCATGAAGGTTGACTAGTCCTAGTAGGGTGTAAGTATTGTCGAAGTGTCATAACTGGGGGTCTACCTTCATTACCATGGTGACTTCCTACATCATCATCAGCCATCTCACCAGATCTGAGATTTTGCGAAAGAGTTTCAATAGTATGATCTAAGAAATTGTCAAAAGTTTTTCGATTCAAACGCCCAATGTTGTCCCTATTCCAACCTAGCATACAAAATTTAATTTTTATTAATTTTTTTTATTTTTCAAATGATCACCCTTGATCTTTTTTTAAAGTTTTTATCAATTTTCAATTAGCAACAAGCGTTAATGAGATATAATAACAATAAAATTCTGATTCTAAAAAAAAATTTAAACACAGAAAATTCAAAACACACAGCAGCAAGGTTTTATATTAATTCTCAGAATGTCAATCAGACCGTTCAGATGAAAGCAACACAGGTCCTGCACCAGACGACCAACTTTGAGTCCAATCAGACGGTTAATTACTCGGATATCAGAGTTTGATGCAGACTATGCAGGAAATAAAAACAGTAGAAAAGAATTTTTTTTCAGTTTTAGTTTTACTATAATGTACAATCTAACTAATAAGGTACTAATTAAATCTAAAATTATACTAATAACTAAGCCGTTCCCCGACAACGGCGCCAAAAACTTGACTCCCAATTATAGGAGAATCGCACAAGTAGTAAATTCTCGAAAGTCCGAGGTCGAATCCTCAGGAAACGAAATATTTATAAGATTATTTAGTATAATTTTAGATTAATTAATTCAATAAATTCGTGGATTAAGATGATATTTTAATTTTCAGAAATTAAAAGCAGAGAACAATATATCAATAAACAAAGTTCGATGAAATAAAGATGGTAGGAATCTGGAATTTCCCTTGATGATATTGCATCCAAGAAATAAACTCTATGGTTCTTGATTAAAGATTAACTGTAAGATAGATCTAATCGTGGTATATGTTTCATGAACATATGAACTCAATTTCTAAGTATTCATCGTGCTTTTTACGTCTACGACGAATCAAATACTAAAGCAATCCATATATCAATAATCATAATCCATTAAAGAGCTATCTACGAAATAACTATGCATGGATCAAGAACATATCAATAAATATAAGTCATTTAAAGCAAAAGTTTAGAGTTTACTTCAAAGAGTAATACATCAAAGGTTCCTCCATCACCCTCCCTAAGAAATCAGCCACTCATTTCACACATTAATCCCCCTTTCATTTTCCCTTTTTTTTTCTCTTTTTCTTTTTCGGAAACAGGGCCTCCCCTGTTTCCTTTTCTTTTCTTTTTTTTCTTCTCAAATGACGGGGGGGCTCCTCTGTTTTTTTTTCGAATAGGAAAGATCCCCCAGCCCTAACCGAGAGAGCCTCATATAGTTCACAAACTCTAGGGCTAGCGATGTTCCCTGATCTCTCGCGGTGGAGATCAACGGGTGGATGCTGATGCCGAAGGATGAAGACTCTTGGATGGCTGAGATGAAAATAACACGCAGACGAGAGTTGATCGCCGATGCTGAAATCACGAGATGCCGGAATCACGCGTGATTGCTGATGTGGCTGGAACGTGGAAGGGGCGGATGGATGCGAGGAGGAACGGATGCTGGCTCACGGACGCTGCAAGGATCTGACGCTGAGACGCGCTGTAGGTAGACGTTGATTGCGGGATGCTGAGGATCATAAATTTTTTGAAATTGGAAAGAAACCGGCGCGGGACCTGAGACATGGTGGATAGCTCGCGGAAGAGGCTCCATGGATGATGGATAGCTCGGCTTGTGCACTGGAGCTGAGGTGCGCTATGAACTGGGACGCGTGGATGGATGAACTCGGAAGTGAAAGAAGCGGACGCGGTGGAGGATGCTTCGCGGACGCAAACAGATGGGGATGCTCTCGAATGGAAGGAAGATTGGAACCAACAGCTGCTAAATCAATGGGAGAAAAGCTCGGAAGCTAATCCACATGCGGAAGGCGCTCGATCTGATCCGCGGATGTGGGAGGAAGCTGCAACTCGGATGCTCTGTTTTGGGAATAAATAGAGGAAGAGGCGGACACGGCTGGGAGAGCTGGAAAGAAGTTTTTTTTTTTAGATGAATTTACATAAAATAATGATAAAAATTATAATAAGTGCTAAGAATAAAATATTTAATCATGCAAATGTTAACACCTATTATTTATCATTATTTTGCTAGCATTAGGCTAAGTTAATTGGTACTTAGATCGCACTTTTGTACTCTCATCAGGGAGTTTCAGAGACACTTTGGAGAAATTCCAGAGGGTAACTTTATTAATTGGCACATTCTAAAATTTAAAACTCTGACTTGGAGGGGCTAAGGTCCCGTCCGGGGGTTATAGCTTACATCTCGAGTCGTCAGACCCGGACTAACGGGGGCGCAGCCTCGCCGCTGCCCCCCAAAGTCAAAAAAGGCTGCTAGCGTGTAGGATGTGGAGGGGCAATATTGATAGTGCCCGCACCAGGGCAATTGTCATCGGGCCCTTTGAGCGGCTCCAAGCTTTGTCCATCGAGCTCCATTCTGTCAGCTTGGTCACGGACAAACTGACTCAGTAGGCCTTGGCAGACAATCGCTTCAATCTTATCATGGAGTTGGTAATAGTCCTCCGTGTCATGACCGTGGTCTTTGTAGAAGCGGCAATACCTGTTTAGGCGCTTCCGCGACCCTGATGGTCGCATTTTTGATGGAGGTCGGAGGTAATCACGACCCTTAATTTTCATAAGGATCTCTGTCCAGGAGGACGTGAGGGGAGTATACTCTGCAAAGCTGAGGGAGGCGTACTTACCAGACCTCTGGGGGGATCTGCTCCTCGATCGGTGGCGCCCCTTGTAGCTCTCCGCAACTTAACCACGGAGCACCTGGACTTGTCGCCCCACTTCCTCGACTTTTCTATCGAGCTCGGCGAAAGATGAGGCTCCTACCGGCTGAAGGCTTTGAACAGCCGCTATAAGAGCTTGGACTTGCTGAGCGAGCAGGTAAAAATGCTCTAGCTGGACCTGAGGGATCTGGTCCGTTGGTGCGGATGTTGCAAGGCGTGGACTTTGAATGGAGTGGCCGGGCACTGACGCCAGGCCACTCGATGCGTTCGGAGCTCCGTGGCTCCTTAACCTCATGGTCATGACTTAGGCCCTTCCTCTAGCGCTAGAAATGTTATGGTTCAAATCTGGCCCGAGGGTGACCACGCCGGAGGAGTTGGAGGAGCTTCTGGAGTGCGGAGGAAGACAGGAAGAGCCACCTCCAGCGACTGACGATATACCTACACAAAGCCTCACCAGTGTATTCAGTGAGGGCCCTCCGATGTGTTAGAAGTATGCCCTAGAAGCCAATTTGGCTGACGCATTATTTTATTCTGGGACAAAAATTTGTACTTGACCTAATTATGAATTTATTAAGTTGGGCATTCTTTTCATTCATGTTCTTATGTGTCCATGAATCGTCCAAGAAATTAATAAGATAATGACGCATATTCTCAAGAGTTGAGAATTTGAGGCATGTGTCATTGGTGATTAATTTCTGAATTGCTCTTGATCGATGGATCATCACGAGGACGGTGATCGATCCGCTGAGATTAGTGCACAGATCGCTTTCTTTGATGGACGAGTCTTGAGTCCACAGTGTGGCGACACTGGAGCAATTGTGCAAGTGCTTGTTAGAGAACAAGGGTACTGAGCGTGACCATAACAAGTAGTCACTTGGATGTCTATCTACTCGTCAGTGACTTACTTGATGCTGCAGTTGTATGACTGGTCCTTTGACCTGCGATGCCTCGACTATTCACAGTGAGGTTGCTGTAGTTTGACGAGCACATAAACATGAGCCCTAGCCAATTGGGTTCTTGTGGTGCAGATTGGCTGCAGTAGGTTCATTGTAGGAGTAAGGGTGCATCTAGATGGAATCTATCAACCTTGATAGATTAGGAGAGATCCTATGTGATTTATGAGACTGAGTTCGTAAATCCTCGGCCGGGGTAGTATGTACAGTAGAAAAGGAGTTTTCCACTTACGAACTTAAGTCGAATAAATCTTGACATATGACAGACGATGGGGTTTGACGAGTTATCCAAGACCTCCGTCCTGTAGGGATCCACGATAGAAGGACTGTATCATATGATAACTGCACCTAGAGGTTCATCATTCCATTCTGCTGGGTTGCCACTACATGCTGCTAGGTGTTACTGGTGGATTGTGAGACTCAGAGGCATTCACTTGATGATCAGTGAACCCAAATGAGAAGAGTTGAAATTGTTCCAACCCATATGAAGGAGTTTCAATGATATTGTGTAGGGATCACAATATATCTCACTACCAGACAGAATATAACCTATGGGGTCACACACAATAGAGGTATTGACCGATCCGATGGTTGAGTTGTGATTTGGAATCACAATAGTTCATGATTATCAATTTGATTGATAATTAATTAACCCACTAAGAGTTAGTGAGTTGAAGAAGGAGTAATTGCAATTGGATTGCAATTCAATTGAATCAATTGGACTTAATTAATTGGGCTTGATCTTATTAAATAAGAGTCATACTTGGAGTAGGACTCCAAGAGTCCTAATTAGATTAGGACTTCAAATTTAATTAAAGTCCTACTTGGAGTAGGATACCTAGAGTCCTAATTGGATTAGGACTAAAATTAAATAAATCCTAATTGGATTAGGATTCCTAAAGTCCTAATTAATTTTGATCTAATAAATTAAGATGACTCCTAATTGGATTAGGATTGAAGAGTTTAATTGAGTCAAGATTCAATTGGGTCATAATTGGATTAGGACTCATATGGATAAGTCCTAATTGATTCATAAATTGATTGAGATCTAATTAGATTAGACCTCAATTGTGAGGGGATTAAAAGGGGCTGAAAGTGGGGCCCACGCGCCTCATGAGATGAGGCTTGGGCGTGGGACATGAGAGGATTAGAGGGAGGGGCGTACGCCCCTCCTCTTGCCAAAAAGATAGACGTGAGCTCCTAATTTGTAGGAGCTCACGCCTAGGGTTCAAACAAAAAAAAAAAAAAGGGAGCATGATACGGCAGCCCCCCTCTCCCATGATGGTTTCAGCCGCACACAAACAAAAAAAAAAAGAAAGAAGAAAAGGGGAAATAAAAGGGGCGGCCCACAAGATGGATTTTTTGTGCCGTGAGAGTTCCTCCCCTCTCTCCTTTTCTTTTGTGCCGTGAGAGTGCCTCCTCCCCTCTTGGTTTTTGTGCCATGGGCAAGCCTCCTTCCTATTGGGGTTTCAGCCATGAGCATCAAAGAAAAATAGGGTGGTGTATGGCTTTCTCTCTTCACCCTTCTTCCATCCACAAGAATAAAAGAAAAGGAGGCAGCAAGATGGGATCTTCTTCCTCCCTTTCAAGTCCTTCTTCTTCCTCTTGAGATCTATCAAAGAGTTGATAAATCAAGAGAGGATTTCAGCCATCAAAACATATCTCTGCAAGGGAGCTAGCACCCCGGGAAGATTAGAGAGTTTGGATTGGTTCTCTGCCTCGTGTGGATACCCGTAGAGGCCGGACGCGTGTGCGGCTTCAAGTGAACCTTTCAACAAATACCACGATCATCAGATTGCGGTGAATATCTACCCGCACAAGGTAAAGATCTGATCTTCCTAATATTATGTAAAAATATTTAATCCTAATCTATCTACGAACGATGGTTTTTAAAATACGTTCATGCGTGATGAACGGGATCTCGCGCATGTCTTCCGCTGCGCGCAGAATTTTTCTGAAATTTTCTGCGGCGTGCGAGGGATTCCAACAGTGGTATCAGAGCCATGGTTGCGTAGATTAAGATTACGATTACATGATTAAGGCATAATAGATCTGAAAATTTAAAGATTATGCTTGCTGAATTTTTCTGCATGCAGAATTTTCAGCTTGCTGATTTTTCTGCATGCTGATTTTCTATGCGATTAGATTAATGATTCTATTGATTTGTTAATGAGATTAAAAATATTTAGAACCATATCTTGCATGATCAGCAACTCATAAGATGACAGAATCTGTTAAATATTCAGATCTGTAAATTTTATTTAATGCATGAGATGCGTATGGTGATGATCATGGATGGACCCTTTAATTGTGTTGAAATGTTCTGCAATGTCTGAGATGTTCTGTGATGTTATGTGATGGCATGTAAATCAGATTTTCAGATGCCTGCGTGCATCTTATATTAATGTATTAGAGACCTGCGTGTCTCATGAAAAAGGGTTGTAACTATTATTTAATTTTATTTATTTTTAAAGTTATCTGGGATGTAATCTGTGATGTATTTGCATGTCAATGGTTGATCGGTGCATGCCTCTACAAGCACGATATGCGCGGATCAAGATCAAGGGTTGATTGGAGATGGATCAAGGAGTTGATCACAATTGGACCAAGGGTGCTCAAGATCGAGTCAAGAGTTGAAGACGATCTAACCAATTGACGTGCATGTGCTTGTACTATGACCCCATCCTGGATCCATGATCATCACCAGTTTAATTTTTGTTATTATGCCTGGATGTTTATGTTTATGCATAGTGGGTAGATAATTATTTGCATGAGATGTAGATAATTAAATGAAAGAGACCTAAATTAAATCTCCTCGAAAAATATTAAGTCCATAGGTCTTTCACCGTAGTAGAGCTGCTAAGGTCTTTCCGGCGTTGATTTGTCTCGGCTGGATACAGTGGGCAAGTTGCATCGGAGGACTGGACCTCTCTATTAGGCATGAGATGTTGTAGGGGTAAAGATGGGGTTGGGCCCAATAACTGTTAAGTGAGGGACCCAATGACAGCTTTGCTTCTGCGGTTATACGGTGGGTCCGACTTAACTAAGGAATGGGGCCAATAACTGTTAGGTGAGGTCTTCATTACTTAGAGACCGGATAGCGCTACAACTTGCTTGAGAAGCATTGTACAAGAGTTGTACACTCATCGTTTATTTGTCACCAATAACTGTTAGGTGAGGTGGTATGTAAATTGGTGGGACCGTAGCACCCCACTTGAAACCTAGAGTCGCAAGGTTTCCGTTTCTCTACTAGAGGAGGGTGAGAGATTCGAGGAAATAGTGGGAGGTGTATTTGTTTTATAAAAAAAAGGCCCTAAAATAAATAGAGTTCAAGTACAAAATTCTAACTAGAATCTTTACTCTCTGAGGATTATAAAGTCAGCTTCTAGACTCTTAACTCATATCCTATAGAACAACCGTTTGACCAAACCCAATTATAAAGACTGGCTCAGCAAATTTTTAAAATAGTTTTGAATTGTGAGAAATTCGGGTATGTGCTAGACCATGGAATCCCCGTGTTACCAATCCGTCCGATCACTGATCAGCGTAAGACGCATGCTAAGTGGACGAACAATGACAATAAAGTTAGGTGCTGCACAAAGGCATCCATGTCCAATGAATTTTAATGCCAACATGAGAACATGAAGACCGCCAGAGACATATTATATCACCTACAAGAGTTGTATGGTGATCAGAGTCGTGCAGCATGGTTTGAAATGTCCAAAAGGCTCTTCAAGGCCAAGATGCGTGATGGGCAGTCTGTCCATGATCATGGTTTGACCATGATAAAGAACTTAGAGGAGCTTGAGAAGCTCGGCATGACCATGCACAAGGAATTGCAAACGGATTTGATCCCGCAATCCCTTCTAGCTTCATATGAACAGTTTATAGTAAATTACCATATGAACAAGATTGTATGCACCAAAATAGAATTGTTAAATAAAATTGGTAACTACCTTAGGGACCTTGAAGAGTTCAAGGGGCATCGTTCTCACTGTCGAGTTGGTTTCTACTTCCAAGAGAGAGTCTACTTGGAAGAAGAAGAAACCTGTGAAAAGGCAGAAGATCGAGAAAAGGCCAAGTAAGGAAGTTCCAAGAAAAAGGCCGATTGCAAGGAAAGTGTTTCCATTGCATCATAAGACGGCCATTGGAAGAGGAACTGTCCTACATACATGGAAAGCATAAAGAGTAAGAAGGGTGACAGACCTTCAGAAGGTATGCCTGATATGCTCATTATTAAAAGGATACTTAGGGACTGTTACCTGTTGCAAGCAGAAATTTGATTTCTGTATCTTGTTTAGCACAGAAAAATTTTTATAAGACTATTGTTCAATTTGTTTGAGAAATAAATTGGATGCATATGGTTTTATGATTGACCGTCTCTATCACTTACATTTGGATGTACCTGTGAATGTATCTGAGCAAACAGTGAGTACCATAGGATCCAAAAGGATCTAGAGATGAGATAAATCTAAAGTATTTGTGGCACCTCAGGCTTGGTCATATAGGAGAAGACAGAATAAACAAATTGAAGAAATATGGGCTTCTGAGCTCATTGACTTTCGAGTCATATCCGATTTGTGAATTCTGCCTTCAAGAAAAGATGACCAAATTATCCTTTTTAGGACATGGGAGAGGTCCACTGCGATACTTACCCTAGTACACACTTATGTGTGTGGCCCATTCGATGTGCAGGCTAGGGGTTGTAATTTTTTACTTCATTTACCGATGATTACTCACGGTATGGATATGTGTATGAGACACAAATCTGAAATTTTTTGAAAGGTTCAAAGAGTTCAGATATGAAGTAGAAAAACAAACAGAAAAACTCATTAAGGTTCTTCGATCAGATCGAGGAGGTGAATACCTTAGTGGAGAGTTCCGTGATTATCTCAAGGAGAATGGTATAGTTTCATAATGGATCCCTCCTGGTACACCTCAGCTTAACGGAGTGTCAGAGAGGAGGAATCAGATCCTATTGGATATTGCCAGGTCCATGATGAGCTTCACTGATCAACCCTTTTTTCTTTAGAAAGATGCCCTACTTTCAGCAATTTACTTATTGAATAATGTTTCCTCTAAGTTTGTTCCTACCACACCGTATGAGATATGATATGGTAAGAAGCCGAGTCTTGGTCATCTCAAGATTTGGGGATGTCCGGCCCACGTCAAGCGACAACAGGCGGACAAGTTAGAGGATAGGACAATTAATGCTCGTTTTATTGGATATCCTAAAAGAGTCATTAGGATACGATTTGTTACGTCCCAAAGGAACACAAAGTGTTTGTGAGCCGACATGCTATCTTTATGGAAATAGTTTATCCTTGATAGAGGCAGTGGGAGGAAAAATAAGCTCTAAGAGAAAGTCTCTGAAGAGCAATGAGCCATTGTTCCTATAGAACCTATTCATATTGAGCCAGTACATGTTGTACCTCCTCCACCTCGTAGATTTAGTAGGATCTTCCATCCTCCTGAAAGGTACTTAGGTATACTTACAGAGGATGTAGAGGAAGTGTTCCTCATGGGAGATAGGGATCAAGGTAAGGATCCCAATACCTACAAGAGGCGATGTTAGACATCGATTACGAGCAATGGCTGGAAGCAATGAAGTCAGAGATGGACTCCATGCATTCCAATCAAGTCTGAACCTTAGTAGATCCACCAGAAGGTATAGTACCTATTGGATGTAAATGGATCTATAAGAGAAAATTAAGTTCGGATGGCTAGGTAGAGACCTATAAGGCAAGCCTAGTGGCGAAAGGTTATAGTCAGTGCGAGGGCACTGATTATCAGGATACTTTTTCACCTGTAGCCATGCTGAAGTCCATTCGAATATTGCTTGTTATTGCAGCATAATATGATTATGAGATACTGTGATGGTGATCACAAGGTTTGCAAACTGCAAAGGTCCATCCATGGATAAAAGTAAGTATCTCGGAGTTGGAACACTCGTTTCAATGATGTAATCAAATCGTTTGATTTCATCAAGAATGAGGAGGAACCATGTGTTTATAAAAAAGTTAGTGGGAGGGCCATTGCATTCTTCGTATTGTACGTGGATGATATCCTTCAAATTGGGAATGATATTCCCATACTAACTTAGGTCAAGGTTTGGTTGTGTAAGGAATTCTCCATGATAGACCTTGGGAAAGCATCCTATATTTTGAGAATTAAGGTCTATAGAGATAGATCTAAGAGGATGCTTGTCCTATCACAAAATATGCACGTAGAGGGAGTGCTGAAGAGGTTTGGCATGAAAAATCTCTAAAAGGTGATTATTACGCCTTAGGCATGGGATAAATCTCTCCAAGAAGATGTGCCCCAACACATCTGAAGAGATTCAGCAGATGAGCAAGATCCCTTATGCTTCAGCTATAGGGAGCCTCATGTATACCATGCTATGTACGTGACTTGATATAGTACATGCTGTGAGTGTCACAAGCATATATCGGTCAAATCCAGGCAAGAAGCGCTAGAACAGTCTTAAGTACTTGAGAAGAACTAAGGACATGTTCTTGGTCTTTAGGAGAAGATCAGAGTTGAAGGTAGAAGGATGCACACATATTGATGATAGAAAGTCTACATCAGAATATGTGCAATAGTGGTTCAGTAAATTGGAAGAGTTTCAAACAACCGATTATTGTAGATTCTACCTTAGAAGCTGAATGTTAAGCCGTATCTAAGGGTGCAGTAGAAACCTTCTAGTTTGAGAAGTTCATTGCTGAGTTAGGTGTAATGTCATCAGATGCCATAACACTCTACTACGATAACAAAAGCACCATAGCACTAGCTAAAGAGACAAGGTCTCACCAGAAGCCGAAGCACATAGAGCGGCGGTTTAACCAAATAAGCGACTACCCAGAAAAGAAATAAGTAGAGGATCAGAGAGTAGACTCCACAGGAAATGTGGTGGACCCATTCACTAAGCAGATAAGTCAGCAGAAAACTGAAGCACATCTTGAGAAGATGGGGCTTAGGTTTATGGCTGATTGGCTTTAGTGCAAGTGGGAGATTGTTAGAAGTATGCCCTAGAAGCCAATTTGGCTGACGCATTATTTTATTCTGGGACATAAATTTGTACTTGACCTAATTATGAATTTATTAAGTTGGGCATTCTTTTCATTCATGTTCTTATGTGTCCATGAATCATCCAAGAAATTAATAAGATAATGACGCATATTCTCAAGAGTTGAGAATTTGAAGCATGTGTCATTGGTGATTAATTTCTGAATTGCTTCTGATCGATGGATCATCACGAGGACGGTGATCGATCCGCTGAGATTAGTGCACAGATCGCTTTCTTTGATGGACGAGTCTTGAGTCCACAGTGTGGCGACACTGGAGCAATTGTGCAAGTGCTTGTTAGAGAACAAGGGTACTGAGCGTGACCATAACAAGTAGTCACTTGGATGTCTATCCACTCGTCAGTGACTTACTTGATGCTGCAGTTGTATGACTGGTCCTTTGACCTGCGATGCCTCGACTATTCACAGTGAGGTTGCTGTAGTTTGACGAGCACATAAACATGAGCCCTAGCCAATTGGGTTCTTGTGGTGCAGATTGGCTGCAGTAGGTTCATTGTAGGAGTAAGGGTGCATCTAGATGGAATCTATCGACCTTGATAGATTAGGAGAGATCCTATGTGATTTATGAGACTGAGTTCGTAAATCCTCGGCCGGGGTAGTATGTACAGTGGAAAAGGAGTTTTCCACTTACGAACTTAAGTCGAATAAATCTTGACATATGACAGACGATGGGGTTTGACGAGTTATCCAAGACCTCCGTCCTGTAGGGATCCACGATAGAAGGACTGTATCATATGATAACTGCACCTAGAGGTTCATCATTCCATTCTGCTGGGTTGCCACTACATGCTGCTAGGTGTTACTGGTGGATTGTGAGACTCAGAGGCATTCACTTGATGATCAGTGAACCCAAATGAGAAGAGTTAGAATTGTTCCAACCCATATGAAGGAGTTTCAATGATATTGTGTAGGGATCACAATATATCTCACTACCAGACAGAATAGAACCTATGGGGTCACACACAATAGAGGTATTGACCGATCCGATGGTTGAGTTGTGATTTGGAATCACAATAGTTCATGATTATCAATTTGATTGATAATTAATTAACCCACTAAGAGTTAGTGAGTTGAAGAAGGAGTAATTGCAATTGGATTGCAATTTAATTGAATCAATTGGACTTAATTAATTGGGCTTGATCTTATTAAATAAGAGTCATACTTGGAGTAGGACTCCAAGAGTCCTAATTAGATTAGGACTTCAAATTTAATTAAAGTCCTACTTGGAGTAGGATACCTAGAGTCCTAATTGGATTAGGACTAAAATTAAATAAATCCTAATTGGATTAGGATTCCTAAAGTCCTAATTAATTTTGATCTAATAAATTAAGATGACTCCTAATTGGATTAGGATTGAAGAGTTTAATTGAGTCAAGATTCAATTGGGTCATAATTGGATTAGGACTCATATGGATAAGTCCTAATTGATTCATAAATTGATTGAGATCTAATTAGATTAGACCTCAATTGTGAGGGGATTAAAAGGGGCTGAAAGTGGGGCCCACGCGCCTAATGAGATGAGGCTTGGGCGTGGGACATGAGAGGATTAGAGGGAGGGGCGTACGCCCCTCCTCTTGCCAAAAAGATAGACGTGAGCTCCAAATTTGTAGGAGCTCACGCCTAGGGTTCAAACAAAAACAAAAAAAAAGGGAGCATGTGGCCCCCTCTTCTCATCTAAGAAATAGGATACGGCAGCCCCCCTCTCCCATGATGGTTTCAGCCGCACACAAACAAAAAAAAAAAGAAAGAAGAAAAGGGGAAATAAAAGGGGCGGCCCACAAGATGGATTTTTTGTGCCGTGAGAGCTCCTCCCCTCTCTCCTTTTCTTTTGTGCCGTGAGAGTGCCTCCTCCCCTCTTGGTTTTTGTGCCATGGGCAAGCCTCCTTCCTATTGGGGTTTCAGCCATGAGCATCAAAGAAAAATAGGGTGGTGTATGGCTTTCTCTCTTCACCCTTCTTCCATCCATAAGAATAAAAGAAAAGGAGGCAGCAAGATGGGATCTTCTTCCTCCCTTTCAAGTCCTTCTTCTTCCTCTTGAGATCTATCAAAGAGTTGATAAATCAAGAGAGGATTTCAGCCATCAAAACATATCTCTGCAAGGGAGCTAGCACTCCGGGGAGATTAGAGAGTTTGGATTGGTTCTCTGCCTCGTGTGGATACCCGTAGAGGCCGGACGCGTGTGCGGCTTCAAGTGAACCTTTCAACAAATACCACAATCATCAGATTGCGGTGAATATCTACCCGCACAAGGTAAAGATCTGATCTTCCTAATATTATGTAAAAGTATTTAATCCTAATCTATCTACGAACGATGGTTTTTAAAATACGTTCATGCGTGATGAACGGGATCTCGCGCATGTCTTCCGCTGCGCGCAGAATTTTTCTGAAATTTTCTGCGGCGTGCGAGGGATTCCAACACGATGCTCAAGTTAGAGTGGAACTTTTCAGATCCAGTCCAAAAGTCTCTTGGGCATCCTGATAGGAGCGCTTAGGTGGCGAAGGAATGGCCCGTTCCTATCATGAATGGGAGTGGCGCGCAGCCTGAGCTGGCTCCTGGCGCGCGGTAGAGTCCGTCCTTGGGAACGGTGAGACTTTGACAGCCGTAGCAGGGTATGGTCCGTTCTCATCATGAGTAGGAGTGGCGCGCAGCTTGAGTTTACTTGTGGCACGCAGTGGAGTCTATTCTCGGGAACGATGAGATGTTGCCCCCGGCCGTCGTGGGTCGGTAAGCGAAGCATGGCATGGCAGCGTCGCAATACACGGCCACGTAGGAGGGTGAGAGCACACTCATGGGTGCAGTGGTTGGTGAGGCCAAGCTTGTCGAGGTCGCATCAGGCATTCGGCGAGGTCGGCTAGGCATGGTGCGGGCACCAGAATCCGAAAAAAGACTCCAATCAATTAACTCAAGGTCACTGTGGCTAACTTAAATTTGATCGAGTCCTCTAAATAAAATCATTGAGTCAGAAAGCAAGCCAACTCAGGTTTCTACCACCACCTTTGCACACCCTTGGAGCACCACCTCAGCATCCACATCAACATCAGCTAGCCACCTCACCACCACTCCAACCAATGGAAGCACGCCAACCAGGATGAAGTCAAGCATAAGGAGCCGACCACATCATGCCATCTCATCAAAGGAACCAATGCAACGTCATGCCACCTCATTAGAAGAATCAATCCCTATGCAACATGCTATGTGCCACCTATTGGGATGCCACCTCAACATCACATCAGCAATCATCTCAACCAAGAGGATAATGCCAAATGGAAGAATCAAAATCAAAAGAACCAATCACCATGCCACCTCATACAAGTTGACACGTCACCCAAATTCAAAGTCCAAGAGGTCGGCCACAATTCAAATGCAAAAAAATTTCAAATGAGAGCCAACAACTCTTCAAACCTTCCCCTTAAAGCCGGCCAACTTTCCTTCCTTTTCTCTAGCAATCAAGCCTTCAAATGTGGGGCGCCATTCATTATGTGTTTAAATTTCAAATCATGAGGAAAGTCTATAAATATCTCCTCATGATATCTTGTAATGGCAGTTGATGAATGAATAATAAAAAAAGAGCTTCTTTCTTCCTTAGCAATCTTGCTTTGTCACCTTGAGAGAAGGTTGGGCGTGAGGCCCTTGTTCCAAGTTAGGCGTGAGGCCCTAAAGCCACTTCCACATCCACCGCAGCCCTATCTCCTCTCGCCTCCCTTTTCTTTTGTGATTCCATTCCTCTCTCACGCCAAACCTCTAATCCTTGTTTCTTTGCAGATCCTTAAAGTACTCCATGTCATTGGGTCTATTATCCTTCCAAACCAATAGCAAGGGGGCCCTGTTGCAACGGAAGATGAAGCTTGGTTATCCAATCATCAACCTTCGAGAGTGAGATCAAGGATCCTCCTTCGGAAGAATTCCAGAAGTTCAATATTTGGTAAGCCTCAATTCTAGGTCTGATTTATTGAAGAAAGCGTCCTAATCTAGTGGTTTCTCAACCACAACGGTCCATTACTCTAAGTTCTAAATGAATTAGTATATGCGGGTAACTAGTCCTGAAATTACTATGCTCATGATAATGCTTTCTTAGCTCATATGTGACTGAATTTCCTGTTGCAATTAGGCTAGTTAATCAACATAACTTACTGATAACCCTTATGTTTAAATCCCTCGCATTCATCCTGCATCAAGACGGGCGCTAAAGCCAGCCTAGCATCCCGGGTTCGGAGGTGTGCTCGGTGGAGTGCCCCGAACGCGAGGGTCGGGGTGCATTACTGGAGAGGATGCCCGAGCTTGGTCGGGCGAGTCGGCGAATAAGGAGGGCACCCCGAGCTTGGTCGGGGCGCGTCGACGAATATTCGAGGTTGAAGGAGCTTTCGGTGGAGTCCGAGGTCGGGTTGGTTTTGGGCCAAGCCGAGGACACGTCCGGTTGGCGTTGGTGTCTGTTGGGCCGAAATTTGGTGGCCCTTTTGATGTGGGCTGGACGATCCATTTTGCCCCCCATCAATAGTCAAAGATAATATCATATTATTAAATTCATACTATATATAGATAAACATATATATATATACACACACATACATACATATATATACATACATACATACATATATATGTATATATATTATATATATGTATGTAATTACATATGTATGTGTATATATGTAGATATACATATACATACACATACATATATGTATATGTATGTATGTATATGTACATGTACATGTATATGTATATGTATAAAGTGGGGGGGGGGGGGGGGGGGGGGCAACATCAAGCTTGTGTCGGTCAATCCACTAGATGTATATTTTTCCCAAGGGGACGCATGAAAAAGGGCAACTTGCGCGTTTTCTTTACTAGAGAAGTTATTATTAACGGGGCCAGCCACTAATGTCACCCTGCGAAGATTAATCGTGGATTGAAAACAAAGTGCCAACTTCCCCATTTTATTTACTAGTGAGACAATTATGAGGGCTGCATCTACAAGACGAACTAAAACAATGACTTTTCTTTTAATAAATGTTGTGGTTCCTACGAAAGCTGCTTTCCGGAGTCTTGAGTACAAGAAGACATCTGAAACACTCCATAGCGACCGGTTCGGTAGACACGTGATTGGGATTCCTACCTACCCAAATACAAATTTTATGTGGTTCCATTGTCCCCTTGCCAACGAGCAGTCTCCATATTCCCATAGCTCAATCACTTACCTACTTCCTCTTCCTCTCCCAAGTCCCAAATCATTTAGAAGCTAAAAACTGAGCTCTTAGCTCTCCTGCCCAAACTAAAGTGGGTCCTCTTTGCTAAAAGGTATAGAAAAAAAGAACCAAAAAATATACACACCAGAGGTTACCTTGAGGAGGAGGCTCAGTCTCAAAC